>NW_004955534.1:793124-819589 GCF_000276665.1 Chinchilla lanigera | reverse complement strand
TCTTCCTTTTTTTTCAGTGCTGGAGATTGAACCCAGGACCTTCTCACTGAGCTACATGCCCATCCTTCTTTATTTATTTTTTTTTTAATTTCAAGGCAGGGTCTCACTAAGTTACTAACGTGCCAAAATTGTACTAGAACTTGTGATCCTGTTGCTTTAGCCTCTCAGAATGCTGGGATTACAAGCGTATGCCACTGCACCATTATAAACCAGCAAAGACAAAGAGAAGAGCGTCAGACGCTGGTACCACTGAATAGCTGAATAAAAACACTCTAATTCTTGAGATTATAAAACCAAATTTACATGAACAGACAAAATTATGTGCTAGCACATTTTATGTTCCTATACTGACTAGTGACCTTAGAACTGTAACAGACGCTAAAATTAAGTATGCATATATTCCAACTTCCCCCATTTTTCTTTCTTTACTGAAAAGTAGCAACTTATTTTCGCACAAGGATTCAAAATAGCTTAAATAATAAGTGTCTCTTATAAACACAGGAGCTAGAGATTGTTTCCATCTACCCTGTGGGGTAGCTCTAAATATGGTAGTCATATATGAGTAGCTTTGCTGAGGCAACATCAGGGGACAAAACTGCTTAGTGTGGTGCATTAGACGTTTGTTGATTCAAAGCAGTGCCTGCAAAGCTAGTCACAGTTTCAGTGAGCAAGCCATCGCGAGAGATAAAATGTCAGCTGTAAGAGTCTAAGTCTTCAGTCAACTCTGTGTGTGTGTGTGTGTGTGTGTGTGTGTGTGTGTGGTGTTAGGGATGGAACCCAGAGCCTCACATTTGCTAGGCAAGTGCTCTACCATTGAGCTACATCCCCAGCCCCTTCAGCCTGCTTTTGATTAGGAGACTTGCCTACCCTCAACTGCAACAGCCCCAATATATGAACATGAGCCCTGGTCTCAGCCCTGGGAGTGAGATAAAGCCAGATATCATCCACAAGTTACTCTACTTTTGAAATCCTAATGAAATACGATATAGTTACTGCATATTCAAGTGTGCAAACTGGCCTTTCATTATACTTTCCTTTTCAAAGGGTTGTTTTTAAACTTCCAGAAGCTGAATCCGTTCCAGGTGATTTTCAAAAGCTATTAAAAGCACTAAAAGCACAAAGGGTAGATAGACCTAAAGAGTAGGTAGGGGTTGAAATCCATATTTGTGTCCAGCAATATTCATATAGGTCTCTTGTACACTGAATAACTTATGCCAGGACCAGTTATAACACTTGAACAGAGAACGTAACAGTGAACAGAGAACATAACAGTGAACAGAGATCTGACAACCACCTGGACCTCTGCTAGCCATTGTCTTTACTGGTCAAGACAAGGACTATGTATATATTTCCAAACCGCAAGTAGTTTTCAACAACATCCCCCCATGGGGACGTGCAGTGTGTCACATGCAAGAGAACAGCTCACAGGAGGATGTTTTCCCCCAAGAAAAGAAATCACAGCCAAACCGAATGAAGAAGTTCTTGCTTCTGGGTTGTATATTTGCTTATTCACCATGCACCCAGATAGCCCATCTGGGTTGAACTTAACTTTAGAAATGTGTGACATAATGATGAATTTGTTGCCTTCTACTGCTGCTTCAAAAGGAAATATTTCTAACTAACCTTTGCTCCCTTGGATCTCCCAACAGCCATCTTACTCTCTGGCTACCACTGACTAGTTTGAAAAACATAGCCAAATATTTGATCTTAAAATGAAATTTTGAGAATGGAGAAAAGGCATTTTTCTTACCTGTACTCCTCATCAAGACGTATTGCATTGCATCCTTCTGTTTTAGACATCTGTCTAGCTCACAACAAAAGGATGGGTCAGTTAGTTTGGGAGCTGGGTCTGCCTTGATGAGGGGCCTTTCACTCGTGATTAAATGTGGAATGCCTGACCACTCTCTCTGAGATCCAGCGCTAAGAAGTGCCAATACAGATGTGAAAACCCAAGCTTTGTCCTAAAGGCAAGCAGCCTTAGCATCCCCTGCACCAGAGAGGCCTTGAAGTCAGGCCTTCAGGAAATCACAGTGAGGTTCCCCTCTCTCTGTCCTAAGAGACAAGTTTTCTGCACCACACCCTACTAAAGAAAACTCAGCAAGAAGCAAAGAACAACAAAAAACCAATTTACAGTTAAATTTAGTTCTATCTTTAAATTCAGTGACTCATTTTGTGTTTTATGATTGCATTTTTAGTATATGTATATATCAAAAATCTTAGATGGACATAGTGGGGTCCACTTGTAAGCCAAGCACTCTGGGAGGCTGAGGCAGGAGAATCACAAGTTCAAGCCCAGTCTGGGCAACTTAGTGACATAATGAGATCTTGTCTCAAAATAAAAAGTAGGAAGGGCTGGGAATGTAGTTCGGTGTGCAGGCCCTGGGTTTGATCTCTACTATTGCAAAACAAAAAATCTTACTGTGATTTATCTCTTCCTTCATATTATTCCTTTCATGGTAACCTGTCACTCACAAATGGCACCATAGTTTAGGCAGCACATCTGAGTAAGAGTTTCAAAAGAGAATTTTTGTATATTGAATCTTACTTAACAGAAGCCTGTGGTGGCATCTTTTGTTTCTATACCACCATTTACTCCTCAAACTACAAATTCCTCCATTGGTTACATCTAGATTACTATCTACAGTAAAACCTCAGTTGAATGTGTCAGATTATGGGCTGTTCTGATTGTTTTTCTGATTAAGCAGAAATATTTCTGTCTAAGTAGAACTTGGTAACCACCTCCAAAGAAGTCTGTGGGGCCTTGGACAAACCTTTAGACTATCAAAGTTGCAGATGACAGAAAAGAGAGTAGAAGACTGAAAAGCACATGTGCGGTGAGTCTAATGTTACTAGAAATTTGATATAAACTTGTTTTCATATGACTTGGTCCTTTTTCCTAGGGGCTAATGACAGTCAATGCAGTTCTAGCTATCAAAGATTTATTGGGTTACTTACCCTCATCGCTGGCCTCCAGAGTGTCCAGATTGCTAGAAATTTCACTTAGTGATTCAGACATGATAGGATCACTAAAATATAGTACAAAGAGAAAAAGAAAAAGAGGATCATTTGATATCCCGAACGTCCAATCACTTCATGCTACCACTTCTTTAGTTAGATTCTTAAACTACTCAAGAAAAGATGTACAAATGGAATTGCCACTAGGAAGACTTATTCTTCCTTTTCAAAAGACATTCATTTCATTAACACAAAATGTCCAGAAGAGACAAAGGTCTAGACCGGGAGATTTTCTTGCTTAGAGACAGAAGGATGGGATTCCTTGTGGTAGTAGATGAAGAATCACTGAGCTAAGCTTGGCCAGCTTAGTAAACATGGCAGCACCCCTAGGGTCCATCACTAAGGAAGCCTTTGTAGACACTGGGGAAATAAATTACCTCTGAACTTTAGAGAAGCACATGGAAAAGGAGCCTTTTATCCAAAATGCCAAGCCACAACAAATTATCATTGCCCTTGACCCACCACTGCCATGGTAGAAGAAATAACCACTAAAGAGAAAAATATTACATCAAAAGGGAGAGCAAGAAAAGAGAGCATCTTGGCAACATCTAAACACCTAAAGCATTAGTACAACAATTCAGTGTGACCCTGGAATTCGGATCATCTGGCAAAATCACACATGCCATATGTGACATACTTTCAGTTATACATGCCTTAATTCCCTAACCAAATCCTAAACGCTTTGAGGACCCCACTGTTAACCAAGCACATGTTTGGAACACACAGAACCATCTGCCCTCCTCAACAAACCGACAATGACAACAAAACACACAAACCTCTAAACCCTCTTCTTGTTACTACTCCAGCTCTCTGCATCACTTGAAAGCAAAACTCAAGAGTTAGTTATACTCACTAGGTTTGTGTCCTCAGTTCTTATTCTTGTGAGCCCTGTCCAACCAGGCTTCCAAATTCAGTTTCTTCTAACTGTTCCACTGAAATTGCTCTTCTTAAATCCAACAGGGATCTTCTGACGGCATCTGACTCCCTTTTTGACCACTCCCCCTTTTTGGATAATTTTATCACTTGCCTTTCAGAACACAACATTCCTCTACTTTTTGTCCTACTTCACTAGCTGTTCCTTCTCAGTGTTCTTTGCTGGACCTTCCTCCTCTTCCGGATCTTGAAATGTAGCACCCAGGCTTTTGTCCTTGGCCCTCTCTTTATCTACATTCATTCCCTAGGCCAGCAACATTAAATAACAAAGTTAACATGAGCAAAATTACAAGCTGCACGTGTGATTTTAAGTTTTCTAATAGCCATATTTTTAAAATAACGATGAAAACAAGCCCCCAAACAGGTGAAACTACTTTTAATGATCTATTTTATTTAACCCAAAATAATCAAAATATTATTTCCGTGTGTAATCACAGCATACTTTTACATTCTTCTTTTCCTACTAAGCTGAAGCATCAGTTGTGTCAGCCCTTTGCTCCAAAGTGCCCCAAGTGGTTTGCCTTCTAACTCAGAGTAAAACCCCAGCCCCTGCCCATGGCTCTTACATGACCTAGCCTCACTTTCATGCCCCACTCATCATCAGTCCTCCTACCCTCCCATTTTGTCCCTCTGCTCCAGCCTCCCTGAGCATCTTGGTAATCCCCAACACACCAAGCCCCTTTCAGTCTCAAGATCTTCGTATCACCTGCTTCTTCTGCCAGGAGGGCTCTTTCTCTAGACAGCTGCATGTCTGGCTCACCTGTGACATTCAAGCATTCAGTTTCACTTCCCCCAGAGAGCATTTCCCTGATCATTCTAGTTAGAGAACTTCCCATCTCTCCATCATATTTTCCTTTATCAACACCTTCATAGTACTTGTAATTGCCTGAAATTGTATTCTTTTTTGATTTTTTAATATTTTATTTTTACTGGTACATGTTTGCAGTATATAATGATCATATTCCTCTTGGGGATTTGGTACTAAATCATGTTCTACATAACTAATTTAATTACTGGTGTCTTATTTGTCTCTGCTGCTAGAATGTAAACACCATTAGGACAGGAGCTTTGTTTAACACAGGTACTCCCAGCACCTAGAATGGTACCTAGAACAGAAGAGTCACAGGATTTACTGGTGGATTAAATATGGCAGGTGAGAGGAATAGCAGATATTCAATACCAATATATTTGTTGAAGGAGTGCATAAATTCAAAGAAAAAATGGAAATAATCTAAGAAACATCTTTTGGTCAGCAATAGAAGTAGTAGCTGTAAAGAAAATATCCGAGGAACAGATAAAAAGATGTGGTCTTTTATACAATGGAGTACTACTCATCTACGAAGAAGGATAAACTCGAGGCTTTTATAGATAAATGGATGCAACTTGAGACCATACTCATAAGTGAAATAAATCAGACTTGCATGTGTGAACATTCTATTGTCTCCCTAGTGTGAGAAGCTGAAAAAGTAAATGAGATACAAAATGTGAAATAGATATTGTGAATTTGGAAGAAACTGTTCAAAAGGAAAGAGAAGCTGGGATGGAAAGGAGAAAAGGAAGGGAAAAGGAAAAATAAATAAATATCTGTGTATATATATGCCAGTTAAGATAGGTATACTACTAATTTCTGACAATTCATTGAAAAGAAAGGTTTCTGCTTATATTGTTTGACCAATTTTTCGTGCGTATATCTTGTAATCTGAGCACCTACTTTGAAAATAACAATACCCAATGTATTAACCATCATTACTCCCCTACAACCTTGTTTTGTAATTTTGTATCATTGTTTTCATTGTTTTTTCTCCTTAAAATAAAAAAATGTGGGATTTATGCACAGTGGAGTATTGCTCTGCCATAAAGAAGAATAAACTTGAGTCATTGGTAGGAAAATGGATGCACCTTGAGACCATAATGTTACATGAAATTAATCAGATACACAGGCTTAAATGTCACACGATTTCTCTTACATGAGAAATTGAAAACATAAGTAAATTAGAGAACAAAATAATAAGAAACAGAGATACAGGTCTTTTGCAAAAAGGAAAGGAGCAAGAGTTGGAGGAAAGAGGAGGAAGGGGAGGGAAAGGGGATAAGAAAGAATGACGATATATTCTGTACATGTACCAGCTCCCGCACAATGAATGTAATCATTATATACTGCAAACAGGTACAGTAAGAATTTTTTTTAAAGAAGTAGTGGCTGGACCCTAGTGGAGGTGGAAGAGGTTTCTCTTCCTGCTTAGCAGCCACTGCCACTGACAGAAATTCTTTCCTTCATCTTCAGGATGACCTTATTAAAGAGAGCTTTGTTTCCTGTTACGGTTTGGATCTTAAATGTCCCCAAAGGCTCATGTGTTCAAGGCTTGACCCCAGTGCAGCTGTATTCAGAGGTGGGGCCTTTGGGAGATGTTTGGATAATGAGGGTTCTGACCTCATCAATGGATTAATCCATTTATAGATTCATAACTTAGTGGGTTTGAGGGAAGGGGCTTGTTACACAAGCAAGTTTTTTTTGGTCCCAGGAATCAAACTCGGGGCCTCACACTTGCCGGGCAAGCGCTGCACCTGCTGAGCTACACTCCCAGCTCCGTAAAAGCAAGTTCCTCCTGCTTTCTGGCTTCCATGAGCTGAGCAGCTTTTCTCCAGCCACACCCTTCCACCACGAGGTCCTGCCTTAGCACGGGCCTAACGCAACCAGACAAAGTGACCAGGAACTGAAATGTTTGAAACTGAGAGCCAAAATAATTCTTTCCTCCTGTTCGTTGATTTCTCTCGGGTATTGCATCACAGTGACACAATGCCAACGAACGCTCTTCCCAAGTCTCTCCTCACAGAGGTGTCACTGTGTTTCCCTCATGTATCTCATTATCCCTGATATGAATTTATAGTGAATTTATTCCTTAATCATACGGGGACAGTTAATGAGTATCTGTTCTATACGTTCGTTTACTATATTCAGCCACAACTGTCACTTCACTAGTGTCTCAAAAAGTAACAATGTCATGCGCCTCCCCTGCTAAAGCTTATTCACCAGCTTCATGCTGCTTGCAGGATAAAAGCCAAGCTCATAACACTCAAGGCCCTCTGATATCTTGAGCTCCCTGCCCCCACCCCAATCTCCCAGTAGCCCACTCCCACTCGCAGGGCTCCCAGAGTCACCATTCCCTAAGCATACTATCTTCTTTTGTTTCCTTTGTTTTGCACAGCCTGCCCACTTGGCCAGAAACACTGTCCTCCTAATCCCCATATCCTAGAAATCTGGCACATTCTTTAAGACATAGCTTAAAGGCTCTGCCCCGGAGCATTGGCTCTATGCTCGTACCGTTGCTATAGCTGATGTCACCTTAAGTATAGAGACATCACCAGCACCTAGCATAATTCTAAGCACACAGAAGGTGCTTACTCTATGTTTTGCAGATGGATGAATTCAGGAGTAGGTAGGAAAGGGTATTAGAGTGACAAGTAGGAATCAGTGGGAAAAGTGTCACCTTGTTGAAAGGAAACATATGGGACAGTTGGAGGTATGCTTTAAAAGTAAAGGACGTCTCTGCAGGAAGCCCCATGGAAAAGCTGTTGAGGTGAGTAAAGAAAGAGGGAAGATAAGTTTTTGTGCAGTGCATGGTGACAGACCTTCAGAGCTACATCCAAAGAGCATTAAGTCATTCAATAACGGTCATCAGGAACTCTGGCCCAGCAGGGATAGAAATTTGCATTATTGAGTCATGATTAACATGCATGTTTGCTTCTCACTTAGGCCCCAGAGCTGCCCTTTCCTTCACTGCCCTCTCAGTTAAGGGCCAAACGGGATCTAGCGGAATGAAAGAGGAAAAACAAGGAATAAAGGCCTATCTTCCAAGTTTGCTGAAATTTGTTAACCACACTTGGAATCAGGTTCAAGGACTCAGAAGACTTTGTTTGGCAGCTTTCCTGCCTTTCCAGCATGCAGCATGCTAATGGAAAGCAGCTGGCTTCGTGCTTTTCTTTAAAAAAAAACAAAAAAAAAAAACAAAAAAAAACAGTCTAATAGGATAAAATGTTTTTTAATAGAGTCTGTTGTAAATAAAATTCTAAGATGGCCCCCAAGATTTTCACCCCTGGTATATATGAATGTGAGCAGCCCTAATCTAATCAGGTGAGATTTTTAAAGGGGGACCTGAGGTCATCCCTAAAAGTCAGATTTGAAGCTGTAGTAGATGCTTTCTTGTTTGATCTTAAACCAACAAGCTGCCGTGCTTGGAGAGCCACATGGCAGGCTATGGCAGAGGGTTGCTAGTACCTGTAAGCAACCTTAAATTACTAGTCCTTGAGAAACCAAGGACTTAGCCCTGTGATCACAAAAAACTGAATTCTGACAACAGTCGGTTTGGAAGATGACCTTGAACCTCAGACGAGACCTCAGCCCTGGCTGATACATTGATTACCATCTGGTCAGACCCTGGGCAGACGATCCAGTTAAACCACACCTCAACTCTTGGCTCACGGAAGCCAGCAATAATAAATTTATACTGACTAAGTTATTTGTCATTTATTAAACAGCAATAAAAAACTAATAGAGTCCTGTAGGCTCCAGCTCCAATTAAGAAAGAAGTCCAAAGTGCAGTAGGTTTGGGGCCATGTAAGCTGCAACACAGAACCATGTACAGAAGCCTATGAGAGGATCATCTGTACCTCACCACAAATGTTTCTTTATGCAGAACTATGTTGCCACTTTCTCAACTGAGTTGTGAACTGCGGACCTTGCCAAAAAGTTAGAACATGCCAAACCTCCTAAAAGCTTCATTTTGTTTGAAATAGCTTTCGCTATCCCCAAGACAGGAGCTTCAACCCCTTTCAAACTACTGCTATACTTCATGCTTTCAACTAGGGGTGTATGTGTCTGCCAAAGAGTGGATGGAAGTCCTAGAGAGGATCATTCAGACATGGCATGCGGAGAGAATGGAGGTGATTAGCTTTTTCCTTGAGACTGCTGACCTCGCTTTACAGGAAGTATCTGAGGCCAGGATACTAATTTATTGAGGAACTAGGGGTCCTGTTGACATGAAATTATCATGAGTGTCCTATCCTCCTCATTAATTGTTAATTAAACTAATCTGCAGTGGAGAGGAAGCTATAATCACTCTTCCTTCCTCTTTTCCTTGCATGAGGTTGGCAGGCAAGCCAGCCCTTGGATGCAGCCCTTGAACACCACCTGATGAGGACAGCTACTCCTTAGTTGGCACAATAGGCTCCATGAGCCTACCAGCAGTCACTATGGCTCTATTTTGGGCCAATCATCCCACCATTTCGCAGAATTCACCTTGTTGGGTAGGGTTTGATATCCAGTTTCACCCAAGATACAACCACTTCCATGCAAAAATCAGGGCTTTCCAAAGTAGTTGGCATGATTGGTATTTTCCCAGCAAGGACTAAGAGCAGCAGCAGCAGCTCTCAGCAGGCTAAAGGCCAACAAATTAGCCTTCAAATTTCTGTTTGTGTATGCTCCCGGGAGGAGGTGTGTGTACCTTCACAGGAACCTAGACAGAGGGGATAACCCTAATGACTGTTTATTCAGACCCTCAGAGACCTGAATGGGTATCTACCTAAAGCATAAATGCTACATGGCTTTGGTGGCACATTATTAAAATGATATCTGTGGCAACTTCTCCTAAGCCAGCCCAAAAAATGCCTGTGAGTGTCAGTGATAACACATACTGGGAGAGAGGGTCATGTTGTACATTCCAAACCCTTACCCATGGGCATTTGACCACATAGACCATTGAGCAGATGTCCGTCCATGCTCTAGGAGCCTCCTGCTTCAGATGGATGGATACCAGCTCCAGAGTAATTGTCACTTAGGCTTTTCTTACACTCTAGGAGTCCAGGGAATAGCGGGAGAACTGCTCTCTCCACTTTCCCACCGTGGAGAAGCCCTTTTCAGGAATGGCTCTGAGTACCAGGATCGTCATCTAGGATGCATGTCCTTGTTCTGGAGACTAGAGACAGCTTCCAAAAACCAGGTTGTCTTGGCTGGAAGACTGCTCAGCATTTCTCTGGAAATAACACCCAGCCACTCGGAAAACAGAGCAAAAAGAAAAATTTATTCTGTCAGGAAGGAAGCATAACTTCTACTTAGCCCTCATAAATCTGCAATTGGGACAGACTTCTGTAACAAAAGACAGATTAACAAGAGAACAGTAAGCAAGTTTCTTTCATGTGCAACTCACACTGCGTGGGAGAAACCGCAAGGAAAGCTGATACAAAACAGTGCCTTAGAACTCTGGCTTCTATAGTATCTTCAGTGAATAAATTTTTAACTAAGTAACGAGACAAAGGAAAAGGACTATGAGTCTCTCAGAGTAGCAACTTGAGGGAAAGAACAAAGGGTAGACAAACTTTAGTTAGTAAAGCTTGTTAATATAAATTCCTCTGGTCTCCTCTCATGACTGATGAGGGTCTAAGGGGGTCTTTGGTGATTAACTTTTGTTATCTGGTGGGAGTAAGGAGTACGCAGGTAACTTTTATGCTTGCTTTTATGCAAATGGAGGACAGAGAGCCCTTCCTTTTCTTCCTCCACTGGGACTTGAACCCAGGGCCTTCACACGGGGCTACATCCCTAGCCATTTTTTATTGTTTATTTTGAGAGAGAGTCTCACTGAGTCTCTAAATTGCTCAGGCTGTGCTCAAACATGAGATACTCCTGCCTCAGCCTCCCAGAATACTGGAATTTCAAGTGCACATCAGTATGCCTAAGAAAGCTCTTCATATTTGGGGGAGGTATATTCTGGTCTCCTGCAGTGCCCTTTTGAAAGTTTGTCTTCTGAAAGCTCCACATGTTAAATTAGGATCAGTAGCTATGGAGAGATTTGGGTTAGAATTTTTGAGATATGAAGCTGGAAAAGGAGGAAAAAAGCATAACTTAAATTATGCAGAAAAGAATAACCTTGAATATATTGCCCCATATCTTATTGAACCAGTCTCTTAGTCTTGAAAACAGGTAAGTTCGGTTAAACACTAGTGTCTCATGTCCAGAGAAGGTGCTGCAGATGAGCTCCCATCAAAGTTGGGCCTTCATATGGTGCAAGCCTCCCAGAATACTGGAATTTAGGCATACTGATGTGCACAGGTATTTAGTAAGTGGCATTCCTATGGAAGCAAAAGAAATAAGCTCAGCTCCTTGTCCCACAGAGGCAGCTGCAAGCGCCACACCAGCTGCAGCCTTCCCTGGATCTCCTCTTGTGCCTCCTTTTCTTCTTTTTTTCTCTTTCTTGTTTGTTTGTTTATTTGTCCAAGACAGAGTCTTGCTATGTAGTTTAGGGTGGGCTTGAACTCACTATGTAGCCCAGGCTGGCTTCAAACTCACAGCAATCTCCCTGCCTCATCCTCCACAGTGCTAGAATTACAAGAGCCACCATGCCCAGCTCTTTTCCTTTCTTTATGCTTTTTCTTCTTCCATTGAGTTTGTTTGAAAGGTCTCAGCTTCTCTAGCTCTGCCATTCCTTCCTCCCTGTCACACCTCCCCCACTGAGAATAACCCAGTAAGAGCTCAGTAAGACCCATCTCATGCCACCCCTAACACCTTGGATCCTGAGCAGGAGCCAAAAAGGCTCTTTCTGCCATCTCTCTAGTGGTCTTGAGCCTAGCTGACAGGGAATCTTATTCTGTCTTTTGATATATACTGTGATTAAATGTTATGCTCTTGTCTTCAATCAGAGGCAATCAGTATTACACAATTAGGGTATAGCTCACTGGTAATGAAATTGCTCAGTCCTTACTGTGCAAGGTAGACACTGTGAAAAATGATTTTGCATATATTAATTGAATCCTCACAAGAGCTCTATGAGGTAAGCATTGTGATTTTGTTCTTATTATTTTCATCACCATTTCCCAGAAGAGGAAACCAAGTCTTGCTGATATTAGATAACTGTGCAAGGTCAAAGAAATTGTAAGTAATAGAACTAGAACTCCAACCCAGTTCTGGCTGATTTTGAAGCTCATCATTTGCCTGCTAAACTCCCATCCCACCTCACATGGCATAATCCAGTTACGTAGGAAATACTCACTCACTCCTGCCCCTAAAGAACCTTCTGTGCCGAAGATAGGGTAAGTCAGCAGGCCATTATCTGCCCCTAACATCTTGCAGAGATCTGTTGATCATTTTGAAAATGAAGAGTCCTGCTAGATATTGTTATAGGGATCTTAAAGGGTATGGGCTGTAGCATGGGAGTCCTCAGAATTCAGGACTAAGTGGTGTACCAGCAGTAGGCAGGGCACGAAGCCACTGCCAGGTAGTGCATAGAGGCAGGTAGGCTTGGAGGTGCACATCTGTAGTCCCAGCTACTCAGGTGGCTGAGGCAGGAGGTTCATTGTAGTGGAGGAGGTTGAGTTTGAGGCCTGCCTGAGAAGCATAGCAAGAGCCTATCTCAAAGACAAACAAACATAAAACAACCACAGTAGAAGAAAGGAAGGGGTGCTGGTGCAGAGTATGAATTGCACATAGCTCACTGTCTTCTGTGGGTTTGCCACAGATATTTCTTGTCCTTAGAATTCTAAAGGCACTAAGGCAAAGAGATGGTAGTAGTCGCTCTTTGGCCAGTGGAGGCAGGAGAGATAAAGGAGGATAAGAAACCAGCCGTCCGGAATGTGTTCCCGTCCTAAACTGACCTATCTGTGCTCTTTGTGAAGGCAACTTGTAAACGTTTGGTTTCCTTTTAGTCCACTGGATGGGATCCTGGAGAAATGGCTTCAGCATCACCCCATGATTATGATAGATAGCCTTTGTTCTCTCAAGTCTGGGTTGAAATAGAGGTTCCTGAGTAGCCTTCATCTTAACAGGGAGGGAATGGCCATAAGGAGGGGGGTGGTGCTGTTGTCACCATAAGGCACATGCCCACAGGCATAAAAATGCCTCTAAAAATCTGAGATCCCCGGGCATGCTCAGTCAAGGTGACACCTGCAAGCCATTAGGAGCTCAGATTTCTTTACCTCAGAATGTCATGGGCAGCCTACAGCTGGGCAAAGAGTAATCCTAGGCTTCTCTGACTTGCAAGCTCTCCTTTTACCCTAGCCATGGCTTCATGCCCTCTTTCTCTTTCTATCTGTCCTAAAATATCCAGCCTTAGACTCATTCTCCTTGAAGCAGACAATGAAGTAAAAACATTGCCCAGGGCCTCTCTCTTCAGTACCCAGATTCTATGCACAGCTACTTTGTGCTCAAATCTCTTTTAGGTGGTTTGGAGGTAAGGACAAAACAAACTAGTTAACAGTTACTGGACACTGAATATGTGCAGTCACTAAAGTGTTTTTGCGTATATCATTTAATTTTGTCCTAAGAGCATTGTTATGAAGCAGATACAATTTATAATCACTCCTCATTTTGTACGTGAGAAAGCTCCAAGGCTAAGCGCCTGTCTGCAGTCACATGGCAAGTACATGACATGTTCAAGTTCTAAAGGTAGGATTTGAACCTAGTTCATCTGACTTCAGAGCACAGTTGTGCTACATAAAATGACCCACTCCCTGAAGACAAAGAAAAATAATATGCAAGAAAAATTGGAGAATAGTGCATTAGAAATCAGAAGGCTTAGATTCTGTTTTGGCCCTCCCAACAAATAAATTATCCTTGCTGCCTTGCCCAGGCCATACCCTCTCTGTGGATCTCTGTTCCTACATTTGTAAAACAAGTAGGCAAGACAACATTATCATCCATTCTCTTATGATATTTTACAACAAGGATTCTCAGGACAAAGCTCTAGGATCTTGAATATATGTGTGAATATTCTATATATATGATATATATTAATATACATATGAACATTATGTATATATATATATATATATATACACAAACATTACATGTACATGTGGTCTGTGAGCACCAAGATTTATGAAAGAGGAAGCTAGAGGTTATATGGCTTGCATGTATGTGTACAGGGGGCAAGAAGGCAAGAATGAGTCTGACAGCTGAGGTTAAGCCAGAGAGGCATGTCCAAAATATATCACAAAGCTGGGTTTGGCAAAGCCCAGACTGCATGTTGAGATTTAGTCATAAATGAGGCCAAAGAACATTAGAAAAGAAGAGTACAGGAGAATAGCAAATGGGAAAACTGGAGGTAGAGGATGCAGTCTAGCCACAGGAGGGCCTAGAGGATGCTTCTGTGGATGGCTCCGGTTAAAGCAGCAGAGGAGACCGAAAGGAATCTCTGAGTGCAGGCTGGAGTAATCATGAAAGGCCTAATAAGGCAGGTGACATCCAGATGGGCCATTTGCCAGGCAGCCAAGTCTGTAGACAACTTGAGCACAGAGGCACTGGGAGTCAGCATAGGTGATCTGGGAATGGGGACAGAGGGGGCAGATGACAGTGTAAACCTTAGGTGACCAGGAGAAGCCTGAGGACTGGCCTGGAATGGTGTGCTTTGGGCAATAAGGCACTGGGGAACCAGCTGTCTAACTCATATCCCTTTTGCTCAGGGTCATGTCTGCTCTCACTGGACTTTTTTACCAAGGCCTGGAGCAAAGAGCAGAAACTTCTGGAGCAACACTGGTGGGTCAAAGAAGGAGGCTTCAGGGTGAAAAAGGAGCACCAAATAGCAATGGAGTAGAAAATGGAGAGAAAGCCCCAGGGGCTGGGGCTAAACAGGATACTAAGAAAGCAGGGAAAGAGAGATCACTTATAAGAAGGCCCAGATCTGGGGCCAGACTAGAGGGCAGCTAGAAAGGGAAGAGAGAAAGGCCCAGAGATCTCAGTGCCAAATGGAGATTCCTGGCTCCCTCCTCCTCTACAGACGCAGGGTATTCTAAGCATTCTCATGCTCATTCACTCATTTGGTTCACACCGCTCCTAGGCAGGGAAGGGATCAGGCTGCCACTTTTGAGAAATAAACCATGTGTTCAAAACTCTTCCCACTGGGGTGGCAGTGAGAAGTGGAGAACCATAATTCTTTCAGGTCTCCTTAACTGTTACACACAAGAATTCCTAGTCAGAAGGGCTTAGGAAAAGCAAAAGCCACACTGAGAGTAGTGTCCCCCTGCCCTCACAGTGCCTGGGAGGAGCAATTAAGCAAGGGTAGGAAGTGACTGGCCTCTGCCCACTGGACACTGCTCTATTGTCTACTTGAGAGTGCAAGGAAGTTCACAGCCAGCACCTGAGAAATAAACGAGATAACGCATAACAAACAGCACACTGTATCAAGTGCCTGCTACAAAGAAAGAGTTCAATAAAGGGTAAGGTTTCTGCAACTATCGTAGATAATGGCAGCGGTTGCAAGGAAAGGGATCAAGGAGGAAAGCTGTAAGTCAGCAGACCGAGGGAGGGTATGCTGAGAATGACTGAGTCTTCAGACCCCAGAGACGCAGATTCCTCAGTGAGGGCGGAGCCCAGGTGTTTCCAGGAGCTCCCAACTGAGTCTGAGGCAGAGGCCATGCTTATGGAATCCCTGCTGTAAATCATGCTGCCATGGTTTAAAAAGAAAATCTGAACTGGGTAGCTATAAGAAATATTGGGGTTTTTTCACTTTAGAATTAAAAAAAAATCAATGGTAAGACACGGGTGACAAAGAAAATGCAATTAGAGTGATATTTACAGACAGTGGACTACAAATAAAGGTATTCTTTCTACTAAACATCTCTAAAACTTGACCCTCTATTGAGGACTCTCGCAATTTTTGGAGAGTGTCATCCCCAGCTCTACAGCAGTGAGGACTTGGATACACCAAATCCTGTCTCCGGGCCTTTGTTTCCTCACCCAAGAGCTGAGGGGGTGAGTCAGACTTGGAGCCCAGCCTTCGTTTTAGCCCATGCACCAGGATTCCATGATCTACTGGGCTTCTCCCTCGAAGTCCCCAGTTCACCCTAGAGAGGCCTGCTTTGCAGAGCTCAGTACAAGCACAGCCTGAGTTGGCCAATGGGGGCCCAGCCTTCAGGTAGACCCTCCAGAAGCCTTTCAATACTACCAAAAAATCTCCCACTTTCCAGTGTTCAGGGACCTAAGCTATTTTTTCTATTTAAAAATGTATAGAGTTGAAGGTTTGATTTAAATTCCCCACTCATTCTTTCCTCCACTCCTAAAGTCTCTAACAGGACTTAAAGTCTTTTCAAATTAGGATTTCAGTCCTGTTAGAGAACTAACTACCTCATCCCAGAGTTTCCTCCTTCCTCCAACTCTGAATAACAAACATAAACCATTTCTCCATGAAATAAGGTTGTGGATAATGGATATTTCGCTTCTGAAGCCACAGGGATGGAATAAACAGAGAATTTTACTTTTAAAAGTAAAATTATGCTTTCCAAAAACACAGGATGGAAGCCAGGCACACATGTATAATTCCCAAACCTGAGAGGCTGAGGCAGGAAGATTGCCTTGATTTAGAGGCCAACCTAAGCTACTCAGTGAGTTCAAGGCCAGCTTGACCTATATAAAGAGACTCTGTCTCAAAAAGAAAAAAAAAGAAAAACCAAACAAATGGAGGATAGAGATTTAATGGGGATTCACTGCTCCTGTTTCCCCTTAAATGCATTCTGGAGTCACCTCCAGGTATCACAAATGAGCAGTTACCACATTACTCCAGAAAGAATGGCCATCATCCGGAACTTAAAACACAACAAATGTTAGCAAGGTTGTAGGGAAAAAGGAATGCTTCCACATTGTTCATGAGAATGTAATCTAGTACAACCACTGTTGTATTAGTATGGAGATTCCTCAAAAACCTAAAACTAGTAATTTCATTTGACTGAGCTGTTCCCTTCTTGGGTATTTTCCCTAAACAGTGAAAGGAATCACAACACAGTGATGCATGCATAGCCATGCTTATAGCAACACAACTCGCAATAGTTAAGTCTTGGAAACAGCCTATATGTCCATTAACAGAGGAATGGATAAAGAACATGTGGTATCTACAGACACTGGAGTACTATCCTGCCATAGAGATAACTTTGAGTCATTTGTAGGAAAATGGATACATCTTGAGACCATAATGCTAAGCAAAATAAATTAGACACAGGGGGTTAAATATCACACAGCTGCTTGTCTTATATGAGAAACCCAAAGTATGCAAAATATAAAGAGCAAAATAAAAGACAGACAATAGGAAACAAGGAGGCAGACCTTTTGTAGATGGGAAGGGGATCTAGGGATGGAGGGAGAGGAGAGAAAGGAAAGCAAAAAGGACTCAAAGGTGATATATGTGTACCGACTCCCCATGGTGAATGTATTTATTATGTAACTCAAACATGTACTATTAAAAATTTTAAAAATGATGCAAGCATGGTGGTTCACGCCTGTAATCCCATCACTCAGGAGTCCGAAGCAGGAGGATTGGTGGGAGTTTAAGACCAGCTGGGGCTACATAATGAGTTCAAGGTCAGCCTAAACTGCATAGCAAGACCCTGCCTCAAAAAATAAACAAAAACAAATAGAAAAAAAATCCAAATGAGCATTGAACTAATACAGCGGCCTCTGTTCATATTCTAGGCTCAACAAATTATACTTTCTCCCTAATCTACTGGGCTGTACTCAAAATCTGAGCGGACAGATGCACTTGGCTCCTTGCCTTTCCCATCCTCAGGGGTCTCAGAAGAGTCTCCCTTTGACTTGTGCTTCTCTCCATTTTCCCACGGTCATGAAGTTAATAGAAAAGAGAAATTTAACTGTAATAAAGACTGGGAAGGAACAGGACCCGTGGCTTGTAGAATGATATCCACAGGACAGGAAATTTTTTTCCAAAGACCTTGTTGATGTAAAATGCAACATGGCTTTATCAGTCTTAACTAGCAATATTTGTCTGCAGTACAATGCGTACTGTGTTGTTGCTCTTTTCTTATCCATATCTAGACTTCAGATGTCTGTATCTCTTCTTGTTCTCTTTTGTTTCTATTCCTCATTTCAAGTATTCTTCTTTATATGTTACAGTTCAAAACTGAAATATATTGTTACTATTTGTTGTTTATAACAAAGAATTCAGGCCTAAATGTTCAAATTAAGTAGGTAGAATACTTCATGTTTCTGCTTTTAAAAAATCCAGTAAGTTCGTTAATATCATGAAGCCCTTTACTGTTTTTCCCACTGAGCCTTAGTTTCAGCAGGTGAAATTCTTCCTCTTCCTGTGTCTATGTCATCAGACCAGAAGGTTAAATGTCACATGGCTACTCTTATATAGGAACCCCAAAGTATGAATAATTAAAAGAGCAAAATCAAAGATAGATGATAGGAAACAGGGAGGTAGATCTTTTGCAAATGGGAAGGGGATCTAGGGATGGAGGGAAAGGAGAGGGGGAGGGAAAATAAAAGACTAAGATGTGACATATATATGTACCAACTCCCTACAATGAATGTGTTCGTTATCTTAAAACATGTACTAAAAAATAAAATGCTATGTATGCTGGCATTTCTTGAGGATTGAATCCTTAAATTAATGCAGATACAGACAAGCTGTGCAACCTTGCATCTATCATATAATCTCTTTGTGCCTCAATTTCCTGTTCTAGAAAACAATCATAATGTGACATATCTGGGGACAGAATTGAGGAGGTGGGAGGAAATGGGTGTGATGAAGAAGATATGGCTAGTATAATGCCATGTCTTTTTGCAGTGCTCTTGATTTTCTGTTCTAGTAGCTTTTGAGCAGATGAGACTGTCAGAAAGAGGAATGTGATAATTTGGCTTTGTGAGGAAGAATTGTAACATAGTTGCACAGGGTTTAGGCTATAGACCTGGACAAATCTAGGTCTAAATCCTGACTCTTTCAATCACTATTGTTTATGATCTTGCAAAGATAATGATCTGACAGAAAACTAAATGTTCTGATCTGTTAAGTGTAGTATCATGGGCTAACTATAAGGACTCATTCATTTAGTAACTCTTTATTGAGCATCTACTATGTGCTGAGAAGAACTCAGAAGAGTGGTCAAGAAAGAGAAGGTCCCTTCCGTTACAAACAATTTGTCAAAATCACGCACACAGAATTTTTGGCTTGGGGCATAGCATAGTAACACTCCATCCACATTAGCTATTATTGTTACTCTCCCTTCACCATAGGAAGGCTGTTCTTCCTGTAGATTTAATTCCCCAACTCTCGTGCTCTTCATTGGTTTCCTAAAAGTAAGACATTAGACTTCTTGCAGTCACCCATACTCTGTTCAGCAGCCCCTTGGTGACCAGCAGGTCTATAAAGTGGTTATGTGCATTGAGGGCTAGGGCCATGGTTGTAATGAGGGCAAAGCTAATTGGATCCAACCTGCGACCCTGGCTTATTAGTCACCACAAACGGCAGGTCAACTAGCCACAGACACGGCTTTAGTTTAAATTCCAAACCCCTGGAAAACCCACTGCCTCCAAGAAAGCCTCCCTCTGGGCACACAGGGTGACGTCACTTCTTTGGGAGACCTCCCACGCTCAGGCAAGGCTGCTCAGGCTGCTCAGTAACTGCATTTATGAGCACCTCAGAGCCTTGTGCTTTGTTGTTCATCCTAGTAATCTCCTCCTAAGCAACGCACACTGCTCTTTTGGACGTGGCACTGCAAGAAAAATCCTCCCTCTCTGCTCATTGTGAGGCACACTTGCAATCCCAGCTACGTGGGAGGCTGAGGCAGGAGGATCATAATTTCAAAGCCAACCTGGGCAACCTCGTGAGACTCTGTCTCAAAATAAAAGATAAAAAGGGCCGGGAGTGTAGCTTAGTGGTAGAGTAGCCCTGGATACTATTCTTAGTACCACAAAAGGAAAAAAAGAACAGAAAGGCTTAAACAGTGTTTCTATGCCAACACCAGAAACTTGCATTTCCTTTTTCCATCCCAAAAGAACAGAAATGGAATCATGACTTTTTAATTGGCTAGTTATTGCTCTTTGTATATCAACAGTAGGTAATAAGATTAACTCACTCATGTTTACTGAGGACAACCTCTGTGTGTCTGCCAGTTAGCTGATTTAGTCTTTTAGATAATTCTGTAAGGTAGGAAACATCTCCATTTCACAAATGAGAAAAGTAAGGCTCAAAAAGGTTAAAGCAGTCACCTATGGCCAAACAGTTAGTAAATAGCATTGTAAGGATTCAAGCCCGAGTCTGACTCCAAAGCCTCACACTCTTTGCACTACATAGCGCTCAAATATGTTCAGCCTGTGTGTGTACCTCTTGTCCCAGGCATTCTGGTGGTCTGCCTGAGCCTTGGGCAGTCTCGCCTTTGGTAGCACTGGAAGCTGCTGTGAAGGTCCCTCTTCTTACCTTTTGGGCCAGATGCCTTGCTCTTTCCTCAGAAAGGTTTCCAAACCCCAAACGCCAAGGAAGCTTTGATACATCCTTAAAATGGTACTTGGACGCTACTAGCTGGTGACCAGCAGAGCAGGGCCTGACTGCCCCTTCCCAGGATACTGGCTTCCTGCTGCTCGCCAGTACCAGCTCACCAACGCAGGCACTCTCATTCAGAACTGAAGATAGTGCTGCCGAGGCAGAACTTTGGCGCTGGATCTGAATGAAAGCACTGCTGCTGGATGTAAACTAGCACAGACCTTAAACTGAGAGAGGACTCTATGCTCGGCCGAGCACTTCTACATCCCAACAGCTCCATGGTAATGCTATGATTATCATTTTTATTATTCTTATTTTACAGATGAGAAAGCCCAACTACAGAGGCATGGGGACATGCCTGGAGTAATGTTGTGAGGGTTGAGAGTTAAGGCTCTCCCTTAAGTGGCCTTAAATATGTGATATCCCAGGGGAATCTTGTTTTTAAGCCCTTCAGAAACCCCATTCACAGGACAACAATTAGTACTATGCTAGTCATAAATCTGGCAGTAATTGCTAGACATCTCTCAAATGCTTTCTGCAATGGACATTGCAATTGTCCAGTACATTGTGGACAACACAATTTATTTCTCATACTTTATTTCATTTGATATTTGAAATCCTAGAAGAGTAGCTCTCATTATTACTTCCTGTTTTACATATAAGGAACCAAAACTCAGCAGCTTAGGTGACAGGCTCAAGACCATCAAGCTAGGGAGAGGTAGACTGTGGACACAGACTAAGGACTAGATTATATGTCTCTACAGTTGAGTCCAAAGTGGAAACCACCATCGCATGTAACTTTTGAAATTTAAATTAAATTCAATGAAATAAAATTAAATACCCAGTTCCTCACTCACACTGGTCAGTGCATGTGCTCTTCCTGTGCATGGCTGGGATATATTTAACAGCATCCCCAGCCTCTACCCACTAGATGTCAGCAGCACCCTTTATCTCCAGGTGTAGCAACCAAAAATGTCTCCAGATTTTGTCAAATATCCCCTGAGGAACAAAACTGCCCTCTCAAGTTGCGAACCCCTGGCTTCAGTTTCTGTATGTATTTGAACTAATCACATGGCGGGTCCTCACTAACTTAACTTGGCCTTCACTGGGGTTCATTGCTTCTGGCAAGTTATAAGCCTTATAGCAATACGTACTGAGTGGATGGCTTTAATAGCTATTAAAGATTTCATAAAAGTAAAACCAAGTTAAGCTGTCAAACTACAATGAAGATGCCATGAAGGGATTAGTGCAATGTATTGTATGATTAATTTCTCAAATTTACTATCTGTAACTGTAACTGAAATTGTAAAGGAAGGATAAGAAATTGGTTTAAAAAGCTGAACAAATGTTAAACTAGAACATCCAGTAGGAAATAGAAGGAGCAACTATGTCACATACCACATGTTGGCTACTAATCTCCAGAAATAACAACCAATGAGAAATTGTGCAATTTGAAAATTGGTGAAACAATCTCCAAAATGTTAAAATTAGAATAACAAAAAATGCAATTTCAAAGGATTCCAAAAAAGTAATGTACAGAACATAAGTACATACTTATTGACACGTTAACTGATTTAATGATCATGTATGTATACATATATATTAAAACATCATACTGTACTCCATAAATCTGTACAAATATTCATTCACCAATTTAATTTTTATTTTTTTATTTTAAAAATAAAAGTAGGAAAACATTAACAGACAGACAACCTTTTACAAAATAGCAAAAGAACAGTACAGACAATACAGAGTTACAAACAAAATAGTAGGAAATCAACAATGCTTGTTGTATTACATATTGATATCTTCAAAGTGGTTTCTCATGAATACAGATAGAGACATGCAATATTGATCAGTCAAGGACTCATTGACAGTTTCTTTCAGCAAAGAAATAGAAGGCAGTAGAACAACTATGTTAACTATCCCAATTTAATTCTTAAAAAACTAAAAAGAAGCTAGTTTACATATTGCTACACAATATATTAAAATTTTGGTTCCTGATTAAATACACTTTTCTGCACTTTTAATATTTTCCAAAGGAGATTAATCCTCCTTACAACAAATGGAACACTCCATGGACCAAATCAAACCTGTCAACTGTATGTTCAGAGAAATCTCCACAAGCTTTTCTATTTTTTTTGGTTTTGTTTTTGGTTTTGTTTTTTTTTCCAGTACCGGGAATCGAACTCACGACCTTGCACTTGCTAGGCAGGCGCTGTGCCACTGAGCTAAATCCTCAGCTCCCAAGCTTTTCTATTTTTATATGTTCACATTTGCAGTGCGTGAGTACATGCCTTGTGGAGAGTTGGTACATGTATATACTGCATCTTAAGTTTTTTTCATCCCCTTTCCTTCCCTCCCCCTCGAAACCATTCCCTCCTACTTGAATTTTTACAAAGACAAATGCTTCATGCTATGAACAGTCAAACCAATAAACTAGCCCAAGAGCCAGCCTTCCTACATAGAGTAAGGCTAGTGGCCTGGGTACAGCACCCTCACCTCGTGTGTACCTGCCGCTTCACCAGCACCCACCAATTGCCCTACTGCTGTGTTGAATGGAAAGTGTGATGGGCAGATGCTACAGGGTAAATGCAGGTTAGCAAAATTCATGGGAACTGGGCCCCTCTCCAGGGAATCTGAGTTAACAGCCTCTCTCCAAAAGCTAGGACACAGAAGGGGCTGTAGCGCAGTAATACAGCACTTCTGTAGCGTGCACAAGGCCCTGGGTCCCTACTCCAGTACCAATTCATTAAATTTTTAATTATGGAGAAAGAAAAACCAAGGAGGAAGGGAGAGAAGGAAGGAATTGGACTGCCACCAGGATCTTAGTTATCACAATAAACAATAAACTACAGTGAGGAGTGGAAGTTGGTTCTGAGCTGGCAGGCTGAGAAAATTTAACTGCACATTTTCGGTGCTTTCTGTCAGCCTAAATGTGCCTTTCCCGCCTGGAAGCTTACCTAGAACAAGAATTCATGTTTATCATTGCTCCCTGGGTGCAGCTAGGCAAGCAGCAGACCTCAGGTTCAGGAGAAAGGCTTGCAGATGGGATGGGAAAGTGGCTACAAGACTATGGTCCACTGGACAGACCCGTAGGGTCTAGCATCTGGGTCCCAGAGCCAAGAAAAAAAAACCATGCCCCACTCTGTATACCAGCATCTGCAGCTCATTTAAAAGTCAGTATCTGTTATCTCTAATCCCAAATGTTCACACTGATTCTAGCAGCATCAGGGAGGTTTGGCAGCCAAGGGAAGCAAGCTGGAACATAGCAGACAGTAGTTATTCCCTGCTCAGGTGTCAGTTGTGCGTAACAGATCTCTCAGCCTCACCTTCCTGAATCTGGTTTCTAGATTAATAGAATTTAACTAGCATGAAATGAAGGGCCCAGCGACTTGACCAGTATCCCCAAATGACCCCCTAGTCCTAGTAGAGTGACACAAAAGCATCTAGGTGCTACCAAAATATACACTGTCAGGAGTTAACCATTGCTGCCCACAAATCTATCGCAGGCCTGTGTGGTCAAGAGTAACCCCTGTGCCACAGAATGGCAATATGTTAGCCAAGAGTAGTCTGTGCCCTTAGCCTGCCAGAGGCTTGGAGAAGACAGGCCCGGAGAGAAGGACAAGATCAGGCCCAGAAGACCTGGGGTGGAAATGCTGCTGAAATGGGAAATGAGCTATCACAGGACACACTATAGTTTCCAAAATCGAAGTTGTCCTAGCTCACCGTTTTCCTTGGGCTGAATCAAGTTCTGCTGCAGCTAGGTGCCCTATACCTTTGAAGTGTGCTTTTGGTTCACGGCTCAGAAATTATTCTTTTCTCTATTCCCCAGGGTACAGCCCTGTGCTGGGAGACCGGGTACTCAGAATTCTAGTATTTGAAGTGCCATTGACCGTGTGACCACCTCCGGGACACTGTCCTCATCTTAAAAATGAAAACATTGTCACCTACTCTACCATTACAGGAGCCTGTCAGGTTGAGTCTTTTTTGGTTTCTCCTTCTTTTTCTTCTATGCTTCTGCAAAATGGTGTCACATAATTCAAGACTGCTACTATTTTCTCTCTTCTTCCAATAAGCATAGTCATTGTTCCCTTGAGAATTGTCCTGTTACCTACTGTCATTGGTTCTATGGAAGCAATAACAGAACCTAATTATCTTGATAGCTAATTATTAGAGAAGACAGGCCTGGATCTACAATAACCAGTTCAAAATGTATACACCAAAAGTGGTATCCTAGCAACTCATTTGATTAAGGAAAAGTGCCAACATGGCTGTTGGCGGGGATTTAAGGCCCACAAGGATCTGAGTGGCTCTGAATATACACATTTCAACCACTGGCCATATCTCTCCAACTCATAATGAACATATGTATCTATATATAAACTCTAGAATGCAGCTGTGAGCTAGAGAGAAGTCTGTGAATCAAACCTTGATTTCTGACCAGCTCTCGCTTACAATGCCTGGGGTTCTTGAAAGGGTACAATCCTGCTGACTGGCCAAGTTGTATTCTAGGAAACCCCTCATGGGGAGGGGGATGGAGGGTAGATGGTGGGAACATGCCCAAGGCTTACAAGGAAAGCAGTGAATGTTGGAGTAGCACAATTTCCCTCCCAGCCTTCCTCTCCCACTATCCCTGGCGCCCAGGAAAAAGCTCAGAGAGGAGGACCCTAGTTCTTCCATCTGCTCCTGCCCTCCCTTCATCCCTTTCTCCTGCCCTTACGCCTGTGTCCTCCACCTCCTGCAAACTGCCACTTCCAGGCTGGCTACTCCCTAAGCAGGAAAGCTCCTTAAGTGCATCTCAATTCAAAAATCATTCCATCAGTGAATATTTGTGCCAGGCATTGTGCTTGCTTGGCTCCAGGAGGGGAAAGAAAATTCCTCCCCGAGGACTCAGCACAAAGCTAGCTGTGGAGTAGTACCTACTTTTTTTGTTTACTGAGTTTCCGATGTCTTTTGGGTTCTGCAAGAGACGCTATGCCATTCTCTGTAGAGGCCCTGGCTCCTTAATCTCCTCAAGTGTTTTTTTTATCATTTCTTCTGCTCCTTCGTCCAACATTCAATAAGCCATTGCTTGAACTTGGGTCAAGACTTCCTCACCTGTGGCCAGGAGAATAGGCCCTTTGGTCCACTGAGTTTCCCTTGTTCCATCCCCAAAGACCTTAGGCTGCCCCAGATGCTCTCCATGAAAAGCAGACATCAAGATGAAGGGGCCCTGAGAAAGGCCTCCTGTTGTTTTATAAATAGGGGAATCTAACATAACCTAGCACTGAGCTCCAGGAAAGAAGGGCTTGTTACTCACCAGGAGCAATAACAAGGCCATTATCTCCCAGTCATGGTGCTTCTGAGAGAGCTGTGGGCTGGTTACATGCTGCACCCCCTGGAGTGCAGAGGGTGCCACGCTGCGGGTGAGGGCAGCTTTGCACACCAAGCTCCCACACACGCTCAGTCCCAGCCACACGAACGGATGCGCTAACTAGCCAGGTGGAGTTTCTTCTGGAGGCCTCTGAACTAGCTCTAGAAAGAGCTGGGCTCGTTCCTCACACGGTTGGGAACTGTCAGTGATTCCCAGGCACCCACAGCATGCTCTTTCTTGGCCTCTCTATATCCCCGCAGGACCGTGAGTAGTTAGGAAGGAAAGTCATAAGGAAAAAGGACAATCTTTTATCCTGCCAGGAAAGGACCCTAAAAGTCTTTGGGAAAGAAAGGTAAATGCACAGCTTTCTGGCATTTTTAGACCTTACAAGTTGAAGTAGGGTTCTGGTACTGTGGAAGATGGAGGGCAGGGGGCGGAAAGCAAATTTAAATAGCAAGGCTGCAAGAATCTCCATCTTGATCTGAATGCTGTTTTTGACCCATCTAATGCTGTTTTTGATCCATCTAATCTAACCTAGGGAAAACTACTCCTGAAACCATTCTGGGAGCATAAGCCAAAGCAATCAAGAATTTGCTTAATTGGTGAAATCTTTTCTGCCCTTCAGATGAAAGTCCTTACCAGAGTTAGATAGATAGATAGATACCTACATACATAGATACATACATAATAGGATTTCTGACTCATGCCAGTTACAACCCACAGCTTTGCCCTAGTCTCTTTCCTTGCCTGTCTGTTACATATATGTGTAGTGCTTCAGTTGTACCATGGCTTATATCACATAGGTTCAGAGATATGACTGATAAGAATGTCTCCAGAAAATCAAAAGTACTGGAGAGAGAGAGAGAGAGAGAGAGAGAGAGAGAGAGAGAGAGAGAGAGAGAGAGAGA
>NW_004955534.1:787660-792224 GCF_000276665.1 Chinchilla lanigera | reverse complement strand
AGGAAGGAAGGAAGGAAGGAAGGCAGGAAGGAATAAATTTAGATTGGGACCCTTCAAGAGATCTTGGCCAGTCTGGTAACAAATGGCTTGTTTTCTCCTACAGACACAAATAGGCAGCACCCTATTTTTTGGAATTTCACTGTGTGAGTAGATTATGAATCTGGACAGTGCCTAGGATCCTCTCCTAACTCAGGTGAGGGGAGACATAACTCCAAGGGCTCGATTCATATTGCAGATGGTGAATCTTGACCTGTGGCTAGAATTCTAGCTAGAATTCCCATCTAGCTGCACTTTGTGGTTAATCCTCCATTATTTATATATGGCTATGTCTTGACAACTTAGTGAGTTTTCTGCAATTGTGTTTTTGATCATGGTATAATTTCTGGAGTAACCACCCCAGTTGTAATGTCAGTGGGAAGTTGGGAAACACCAATTTTTATGTTGGCCAGGGAAGGAGCTAATTAGGAAAACAAATCTGTTACTCCCCTCCCATCCAAACAGAATACACTCCAAAAGCCAGGAGTTTGGGTTTTTTTTGCTTGTACATGCTTTTTGATTGTGTGCCAAACTCTGTCCTTTCATTGCTATGAATAATCAGGAGCAGAGGGTCCACAAAAACCTATCCTTTAATTCCCAGACTGCACTGATGGCTCTCTTGTGAAGTCTTCATAACACATGTGGTTAGGGCTCTGGAGGCACAGCTAAGTTCAAATTCTGACTCTGGTTAAGTTTCTGAGGTGTGATAGTTTTGTAGGAAAATTTCTGGTTCTTAGGAGACACATGCTGAAATATCTAGAAGGAAAATGTAATGTCTACAATTTATGCTCAGATAGGTCAGATAAATGCATGGTGTGTGTGTGAGTGTGTGTGTGTGTAAGTTTGTGTGGACAAAGAGAGATTAAGAAACAAAACATTAAGAGTTGGTGAATTTAGGTGAAGTGTATATGGATCTTCATTATAATAATCTTTCAAATTACCTGTGGTTTTAAAGTGTTATCTAAATTAAAAACTTGGGGGTAAACTTGATCTCTGCCTACCCTTATCAATTGTGTTGGAGCAAATGATTTAGTCTTTGCAAACCTGAGTTTCCTTGGCTCCAAAATGAAGACATTAACAGAACTCACCCCAAAGTGTTAGTATGAGGATTAAAATGTGATAATAAAGTATGACCACCTAGAGTGGTGCCTAACCCTTAGAAAGACTCAATTACTGATAAGAATTGCCATTATCCTGACATTTTATTGTCCATTGAACTAAATACTATACTGTCTTATTGTTTCAAATGCATATATTTATTGTGTCTCCTTAACTTAGATTTTAAGCCTCCAAAGACCAAGGCACATTTCTGACATCTGCCGTAGTAGCTGGCACAGTGTGGAGCGAACTACAGAAAGTGAATAGAGTACAGAGCCACCGTGGTTCACAAACTTAATTCGTTCCATGATTTTGGAAAAGACAGCCATGTTCGTGTTTGTGTGGGAAAAATGTCCACATGGTCATATTTGTCACCCAACGAAGAGTCCGCAAACAAAAACAAGTTTGCCAACACTTCTGTTTGTGAACCGAACTGTTTGCACACAAAAGCATCCATGAACTGAGGCACAACTACACCTTGTTGAGTGACTTTGAGGTTATTGTTCTGTGGGATCTCTGGCCATAGCATTGACTTGAAAATGATCACATACTCCCAGGCCAATAATTATGTGTGTAGCCTAACATGATGGGGAAAACATTAACAACAATAAAAAAGAGAACAATTATAGCAATATACTATAATAAAATTTATGCAAAGGTGGTCCCCCTTCCTGCCCTCTGTCATTCCCCCCCCGTTCTATTCATAACATCTTATTGCACTGTACTGTATTTTGGGACTGCAGCTGACCATGGGTGATAGAAACTGCAGAAAGCAAAAGCATTGATAAGTGATGATTACCGGATAAGCATTTGCTAGTGGTGGTTACCAACCCAGACAATGTGCTCCCCATCCCCTTCTGCTCCGTTTGCATCAGGCAGTCTTCAAACCATTGGTGTCTCCTACTGCCTGGCACCTTAGCTGGGGAGGGGGGCAGAGCAGACCACCAGGAAAGTCACTATCATGTGACACAATGATACTTGTTCTTATGGAGGACAGCAACCAGATTTGAAGAAAATCTGCATTATATAGAATGTTTAAAATCCAGTTTTATTACTTTCAGATTATATATCCAATAACACAAATTTGGCTGCAGGTGTGATCATAGGGGACTCTCTTAACTGAGCAAAAAAGAGAAGAGTTTGTAAACAGATATAGTAAAATTGTTCTAAACACACACCCATCTGTACAACTTCCTGTGTGATATGTCTGTATTGTGGATTTTTCCTTTCCTAAATGGAAACTGGAGCCCATATGGGGTCAGCGATGTTGGGAGTAAAGCTGCAAGGGTGTGGAAGATCCTTGCCAAGTTCTTGTTCTTGACTTCTTTTTTTCTTTTCTCTTAACTGTGTGAAAATTCCGAAATAATTCCCCCCACTCCCTCTAGGTCCCTGGCCTTCAAGAGCCTGAGAAAACACCAGTACTCAGGAAGACAGAAGAATCCAATTTTCTTTTCTCTCACTTCCAGCCATGGCCAAAGTAATAGCTTCCAATCTGAAAATCATCAGGAAAGAGAAAGCACACACAATCATCACTCACACTGCACTCAGTCCAGAGCTTGGAGTACTGAGGCTCCTACAGCCCACAGCCACACTGCAGAGGTCAGAACACGGGCCAAGCTGCACTTTCCCCACAGGCAGCTCCATCTTACACTCAACCATTAGCTCACGGAGGAAAGGCCCAGCCAGGGACGCCACCCTGCTAGTGGAAGGTGACTTACTTGGCACAGCAAATGGGATTTTCACCACTTGGCCAAGCAAAGAACTGTTCTAGTTTCCTTGCTCATGCAGCTGAGTGGAAAGCATCCTCCTGGGTCTGGAATCAGTGATTCCCACTGGCCTAACCAAAGAGCCTCCTGCTGTTATTTTATTTCCTTCCTCCCTTAACCTACTAGAGAAGGAGTTCCCAGTCCTTCCTCCAGGCTCCTGGCACCCTAAGTGGTGTCAATGACTTGTCCATCGGACAAATAGAGACTTGAAGCCAGAGTAGCTGGCTTCCAAACCCCCACACACAAAAAGAAAGAAAAAAAAAACAGATTAGAAAATTCTAACAGTACACAAAAGCATAAAATTATGAAACGTGAAAGTCTACCATTACCCTTCACCTCCACCAAATCCTTATCCTTCTTATTGCGTTCCTTCTAGAAAGAAGACTTGAGTTAACGGTGTAGTTACATGGTACAGCACTTGCCTAGAATTCGCGAGACCCTCCATTCAATTTCCAGCACTGCAAAAAAAAAAAAAAAAAGACTTGCACACACGTATATGTGTGTGTATGTGTGTATACATATATTGATATATGTATGCACATATGCATCATTTTTTGGTATCTTGTCAATCTCCACTCTGCAGGCCAAAGTGTCCCTCATAGGTCATGCATCAGTTAATGATGGGGACACTTTCTCAGAAATGCATCATTAGGCTACTTTGTCATTGTGCAAACATCACAGAGTGTATTTACACTAATTAAGATGGCTATGATGTTATTGGGTGAGATTTAATCATGTAGCATATGATAGTAATCACTATTATATATGTATATGTATATAATATATAGTCCACTGTTGACCAAGATATTTTTATGTAATGCATGACTACACTTTAATAACTCACACCACAAAGTTCTCAAGTGATCCTTGGGAATAAAACTTTGAGAACTGATACACTGGCCTCTCTCTTATATTCAACCTCAAAATTTCTGTCCTGTTTTCTCAGTACATTAGGTCCAGTCAACAACACTTGAGAATAGTAATCACGCCAACAAACCAACACATTACCTGACTCAAGCCAGAAAGAGCCTAGGTTTGTCAACAGAAGGTCCCAACGAGTGATGGTAATGTTGCAAAGTTCCAGTATCACAGTGAAGCCAATGTAGAGGCTACTTGAGCTGGTGTAGGGAGAGAAAAGTTGTAGATCTTCAGGCTACCACTTACATGCCACCCATTCAGTTACTGAAGTTACCACTCTACTAAATTGCTGCCAGCCTCACAATGATTTTTACATTTCAGTGTCCACCCCTCCATGGCCTGAGAGAAGGAGATAAATAAAGTAACATAGTTTTTCAGTGGAACTCTTTTTGAGATGAGGTGTCTAACTCCTGGGCTCAGGTGGACCTCCTGCCTCAGCCCCCTGAGTAGCTGGGCCTACAGGCATGTGTCAATGCACTTTGCTCTAATTTAACTTTTCATTTTGAGATAGGCTCACATGCAGCTGTAAGAAATCAAATAGAGGGCCAGGGATAGAGCTCAGGGGCACAGCACCTGCCTGGCAAGCTCAAGGCCCTGAGTTTGATTCCTGATACCAAAAAAAAAAAAAAAAAAAAAAAAAAATAGGCCTTGGTATCAGCAGAACTGATATGAACAAAATAAATAACTATTGAGGGGACAGAGTATACCATATTTTAAAAATTACTAAAGAAAATGAAACAACCAAA
>NW_004955534.1:768581-787560 GCF_000276665.1 Chinchilla lanigera | reverse complement strand
AAAAAAAAAAAAGGAAAGAAAAGTAATCAAATGGAGAGATCTTCTGTACATTTTACCCAGTTTCTCCAGTAGAAATAACATAAAAATAGTGCAATACAAAAATAGGATATTGGTTATACCTTTGTTTTTGTTATTTTTTTGATATTTTCTCTTTAAAATTAAAAAAAAAGATGTACATGTATATACAAGGATAGCTGAGATAAGTGTATTGTTGTCTATTGGTTTGTTGAAAGGAACAGTTAAGGCTTATTTTTTTTTCTCTTGACAAATTTTGCGCACTTCTGCCTGGTAATCGTAACAACTAATTTGAAGACAACAACATGCAATATCACAACCGTTGTTGAATTCTTGCCATCTTGTTTAGTGAAGCTCTGCATTGCTTCTAATGTTTTTATTACTTGTTATTGTCTTTAATTGTTTGATCAGTCTTGCTTTCCTACATCTAGTAATCTGAGCAACTTCGTTGAAGATAACAATATGTAATATAACAGCCATTGTTAATTCCTATCATCTTGCTTTGAAATCCTGCATTGTTTTTATGTTGTTTTGTTTTTGTCTTCATTGTTGTTATTTTGTTATTTTTTTCTCTTTAAAATAAAAAGCTAGGATATTTATATTAAAACAATCCAGATGCAGAATATTTCATCACTACGAAGATCCTTCATATTGTCCTTTTATAGCAACACCAATTTCCCTCTCACTCCAGCCCCTTCTTTAACCCCAGGAAACCACTAATATGCTTTCTTTTCATAATTGTGTGATGCAAAGGATATTATATAGTACAATCACACAGTATATAACTTTTGGGGAGTTTTAAAAACTAGCATAATCCTCTGGAGATTCATCCAATTCATTGCATATATCAATATTTCACTCTCTTCTGTTGCTGAACATTCACCCATCAAACCATAGCTGGGATCTTTCCAGGCAGGCTCTGTCCAAATGAGAGGTAAATTTCCTTGAAAATAATGTCAAGGCTCCCATACTCCAAGGTGGAAGCAGAGACCAAGAACACACATACCAGCTACATCTGCACAGACTGCTGCGGTTCAGAAACTAACAATTCACCCCAACCTCTGGGTATTGCCTTGGCCTGGCAGGGCACTAAGGCTAGTTGATGCCTTTATAAGGGGGCATGGAAAGGAGACAAGCAAACTTGTTCAGAAACTTGAGCCTGGATTTCAAAGCAACCAAAGAAATGAAATAGCAGCAGTGTCCCAGGGTGGAAAGACTTCTGCAACCCACACCCACACCACACACTTTTTTTACTTCTGGGCAGGATAGAGGAAGATGACTCACTTACAGGTGATTTTTCAGTTGAAGACAGCTGATTACCTCTCAGTGAGGATAGGGGTGGGCAGCATCTTTCCTTTTCAAATCAATGTACTTCTGGATCAGATGCTTCTCCCCCTAGTAGGACATGGCACTGGAGAATAAAAACAACTGATGGGCTGCAAAGATGCTCTCACTGGAGGGTTCCTGTTGAAAACTGTCTTGGATGCTCCTCACTCTCATGCGATGTAATTTGGGGAGCACCCACTCTTGAATGCCCTCCTCCAACCCCCATCTTATTCTCAGTAGGTTGAGCATATCTCCAGGACCCCAGACCCTGCACCCTGGTCCTCTGACACAGCTTTTTATCTGCACTCTCTTCTCCCACACACAGGAAACTTCTTTCTGATACATGATAATTAGAGACACGTATGAGTCAATGGAAGCTCTGCTGGAGTTGATATTAAAGATTTCCAGACTCACAGGACCATGAACCTGCAGGGAAAGACATAAGGACTTCAGGAAATCTTTTCATTCTTTTTAATAATAATAATGGACACCTTAGAGACTGCAATAGATTTTTTTAGCTAGCACAGCTGTGTCAATCCTTGCACTGAGAGACTCAATATATAAGTGGACAATAGCCAAACCATATATGACAACAGAACTCTGGCCTCTACAGCAAATACCTCTGAGCAATCAGGACACAATCAGTCTCCCATGTTGAAGTCCCTGTTTTTGCTGCTATCTTGCCCTCTCTCTCAGGAAAAATCAGAGAAAGCAAAACGTGTCCTGCAAACCAATCATACAGGAAGCCACACTTATAGTTAACTTGTCTCCAGCTTCCCAAAGCCAATAGCCTCCAATCAGGGTAGACCTGTAGCCTTCTCAGATTTTCACTGTAAAGCTTTGTACCCCCCTGCCTATGTTTGAGTTTCTGCCAATGCAAGTGATGGTGGCTGACTCTTTTGCTGTGGTATGCTCTGAATAAACTGCCTCGTTTGGTTCTCATTTGGGTAGTTTTCATTTATTCCACAGTGTCCTACCACATAGCTGGCTACCTGCTCCATCCTGCTCCTTGCCACTGGCCAGGGTTGCCCACAATGTCAATAGTGGCACACTTCAGTTGTCTCAACCTCACTGTAATATGGCATTTTCATGGGTAAGAACCCTCCCCCATCCCACTTTCTGGTAGCTTAGTAGCTTGGAGTTGTGATATTGCTATGGAAGCCAGAAGCCTCAGTACTTGGTTTCATGACCTCTGGCATGTGTTATGTACCCTCAGTTTCAAGTAGAGGGAATAATGTCTTCTGGTCCTTTATCACAGAGGGAAAGATTTGACGGGGGAATAACTTTAATGTTTGGGTCCTTAGCTCTCAGAACAGTGGACTTAGCCAAGCGCCCACAGCTGAGCAGTGAACTGAAAAGGGAACAGTCAGTGACCCACACAGCTTTCATGTGGGAACCATGGGTCAGGTTTTGGCTTTTCTTGCCCATCCAGCCATGGCCAGTAGAAAAGAAGCTTATTCCTATGGTAGGTGTGCAAAAAAATCTATTGAGAAACAAATGAAATCCAAGGGTGTTTGTTTCTGTTTTCTTCTGATTCACTACATAAGTTCACTGAGCCTCAATTTTCCTATTCGTAAAATAGTAACAAAAGCTCCACTCTTCCTAGGTAATCAGATATTAGGAAGGCCTGGTGAAATAATATGTGTGAAGTTATGCTCAATTTTCTAAGTGTTGCACAGTCACAAGGAACTCTTCTTAGGGAATATAAATTGACAATTGAAGTCCCAGCAGAGAGAGACCAAAGGAGATGGGCAATGGTTCTTCGTGGTTGAGGCTGGATTCCACAGTTCACGGTCTACTCCAAGGGCCCTGCCCCTTGCAAATGTCTCTCTCTGACTCCTTGGCAGCCTAGTGTGCTCAGAAGAGGCTTTTCCGGGTTGGCAAACTTTTGCTATTCTCTTACTGTGTTCACAGATGAAACCCAGCTCTCATCTCTGTACAGCACTTAACAGTTGACGAGCCTTCCTCCTACCTTGGCTTTTCACAAGAGCAGAGTAAAGGACATGGCACAGTAGAATGGTTGAGTATATGGATTTTAAAGCTGAGCTGCTTGGTAGCTGAGCTCGAGCACTTAGTGGTCTTTTGGCCTTAGGCAAATCGCATATTCTCTACAATCCACTTTCTTCATTTGAAAAATAAGTATGAAAATAAAATAATGCCTACTTGATGTTATTTTTGGGAAGATTAAATGAATTAATATGTGTAAACATTTATAACAGTACTTGGGATTTAGTAAGTGCTTGATAAATCTTTGTTACTCTTTTCTGGGATTTGCATGGCAGGGTGTGTTTTCCCCATTTTAGTCAATTGTAGAACTGGGGTTGAAACCAGGACCCTTATTCTGAGAAAAGTCATTCTACTAAAATAAACGAACCTGTAGAACAGAAGAAAATATAAGCAAACATATACCTTATAAGAAATTAATATCCAGAATATATAAAACACTTCTACAACTCAACAAAACAAACAACTTGATTAAAAATTGAGCAAAAAACCTGAACAGACTTTCTCCAAAGAATATACAAATGGCCCACAAACACATGGAGTGATGTTCATCAGTAATCATTAAACAACAGTAAGATATTACCTCACACCCATTAGGATGGCTATTAATTTTTTAAGTAGGAAATAAGTGTTGGCAATTATGTGGAAAAATTGGAACCTCTGTGTACTGTTGATGGGAATGTAAATTGGCAACCCACTATGGGAAGCAATATGAAGGCCCCTCAAAAATTAAAATTGGAATTACCTTATGAGCTAGTAATTCCATTTCTGAATATACACACAAAAGCTGGGACTTGCAGAGACATTTGTACACTCAGTATTCATAGCATTATTCACAATAGCAAGGCAAAATGTTCATTGGTGAAAGAGTGGATAAACAAAATGTGATATATGCATAGGATAGAATATTACCCCCTCCTTAAAGAGGTGTAAATTCTTTCCTTTGATATTCTTCTTTTAAATTTTGTTTTTATTGGTACATGTTTGCAGGACATAATTATATTCCTTAGCGGAAATTGATACGTGCACATAACACATTGCCATTCATCCCCTTCCTTCATCTCCCTCCCTCTTCCTCCATCTTTTGGTTCCCTTAAAAACTATGGAAATTACCTTGGATAAAATATGGAAAAACCTTGAGGACATTATGTTAAGTGAAATACGCTAGGCACACAGAGACAAATGCTATGAGCATACACTTCTCTGAGATATATAGAGTGGTCAAATTCATAAAAAAGGAAAGTAGAATGGCTGTCCATTGGGGCTGGAAGGAGGAAAGTATGGGGAGATACTATCTAATGAGTTCTATGGATCGATGGTAGGGATGCTAGCTCAGTAATATGTGTAGTTAATATTGTTCACTTGTACACTTAAAAAATTCTTAAGGTGGTAAACATTATGTTAACATGTATTTTCCCCAAATTTTTAATCTTTTAAAGTTAGTATAATGGCTACAGGGAAGACAAAAACAGGGGCCAGAGTACAAAAGGAGGATAAGAATTGGGAAAATTCTATTAAAAGAACAAGGACAGACCCAAATCTCCTAGCATGCCGTATGTCTCATCATCTCTTCTCAGTCTAAAGATTTCCACTCAGTCTCAGGAGGACTTTCCTCTCTTGGAACCCAAGGTCTTAGTAACTGACAGATACCTACAGGTTAATACAACCATGTAGATCCAAGGCAAGAAAGTCGTTTCCTTTCCTAAGTAATAAACTGCCCATCCAACAGCCTGATGTTTTCAAAAGGAACTCGACTAAGTCTGGCTGATAGCTTTTTTTTCTCCAGTTTTTAGCTTTCATTAGTACATGTATTCAGTACAGAATGACTACATTTCTTGTGCGAAATTGGTACATGTACATAATACATCTTCATTCGCTGTTCATCCTCTTCCCTTCCTCTCCTTTCCCCCTCCCTCCATCTCTTGGTCCCCTTCCCATTTCCAAAAGATCTAAGGTTAAGACCCAACTCCCTAGCAAGAATTCAAAGCCCTTCATGGTCTGGCCTTGGAGGTTTGCTAGCTTTGCCAGCCTCAGGCACTACCTTGCTTGCCCTTGATTCTCTGTTCCTCTAAACTGGCCTTCTGGCTGGCTCTCATACATACTGTTCCGTCAGCCTGAGATACCTTCCCTCTACTGTTTACCTTCCTCTGCTCAACTCATCCTTCAGGCCTCAGCAAAATCCTCATTGCCTTAACGTAGCCCTCTTTGATGACCTCAGAGGTCAGAGTCCCTGTGTTACATGTTCTTGTACCATATATCTCTTTTCTGAAACTTTCACAATTCTTTTATCTACAAATATTGGAGATCACACCAGGGCCTTTACACTGAGCTGCATCCCCGGTCCTTTTGTGTGTGTGTGTGTGTGTGTGTGTGTGTGTGTGTGTGTGTTTTAATTTTGAGACAAGATCTTCCTAGGTCACAAAGTTGCCCAGCCTGGACTCAAACTTGTGATCCTCCTGCCTCAGCCTCCAGGAGTGCTGGGATTATAAGTGTGTAACACCAAACCCAGCTCCACAATCATATTTGAACATTCACCTCTGTAATTATGTGATTAATACCTGACTTGTTAACTAGACTGAAAGTTTCATGAAGGCTGGGACCATCTATGGTTTTGTTTGTCACTGTTGCCAGACAGTCCCTAGCCATACTAGAGAATTAAATATTTATTGAATAAATGAAAGAATGAGTGACAAACAACATGAAGTATTTCCAGAAAGTTAAAGTGGCAGTCAGGTTTCCAAAGAACAGATTTCTGATCTTAAGAGAGACAAGATTAACCGTAGTTCAGACCCTGAGTAGGATGACATCTTTGGCAAAAAAGCAAAATCTAAAGGAACTGGAAAAGGAGGCAGAAGATGCGGAACAGTGAGTCCTTGAGCAGTCCATGGTGAGATTATATGAAGCAATAACACTGGGAGAGCTGGAGTGTAATGAAGATGAAATAATGAGGAGGAACAGTCTGGTTAGGCAGGAAAGGTTGAATGAGCACAAAGCAACTCAACTGAAGAATAAATTTGGAGACGTTTTGGAGATCCCAGGAAAGGGTGGTATTCAAGAAGTTGCCAAAGCTGGTAAGGGCTTGGGGGCAGTCTTGCACATTTACAAACAAGGGCTTCTACGCTGTGTCCTGACGACTCCATACTTCACGGGACTTGCCAGGAAGTTTCTTGAAGTCATATTTATTAAAGCTATTCAATAATCTGCATACCCAGTTATCCTGATAGGAATCTGTGTACCATATTCGTTTGCCTCGAAGGTGAAACCAAGGCTCAGTTCATTGGTCTTCTGATGTTTGGCAGCATGCATCTGACAAGGGATGAGTTGCAGTGGAAACTGAGTCCAGAGCAATCAAGACCGATGTGGAGGAGAGCCCTAAGAAACCCACTGAAAACATACTGTTCCCCTCGGTACAGTGCTGTCCCCATGACGAGGCACAATGACTCCAAGGCAGACTCAGGCTACTGCCTACATAACTTGCTGAACTTTCTTCATGTGACAAATTGTCTGGATTTTTTTTAAAAAAGGAAAAAGCAAAAAGAAATCCTTTTGGTTCTTAGCCTTTTAAAATTATGTTTCAAATCTTATACATCTCAGAAAGAATCATTGCGGGGAATTTTATTAAATTTCTTGGAACTTTCTTTTTAAATTAATAACATTTCTTTATCTAAAAATTAAAAACAAGCCTGGCGTAGTGGCCTACACCTATAATCCCAGCACTCGGGAGGGTGAGGCAGGAGGATTATTGCGAGTTCGAGGCCAGCCTGGGCTACAAAGTGAGTTCAAGACCAGGTTGAACTGCATAGTGAGACCTTGTCTCAAGAAGACCAAAAACAAAACAAAACAAAACAAAACAAAACAAAACAAAAACCTTAAAAACAATACAAAACAAAAGAATCCTTAATAAAAGCATTGGGGTGCTTCCCTGGGTCTTGAAGCTCTTTGAAGCCCCTTCTCTTAAGAGACTGGATTCGGATTAGGTAAGATAGGGTCATAGGAACTCTTTTTGCTTCTCTCCCTCCATCATCTCAACTTGCCTCACAGTTCTGTAGCTCTTGAGTGGCCCTCTCCATGCACCTGGAGTGCACTGTGCTGTGCTTCCCCAGCGGCGGGCCACCCTTAACCCCAGTGAGCGTGACACACGATTCACAATCAGTGTAGCTACACCCTGAGGATGGCAGGTGCTTTGAGCTCCATCCTTAGGGTTAAGAGGCTAAAGGCCAGGGATGGATGGTGAAGGCCTGGGTAACTGGAATCCAGAAAGCCCAGAGTGGGGATCAAAGCCTTGGGACTAGAAAACAGGGAAAGGGGCACACCAGATACCTACTCCAGAGTAGGTACTTCAAATACCTACAACCCCAAAGCCCTGGTTCACTGGAGCCAGGAAGAAACTGTCAGCAGATTCTGTGAGCACATTCCAGAGTCAGAAAGAGACATTTCCACCATGACTTGACAGTCCTGTTCATCTACAGAGATCAACACAGACCCAGCAGAAAGGGTGGCCTTCTGATTTATGAGGTCTCCAAGACAAGAGAGGCTGGCAGTCAAGTGAGATGGAGTTTTCACCCCCACAGTCTTTACATCTACAGAGCAATATTTTTGTGGGAGGAGAGGGAAGTTGATTAATTTTTAACACCTTGTAAAAACCTGGTATTTCCTGATCAAAGACCAGAGCAGCCAAAAGTTTATAAATGAAGACTCTGGGGATTCTTTGTTTGAAAATATGTTAAGTTGTTGTTGGAATAAAGCAGCTTTAGTTCTTGATTGGGAATATTCTGTGCTGGGTAAATAGGAACCAGAAGCATGTTCGACTCACAGTATGACTTCCACATGGATAGACATGATCAGCCTGGCCTGCAGAGGCACAAGGCAAGAGGAAGACCCACACTTTTTCGAGGGTCAAAGGAAGTCTTTGACAGAAATCAAAACAATCTTCCTAAGAGTTGCCAAAATGTGTTCTGAACAAGGTGGCATTGCAGCTGTGGCTGGTCTGATCTTTCCCTACTTTTGACCTCTTAGCACCTCTAGGACTTTGTTCATGCTGGTTTGCCACCTCTCCTATCCTGGAGAGAGCGCCCTGGCCAGCATGCCAGGAGCCCTAACACAGGCTACTTCCCACTCCCCACTCCTTTTTACTGTGTTTTTTCCCCGTAGAATATGAAACTTTGTGCCAGACCTAGTAACTGGATGCTCTTTCTGGTCCTTCCAAACTCTGATGACTTCTAAATTCTCCTAACGGGGCCCAAAAATGCCTTACTTCATTTGTTTCTCTCTAGAGGAAAGAGTTAGCACTCACCTCCACCAGGAAGCTTTGCCTTGTGATGAGTTGTTCCCAGTCCTAGCCCCAGACAGCAAAATGCTATTCAAGTCATGTCGTGGGTGCCTCTTTTTTTGTCTTTTTGAGACAGGGTCTCCTTATGCAGTTCAGGCTGCCCTTGAGCTTACTTTGTGGCTCAGGTTGGCCTTGAACTCGCAACGATCCTCCTGCCACAGCCTCCTGAGTGCTGGGATTACAGGTGTGCAACACCACGCCCGGCTCATGGGTGCCTTTTGACAGGTAGGTCCTGGAGTACAGGAGCCATGCTTTCTTTGCTTACATCCCACCCTGAACATGTAGCAGAGCTCTCCCTGTAAAACAATGTGCAAGCCCAACCCTGTGGTACACACCTGGAATCCCAGCACTCTAGAAAGCTGAAGCATGAAGATTGAAAGTTCAAGCCCAGCCTGGTCAAATTAGCTAAACTCTGTGTGAAGATAAAAAAATAAAATGGGTTGTGCATGTGGCTTAGTACAATGGCCCTGGGTTCAATCCCCAGTACTGCAAAAATTAATTAGTTAACATTTTAAAATTTTTTTAAAACTTTATGTACTCCATAAAGTTGATTGACTAGCTGGCTGTTAAGGCCATTACTTACTGAAGAGAAACTGCAAGAATGTCTGAAAGAAAAGCAACAGAAACTACAATTATATTACCTTCCTAAGTAAGCCAGATACAATTCAGAACAAGTAGTCTAGAGTCCGACAGCTGGCAAGTTTGAAACGTGGCTCTATTAAATACTAAATGTGGGTTCTTGAGCAAGTCACTCGCGATCCATGCACCTCAGTTTTCTCGTCTATAAAACCAGGGACAGTAGTAGCCCTACCTTATAGAGTTGTAACCCAGTTCCTGGCAAATCATGCTTTAGAAGTCTTCAGTACAAGGCCTAGCAATAGAGAAATGCTCCAAACTGTCAACTTTGATGGTGATGATGGTGATGGCACCTATCCCAGGAGGGCAGACATCAAGGAAAATGTCTACAGACTTGGACCACCGTCACTTTCTTCTCATTCCTAAAAATGCAGAGGTGACTGCTAAAATTTCACATAATGCCTCGTTGCCTTCTAGAATATCCATACTTGATTGCAAGGAGTCAGGAAGTGGTGATCAGAGGTCCCTTTTTAGTTGCTGTCATGATTTAGAGAAATGTCTTTAAGAATTGTGGGAGCTCAAAAGTGCATGTGTGACATGTTAGAAATGATGCACATGAGGACTTTAAGGTAGAGAAAATATAGATCCTTTAGTATCACCAAACTGTTCTCAGAAATACAAAAGGATATATAAACGGAAAAAAATGCACCATTCATCTTGGACTCAGAAATCACCTCACAGTGCTTCCAAGTTTCCCTCTCATCTCCCTCCTCTCTTCTCTCTGTTTGTGCCGTGCTGCGTAGTGCCAGGGTTCATGAGTATTCTACCACTGAGCTACACAGCCTGGAACTTATTGCTGCATATTACACACCTCCACTTGGAGTTCCAAAAGCATTTCAAACTCAGCCTGTGCAAAATGGAACCCTGCTATGCCCCTAAATCCACAATTCCTTAAGACTTCCCTTGCCATTGAATTTTGCAAGTCAAGAACTGGAAAGTTAACCTCAGCGCTGCCTTGTTTCTCAACACTCCACTGCCACATAATCAACAAACCTTGTGGATTTTAATTGCAAAATACCTCTTGAATCCACCTACAGATTGCCCTCTCCACTTTACTGCCCTAGTTCAACATCCTTGAACCAGAGAAATATTCTCCTCATTAGTTCCTTTGCTGTTACTCAATTCATTCCAACACCACCATCTACAAAACTATACTGTAAATGTCAATTCTGCCCAAGTTAATTCCCTGCTTTCAAAACACCTTCCTGCCTTCCCCAAGACTTTTAGGGTGAAAACACTTGGTGAGACACAAGTCATGGTCCCAGTTAAATTATATCTGATGTGCCTTCTTCTTTTGGGGGGACCTTAGACAGTTTACACTAACAACAGGAAAGAGATTATAGGCCTGGGAATGGCCCTAATTCACTATTGGCCTAACATTTTACACTTTTCAGCCATATCCATTGGAGATACTATCCTTCTTCTTCCTCACCTGGTAAATCTTACCCACTTTTCAAGATTTACTCTAACCTCATCTCCTGTGAGGTCTTCACTGTTGTCTCCTCCCTACAGCCTCTCCTTTAGACACTAATGTGCTCTGAACAAAACCATCACACTACAATTGTCTGTTCAAACTGAGTCTTCTCCACATGGCAGGGACTATATTTTATTCATTTCTATTTTTAAACACTCAACACATGACTGAACCCAAGGAAAGCATTCATTAAAAGTTTGTGAAATAAGTTAATGGCCTCACTAAGTCCTTATCCCCAATAGCAATTAGTCAGTGCACTATAATGAGTGTTCCCTGACTGGTATGGGACAGAATGTGAGGCATTTTAAGTGACATGAGGCTTAGTTTTGGCAGTGCTTGGTGTTATTACATGTCTCCCACTGAACTCTTTCATTTCCACTCCCCAGATAAGAAGCAGAAGGAGAAACAGCACTAATATTGCCTTGATCTTTTGGTCACACAGTTCCTCTACCCTCTCCAAGTCCTACCTCCAACCCTTGAGGCATTGCTCACTAGGAGCTTCTCCCTGAAGAAAGACCATTCTCACCCTAGGCCAGCAGGGGATTTCGTCTCCTCGAAACTTCTGGAAGGCTCATTGCCTGGGCAAGTCAGGCACCCACAACAGACCACCTTTTGGATTTTTCATTTTCCAAGGAATCTGAGGTTGTCAGAGCAGAAAGAGTCCCAGGAAATCAGGTCTGTCTCATTGATCCTGAGGCTGGGGGAAGTGACTTGCCAGAAGTCCTCCAGGAAGTGTGATCAAAATAGATTCTTAGGCTATACCCATGAAATCAGAATAAGGATCTGGAAGATATCATTTGAGAACTCTCTACCCCATGCTAGATCTATGTTGTGTTTTCTCCAGTAGCTCACCAGAGGCTGACACCAGGCTCTTTCTTCCTAGCTCTGTGGCCTCCACGGTATCCAGCACAGCAGTGCTCTGTAAGGCTTCCTCAGTGATAAGCCCTGTACTACTTCTCCGTGAGAAAAGGAAATGAACAAAGAATAAATCTGCAGAATAAACTTGAAGTGGCCTGGGGATTTAGCTCAGCAGCACAGCACCTGCCTGGCAAGCACAAAGGTCTTGAGTTCAATTTCTGGTACCGGATGAAAAACACAAAACAAACAAACAAACAACAACAAAAAAAGAATAAACTTGAAGTTAGCCTAGCTGAGAGTGCCAAGGGAGAGGCGGCCTTGGCAGCCCTCCCCAAATACTGCTTTCTGCCTGATTTTTTGTTTAAGTATCAAGGTCATTGTTACCAAAATGAGTTCTGCTGGAAAGATTGTTTCTTAGGATGATTAGGAACACTTCGTACATCTTAAATCTCATCTGGGGAGAAAAAGAAACATTCCAAAACAAATACATACATGTGTGCACAAACACATGCACACACACACAAAAACAGGCTAGCCTGGACATGTACTGGGGTCACAACTTTACACTTTGTAGGTGTCTGTTCCCAGCATGGGCAGTGATCCCAAACAATCAAGAACATTGACCATTACATAAAAGTTCATTAAATATCTAGGCTGAGATTTTTAAGTCAGGAAAGTAGCCTCAGACATTTTGATAATTCTTCCAACAAGGAGGATGATCAAATGATCTTTCTTCTTGAGTCTCAGTTTCTCAGAAATTTCCACGAAGTCTTTCCCCCAAGATTCTGGCCAGTTGAGGTTCTGTTGTGCTGAGAAGGCCACAAGCATCTGTACCTCAGGTCTAGTTCCCCACTGACCCCACCACTCCTGCAGCCATAGGTCTCTCTGAACACAAATGACCTACATGCTTGTCACCCACCATTGAAAACTCACAAGACCAGTCCCAGGCTGGCCCTCAAAGTTCCTTGTATTATTGCAAGACCACTGTCCTGACCCTCAGTTTTATGACAGTTGGACAAGCAATATCCCTGGTTAGAGAAAGGGCTAAGATCGGTCATTCACTCGCTGGTGGCGCTAGTCGGCCACTCGCAGCGACCTGGACAGCATGTGCTCTGTACAGCCCATTAATACTCATTTTCATTCACATCTTGTGCATCACCCCTTTGGGGGTAGAAACAATCAAGCAAACTTCTGAGCAAGATGCCTGGAGGATGAATATATTCAGGCAGGGCAAGTACCTGAAAAGTACAAGCTGTATCCTGGAAGGCCAGAGGGTCCATGAAGGGAAGGTCCTGCTGGGTGGTTGATTTCCAAGGTCAAGTGAAAAGCCAGAAACAAGAGATAAAACCTGAAAAAGTCAGATAGAGCACAAACGCAGAATGGAGACAGGATGGGAAAGCCAGCGGGAGAGGAAAGTGAGGACATCCAATTACCTTGGAGCAGGCAGAGATAGAGGCAGGGAGTTGGGACATAGCCATAAGCCTCAGGCTGTGTGGGCAAGACCATCCTGGACTAAATCCTCCAGGGTCCTTGGATAAACGCTGCAGTTTTGTAGTGGGGCCTTGACAGTCTTGTCCTTGTGGAATTTGAAGTCTGTGAGAAGAAAATAGGTATAGAAGGACCTTTTCTCATTCTGATAAAAGGCACTTATGGCAAATCTACTGCAAACATTGTAGTAAGTGGGGGGCATGGAAAGCTTTCACTCTAAAACGAGAAACTACACATGGATGTGTACTGTCACCATTCTTGTCCAACATAGTACTTGAAATATTAGTGAGAGCAATGAGGCAAGAGGAATAAATAAAAATATATGTATAGGAAAGGAAGAAATCAAATTATCATTATTGGAGGATGACATGAATCTCCACATAGAAGACCCAAAAATTCCACCAAAGAATGCCTACAATTAATAACCAAATAAAGCAATGTAGCAGAATACAAAATTAACACAAAAAATCAATAGCATAACTGTACACCAATAATGAACTCACCGAGAAACAACTAAGAAAACAACAACATTCACAATAGCATTAAAAAATACTTAGGAATTGACCTAGCAAAAGAAGTGAAAGGTATCTAGAACAAAAATTGCACTACTCTTAAGAAGGAGATTGATAAGGACATCAGAAAACGGAAAGATATGCCCTTTTCGTGGATAGACAGAACCAAATATAGTCAAAATGGCCATATTTCCTAAATTGCTGTGCAGATTTAATGCAATACCAATCATAATACCAATAGCATTTCTTACAGAACTAGAGAAAACGATCCTAAAATTCATATGGAACCAAAAGACATCCAGAATACCAAAAGCAATCCTCCATGAAAAGAACAAAGTAGGAGGGATCACAGTCCCAGATATGAAGTTATATTACAAAGTTACTGTGATAAGAAGAGCATGGTACTGGCACAAAAACAGACATAAGGATCAACAGAAGAGAACAGAACAAAGGGTACAGAAACAGCCTCTAGTACACTCAGCTATTTAATCATTGATAAGGGGGCTGAAAACGCACACTGGAGGAAAGTTAATCATTTTAACAAATGGTGTTGGGAAAACTGATCCTCCACATGAAGATTGAATCTAGACTTGTGTCTCTCACCATGTATTAAACTAAAATCAAAATGGGTCAAAGAACTAAATGTTAAAACAGAAACACTGACCATGCTCAAAGACAAAATAGACAGAACTCCTAAAGTTATAGGCATAGGCAAGGATTTCCTGAACAGAAACCTGCTTGCACAGGAAATTGTACTGATAATCGACAAATGGGATCGTATCAAGTTGAATAGCTTTGGCACAGCAAAAGAAGCAACCAACAGAGTGAAAAGAAAGACTACAGAATGGGGAAAAAAAACTTTTCCAGTGATTCCTCAGGCAGAGGACTCATGTCTAGAATATATAAAGAACTCAAAAAAAAATTAGACCTCCCCAAAATAAAAGAGCCAATCGAAAAACTGGGCAAGCAAAATGAATAGATGCTTGACAAAAGAAGTACAACTGGCCTAAAGAATACATGAAGAAATGCTCAACATTGCAGTCCATTAGAGAAAGACATATTAAAACAACACTGAAATTCCATCTTAGCCCAGAAAGAATAACTATCATCAAGAACTCAAATAATAACAAATGTTAGAGAGGCTGCAGGGAGAAAGGCACCCTTCCGTACTGTTAGTGGGAATGTAAACTAGTAAAGCCACTATGGAAATAAGTACGAACATTCCTCAAAATGCTGAAAGTAGAAATTCCATTTGACCCAGCTATTCCTTTTCTAAACATCTTCCTTAAGTGTTAAAGGCATTCTATTACAGTGATACATGCAAACCCATGTTTATAGCACCATGATTCATAACAGCTAAATCTTGGAAGTTGCCTATATACCCATCATCAGAGGAATAGATAAAGAAAATGTTGTATTTTCACATAATGGAGTACTACTGTGCCATAAAGATGCATAAAAAATGGATGTGCCTTTAAACCACAGTGTTAAGTGAAATAAATTAGACAACGTTATATATTACATGATTCATCTTATATGAGAAACCCAAAATATAAATGAATAGCAAAATAAAAGGTAGACAGTAGGAAGTAGACAGATAGATCTTGTTCAAATGGAAAAGGGATCAAGAGATAGAGGGAGGGAGGGGAGGAGAAGAGAGAGGGATGAAAAAAGAGTTCAGATGTATTATGCATATGCACCAACTCCTAATAAGGTATGTAATCACTGTGTACTGCAAACATGTACCAATAAAAATAGTGAAAAAGAAAGTAAATAAAAATTAAAGTATGTTATAGGATATGTGATTTATGATTATATGTTAATCAAGCTGCTTCAAATAAAATAACCAACTTATCCACTATACCTGCCTAAATCTGGCAATGGACAAATGTTATATAGGCCAAAAGAAAATCATTTACTTTCCTGAGTACTGATTCCTTAGTCTCAAGAGAGAGTCAAAACCTCTTGGTCTTGCTGAAACCAACCTATGCAGGCGTCATTAAGGAGTTAAGATGAGTTGCTATATATGAAAGGCTACTAACACAACAGGGAATTGCCTCTAATAAAAGACATTACTACATTAACAATGAACACATTAATAATTGTTGTCACTTATAGTCCATATGCTGGGCACTTAGCAAAGAGAAATTTAACAGAGTTATCAATACTTTCTCAACATCCCTCACAAAAAGAGAAGAAGCACACAGCCTATTAACAGGGCTTCTTCTCTGTTATTTAAAATTTGGTACAGAAAAATATTTTCTACATAGATTTTCAAAGGAACATTTCTTAAAGCTAGCAATTGGTCATGCAGTTCATTAGTAAGACAGATGCTAGAATTATCACCAGCAGGTTTTCTGTACAGAAGGATATGGGAGTGAGGGTGAAAAATCACATCTGTACTTGTTTGCAAGCATCTGCAGGGAGGCTCCCTCCTCTTTCTTGCCCTGGAGGCCGAAATTGGCCCCCTCTCCTAATCCCCGTCAAAAGACATCGTGGACTTTCTGTGTGTCTGTGTGGTGCTGGTGATGGAACCCAGGGCCTACGTACTGAGTTACACCCCCAGACTTTTTTTTGAGACAGAATCTGATGCCCACTTTCAATCTTCACTGATGGTTGGCCATCAATTTGCCAACATTCCAAATTTAATGATTTAAACCCAAGTGGATTACTACCTGGAATCAGCCCCTCGCTATTCAAGTGCTAATTCCTCCTTCTCTCAAAGTCTCCAAGTGGAGCTCCTACTTTATCATCATGTTAAAGGCAAATGGGGTAGTGGTTACTCTTTCTAGAACCTACCCCTTTTTTATTCCCTTGCTTCATTTAGTTTTGTTTATAATAATTTTCATTATTTTTTCTCTCTTTTTTGTGGAATTAGAGATATAACCCAGGGGTGTTATACTACTTAGCTGCATCCCCAGCCCTTTTTAATTTTTTCTGTGGTGCTGGGACTTGAACCTAGTGCCTTCTCACTGAGTTATATTATTAATCCTTTTTTTTTGTTTTTAGATGAAGAGTTACTAAATTGCCCAGGCTCGCTTCAGATTTGCAGTCCTCATGCCTTAGCCTCCCAAGTAGCTGGCATTATACATATGTGCTACCACCACCAACTCAGTTATTTCTTTAAACATTTTTTCTACCAAGAAGGGCATGAAGGCATTTTTAACATGTCCAACTCTCTTAGGGATGCACTCTGTAGTCCAGATCGTCTCCAGCACTATGAGGAGCGTGTTATGTTCTGCCCCCCTCTATGTGCTACTTAATAAGGATGGCAGCTGAGTGGCACCTCAACAAACACCAAAAGAAAGCTCCATAACTCCTAGTGAGTAAGCAACATGGAATATTTGACTTTCCCTAAGTAGAATCTTGGTTGAATTTTGAAAATAAAAACATATCTTTCTTTAGTAGGTGTGACAAAAACTATAAAGAGAGAGAGTAACTAACATGCTCAAAACAGGCCCCACTGCCATTGATCACAGCCACAGTCTTCTGAGACTACATGGGCAAAGAGCCACAGGTTTTTTTCAGCCTGGTGAGCAGGGATCAATGGATGACACATGGCATGGGTCCCAGAGAGCAGAGACCATCAATTGCTCCCTAACAATAGCCCTTCTTTCTGACATTAGCCCTTTGTTCTGGTCCAATTGTCCTGTCTAGAACCTAGGGCTTCACAGCAGACTATGGCTGTCTTGATGACAAGACTCAGTTGTGAGAAAGCATAAGTGGGAAATGGCAGCACATGCACTCTGGGCCACACAGGTCATCACAGGGAAAGCATTCAATACCAAACCGTTTGACCACCGTGGGAGTAGAGCGCGGTCCTGCCATTTCAGTAGTTCCCCAAGGACACCCTCGTCCACCAGGGTACCACCATGTAGTCCAATACCTCTGGATTCCTTTTAATGTCACTATCTCTCTACCCCTACCCTGATGCAAGATGTCAAAGTAATAGCCACATTGGTGTGGCAGAAACATTTGTGTTATCAAGGCATCTGCTTCCTCTAGGCAATCTGAATCCAACTGTTAATGAGGGGTTCATAACACAGGGCATAGAGCTAGCAAAAATTGCAGCAAAGATTATTTCTCCTTAGGCATGCAGGAACCATATTTTTTGATGATCACTGTGAAGAATTTAAACAGTTCTAGTCTGGAGTTATTCTGCTTCCCAAATCTCTATTGCTAATTGCAGGGCAAACAGGAATATCATACGGGTTTTTTTGTCATGATTGTAAGTCAGGAATGCTTTGAAAAATCATAGACATTTTATAATAAGGTTTCAGACAAAAATATAAAATGCTTTAATTCTTTCAGAAGTAGAACTTACATACGTGAAATAGAGCTTTCTTGACCAACAATTTTAAATAGCCAGGAATTTTCTTGTGACTTTCCCCAGCCCTTTATAGGAAGTGGAGCTAAATCATGAGATAGTGGTAAAAATTTAAAACAACAGAATATTCATCGTGGTCTCCCACTTTTCTATCTCTGCCTCTTGATTGTTGGTTATCAAATTTCAGTGAGCACCAGAATCATTTGAGTATTTGCTTAACAAGAAGAGTCTCAAGTTCATCCCACTCAAGTGGATAGTCAACTAATATTCATGGCATACCTAAAATGTTCCAGGCACAGTTGTAGGCACTAGGGATCCATTAGGGAAGAAGAGTACTGGTCCACATGAAGCTTACAATTTAGTGGGGCAAGATGGGCCCAAAGGAAAGAAGGTAATTAATTGTAGATATCTCTAAGCGCTGCACAGTACATACAACATGGATGTGAGATGGGTTGTGCATTTGGAAAGTGTGATCAGACAGCCTCTCTCAGGAGATGATATTCAACAGAGGCCCAAAAGGACACAAGCAAGCCAAGGGAAGGTGTAACATCGAAAGTAAGAGCAAGTGCAGAGACTCTGCTGAAATGTGCTTGGTTCATTCAAGGGCAGAAGGACAAACAAAAAGCCCAGAGAATGGGTTCCAGTAGATCATGAATAAAGGCCAGGAAGCTGCATTTTTAACAAGTACCTCTCTTTCCTAGGTAATTCTTAGATGCGGCCCCAGCTGAAAACCCCTAGACTAGACCATCATTCAGAACCTTGATGTCAAGACCTGAACATCATCCTAATTAGCAAACCTATGTTAAGCAGTAATCACTGAAAAGGGAAAGATTTCCAAAAGTAATGCCACTAGAAAGTCCCTTGGGAAAAGAGACTTTGTGTCCATGGTACCTAAAATGGTGCCCGGTACACAATAATATCTGACCAATGCATGAATGAATGGTGGTCAGCACCAAGAAGCTCCTCATGCTGAATGAATGAATTTTTAATGAACCAGAATTTTTCCTCAA
>NW_004955534.1:723941-768371 GCF_000276665.1 Chinchilla lanigera | reverse complement strand
GAAAACCTGCTTTTTTCTGCCCAAGAAAGCTTCATTAGAGCTTTTCACTTTTTGAGCACCCATATCCGGGGCAGTTGCTGCATTCTGAGGAAGGGGCTCAGTGTCATCACAAGGTCCTTAGGACACAAAGAGAGGAATAAGTACTGGTTGAATCAGCTGAACTCAGTCACTGGGCTTCCTGGAAGGCTCATATCTGAATCTGTTGATACTAGCTGCCACCTACAGGCTGCTGGAAGGGTGGCCAATTTGCTTGGGAATCTTCGCCAAGGCTGCCGCAGTGCCCACTAAGGCTCTTGGACCTCCACATATCTAATTGGTCAACTAGAGTCTGAGTGAAGTTTTGGAGCCTCTCACATGTCCCTTTATGCACTCCTTTCAACACTTCTTACTTCAGGCAACTGGGCCCATGGATTTTTATCCTGAATCAGTAGTGGACCTGGCCCAGCAGCAGGCCAGCTATATCCTGGCAGGTGTGCAGGCTTGTAAAATCAGCACTCCTCTTTCTTCTGCCTCCTATCACCTTGCCAAAACAAAACCTTCCTACAGGGGCTTCCACTTCTGGGGAGATGAACTAGATGCTCTTTTCCCCATTCCTATCCCTAAGTGGAAATAAAAATGCTGGATAGCTATATATCATATATATTACACATTCAGAGAAAAATGAAGAAAACTTGAAGGTGGTGAGAACACAGACTAGAGAGCTTAGGTCGCAAAGAGCAGTCGTAGTGGTGATTTCTTTTCTTTTTGTCTCATATGTCTCTGGCTTTGAGTTCCAGCAACTGAGAAAGGACAAGACATGCAGTCTCCAAAAGCTCTACCCTAAGAACGGTGTGCTTTCTCTTGCCAAAGGACGGGATCAGAAAAGGGAGGGCCTACAGGACAAAAATTTCTTCAAATAACTGCTCTCCTACATACACACACACACACCTGTGACCCTACATGTGCCAGCAGAACCTAGAGGGGAGCCTAGACTTCGACCCTCAACAAGGTTAAAGAGATGTTCGCACCCCGCCTGAGGGTAGTGTCAGAGGAGGCAAATTGGAAAATGAGGAACTTCAGTGCAGCCCAGCAGGAATGAGCCCCCCAACCCTGCCATGGTGTCACTGAAGGCCACATGGCACAGTGAGACCCTATCTCAAAAAGACAAAAAAAAAATACCAAAAAACTAACAGGAAAATTTGATATATGAAAAGATGCATTGAAGGGTTAGATTATGGTCAGCTGCATAGAGATAGTCTATAAGAGCTGGTTAACTTTTTATCACTGACTGTACATTTTGAAGTTTTGTATCAAAATGAATGGATTTTTTTTATCTTAAGGCATGGCTGTCCTTGGAGAATATATTCATATTTATTTGCTATGCTACATTGTTCTTCTTGAAGTTTTCCTATGATTTGATGTAAACCTACATGAGCATTCTCTATTAAAATTTCCCGGCTTCTATGTCATGCTTCCAAGTTGTTTTGGGCATGTAGAAATCTATTCCATATTCACTCATACGCAGACTACAAATTGGGCAGAAGCAGTACTGGTGAGTGAGCAGCAACACTGTTATGTCTCTTTGTATTCTCCCGTGTTCATCATTGTTTGCCAGTTGTAGTTCTCAAGATTTCAGCATTAAAATCTTTTAAAAGTGTGACTTCGGGAATTTTAGACTTTACAGATTTTAACCCTTTGGATTTTCAGTATTTGGAGTTCTGTCCTTTAGGATTGTGGTCCAAACCTGTAAAGTTGTTCCTATTTGCAGATAGCAACACTGTTTGCATAAAAAAGAAAAACCCAAGTAAACTACAAGAAACTAGAGTTAAGTGAGTTCAGCAGGGTCTGAAGATACACGCTGCATACAGAAAAATCCATTTTATTTCTTTATATTAGCAATGAATACATGGACACAAAACTTTAAAAGTACAATACAATACAACTTAAAATCTTACAAAAATGAAAACACTTAAGCATAATCTGACAACATATGTATAGAACTTGCTTGCTGAAAACTACATTACACTGATGAAAGAAGTTGAAGAGCTAAATAAATGGAAAGACATTTTAGTTTTATGTGTGGGAAGATTGTGCATAGAAAAGATGTCAATTTTTTCCAAGATTATATATTGGTTTAATGCAAGACTTCAGCAAACTTATTCTAAATTTATATGGAAAGGCAGAGAAAGTAGAATAAATAAAACAATTTGGAAAAAGAACAAAGTGGGGGAAATCTTTCTATCTGACTGCAGGATTTACTACATATTCACAGTAGTCAGGACAGCATGGTATTAGGAGAAGGACAAACACCATAGATAAATGAACAAAATAAAGAATTTAGAACTAGCTTCACCCCAATATGCCTAGGTGTTTTGTTTTGTAGTTTACTTGTTTTGTGCTATGAGAGGTTGAACCTAGGGTCTTTGCACTAAACTGTATCCCCAACCCTGTTTAATTTTTTATTGAAAAAGGATTTCCCTAAATCGGTAAGGAGGAAAAAATATTTTTTCAACACATAGTGCCAGAACAAGTAAATAGTATAAGTCAGAAAGAAAGAAAGAAAGAAAGAAAGAAAGAAAGAAAGAAAGAAAGAAAGAAGGAAAGTCAAAGTGGATGACAGATTTGAATGTAAAACTAGAGCCGGGCATGGTGGTGCACACCTGTAATTCCAGCACTTGGGAGGCTGAGGCAGGAGGATTGTTGTGAGGTCCAAACCAGCCTGGGTTACAAAGTGAGCTCAAGGCCAGCCGGAACTGCATGGCGAGACCCTGTGTCAAAAAAACAATATATATATATATATATATATATATATATATATATATATATGTAAAATTGGAAGACGTTTTAGAAACAAAAAGCATATGAGAAAATCTTCTTCAAGATCTAGGGCTAAATAAAGATTTCTTAGGTTTGCTACCAAAAGCATAATTCACAAAAGGAAAAACTGATAAATCACACTTCATCAAAATATAAACTTTTACTCTGTAACAAGCCCGTAAGAGATTGTAGTGACAAGCTGCAGACTGGAAAAAATCTTGCATACCATGTATCCAATAAAAGACTACTATCTAGAATATATAAAGACCTCTGTAATTTAACACTAGAAAAACAAACAATCTGTTATTGTTTGGACCTTAAGTGCCCCCCAGTGGTCTATGTAGTAAAGGTTTGATCTCCAGCATAGTGCTCTTCAGAGGTGGTGGGATATTTGGGAGGGGGTTAAAGAGAAGTCTTTAGGTCATTGGGGTATACTCTTGAAGGGACAGTGGGACTCCAGTCCCCTGCTCTGTTTTCTACCTTTGCGCCATGAAAGGAGTGGTTTTACTCTACCATGCACTCCCATCATGATGTCACCACAGCACTGAGGAAACTGGTCATGGACTGAATCCTGGAAAATTATGAGCCCAAACCTTTCTTCTTTATAAATTGATTTTCTCAAGTATTTGTTATAATGATGAAAAGATGACCAATATACCATCCAATGAGAAAATGGTCAAATGGCACAAACATTTCATCATAGAGAATGTACAAACGGCAAATGAGTATATGAAAATATGTTCAATATCACTAAGCCATTTGAAAAATGAAAGTTAAATGTATTAGATACCTGTCAAAAGATTTAAATGAAAACAGTAGTGACAATATGAAGATTCAAAGAAACTGGATGAGGATTCAAACAAACTGGATCATACCTATGTTTCTAGTGGGGATGTAAAATGATATGGCCATGCTGGAAAATGGTTTGGCCATTCATTATGACTAACATTTGACCCAGTAATTATCATCTTGGAAATCTACTCCAAAGATATGAAAAATGTATGCACACACAAAAAACTTGTGAACAAATGCTTGTAGCAGCTTTATTCATATTGGTCAAAAATGGAATCAACCCAATGTTCCTCAAATAGGTCAGTGGTTAACCAAACTGATACACCCTTACCATGGAATACTATACAGCAATAAAAAAGAATGGAGTATTGATACATGCAACAACATAAAAGACTCTCCAAGGAATTATGCTGAGTAGAAAAAAATCAATCCCAAAAGGTTGCATATTATATGACTATATTTGTTCAACATTCTTGAAATGACAAAATTATAGAAATGAAGATGTTATTAGGGACTTACAGGTTTTGAGAAAGAAATGGAAAAGAAATGGGGTGACTGTAAAAGGGCAATGTGAGAGATCCTTGCAGTGATGGAATGTTCTGCATCTTGACCATATTAGTGTCAGTATCCTGGTTTTTATACCATACTATCGTTTTGTAAGATGTTACCACTGGGGGAAACTGGGTAAAGAGTATATGAGATCTCTTATTACTTCTTACAAGTCCGTGGGATCCTATTTCAAAATTCAAAAAGAAGTTTAATTAAAAACAAGGGCCTTTCTGTTCTTGTTTATCCCCTTCTCTTCGGCCTGCTATAGTAATCCTTTCCCAGGTGTTAGTGGGTAATAAAGGTGGTAGTATTACCTGATCTCCCATTTTTATCTCAATCTGGGCTTCCTGGGAATTATGGAGGGGTAACTTGTAGAAGAAATTGCCTTTATTTTATTTTATTTATTTTATTTTTATTTTTTTTTTTTTTTTGGTTTTTTGGTTTTTTTCTCCGGTACCGGGAACCGAACTCACGACTTTGCGCTTGCCAGGCATTGCCTTGATTTTAAAAGCAGAAGATTTTGAGTCCTAGCCTCAATATGCCTTGTGGCCTTGGACAAATGGCTTAACCTCCCTGTCACTTGTAGAAAAGCTCCGAGAGGTAAATGAAAATACACGTGTTAGAAAAACAAACAAATCCACAACTCAAACTCCGTTTCTCCTACTGTAGTCTCACAACGCAGATCACTTAATAGGTCTTCAGATGGTCTGAGGATTTTCCCCCACCTGTAACCAAGCGATCAATTCTGCAGCAGATAGCATCTGGTTTCCTCCAATGCAATTCAGTTCTGACACTTACTGGGTCAGCTCCCCTAAGTTAAGAGCTCAGTCCCCAAAGACTGTCCCGTCCACTTTAGATGTCAGTCACAAGCCCAAGACTGATTTTACCTGTGCTTCTGACTGGCAATAAACAGGGATTCCCAGAATCTCCTCCTGGGGTTTCATTGATTTGCTCTAGAGATTCATGGAGCTCAGAGAAATGCACTGACTAGTTTATTATATGGATACTAATCTGTAGATAAGTGGTGCACAAGGTGAGGCAGGGAGAGAGGGGCAGAGAGCTTCCATGCCTCTTTGGACACATTACCTGGAAGCTTTCTGAACCCTGTGACTTTTCAGGGAAACTTCATTTTGTAGGCACAGTTGCTAATAGACTGGGTGAGGAAAGGCAGCAAGGCTTGCAGACTTAGATTCTTCTTAGCTCTGTGTGTAGCATTTCTTCCTCCAGAATAAGGGGCAGGATCCCTTCTCAGTGAGGAGAAGTGTTGTAATTTGTATCTGAAATGCCCCCCAAAGGTCCATGTGCTAAAGCTTGGTCCATGTCCTTGAGGCTATTGGAAGCTGGTGGAACCTTTAAGATGTGGCACCTAGTGGGAAGAAGGCAGGTCATTGGGGTCATGCCCTTGATGGAAATACTGGAACTTCAACCTCTCCACCTGCTCTTCCTGGCCACCATGAGGTGAGCAGCTTTGTGCCACCATATTTTCCTTACTATGATGTGCCGTCTCATTACAGGCCCAAGACAACAGGATCAAAACCTTCAAAACTGTGAGCCAAAGAAAACTTTTCCTCTTTGTAAGTTGATTGTCTTGGGTATTTTTTACAATAATAGAAAGCTGGCTAACACAATGGTCTTATGACCTACTATTGGACAAAGTTAGGTCAGATAGTTTCTCTTTGACCAGCTCCAAGTCAGAAAGGCACATTAGAGTTTCTGTGACCTGCCTTGGGGAAAAGAAATTCTAGTTTCTATGGTCTGCCTTGGGGAAGAGGTTTTGAGCCAAGAATCAGACAAAAACCAAATACCAGCACTCTGGGAGGTTGAGGCAGGAGGATTACGAGGTTGAGATAAGCCTGGGCAACTGAGCAAGACGCTGTCTCAAAACAAATATATAAAAAGGGATATAGCTTAGTGTGAAGACCGTCGTTTAATCCTCCCCAACATATATAATCATAATATTACAGTTTTATAAATTATAAAGCAGTTCACAAAAAGAAGATCCTCTCTCTTCCTTTCCTGTTCTCATTAATTCAGCTGGAGGAAGGGACTGTGCCTCTTAGCCCTTCCTGTATCCCTAGGCTTAGCCCATGTCTTAGGAAGTGCTTGTTAATGTGCATCATGGCAAAGTACTTAGGCCAGGTTTTGTCTCTAACGCAGGAGGAGGAAGGTCCTGCCCCTAGAGAGACAGAGGTCTTTTCTTAGTGAGACTTTCAAGAGCCTGTTGCGGCAGCCCATGTTGACAGATCCCTGTTCTGGACATAACTCAGAGCCATCACAGGATAAGAAAGCCAGGACCTGCAAAGAAAGCCGGCTGCCAATTTGGGGACCAGAGATGCGTGGTGTGAATGAAAAGAAGGAAAAGTTTGTATCCTGAACTCTCATATGCACACTCTCCTTTCCGCCTTTCTTCTGAGGCAAGCGCAGTGTGGGTCATCCCTGTTCTTCATTTGCAAACTCTGAAGCTAGACCAAGCTGAGACCTGTCCAAGATTCACAGAGTGAATGAGTCAGTAACCCAGCTGGGGCCAAACTCGGGCCAGATATTTTCCACAGCCCAAATGGTATCCAAAGGGAAAAACTAAGACACGGAAAATGCAGCCCTTCTCTTCCACCACCAGGAGCTTCTCCCCAGGGAGTTGCCACCGGGCCTCCCCACACAACCTCCTGTCTGAAAGAGCTGCTTCACAGAGGCCCTGGATTATTTGGGGGTGCTGCTTGAAACAGCTCCCGTCACTCCCAACTTGGAGCATTCGGTGACCCATTTAAAGGCAGAGAAGCCAGTCTGGGGTCTTGGAGGTCTCCTCAGGTGGGCGGTACCTCTCACAGGTGCCTCTCCAGGAACTTCTGGCATGCCTTCCAGCCTCTCCTCAGTGCTGGCAGCTGGGGATGGACAGGGAAAAGCTGCTCTTTTTCTCCACAATCCCTGAAATCCCAGAATGTCCTGGAAGTTCTTTAGGGACGGAAGAGAACAAAATCAGGACCCACCCCCCAAAGTAGGCTGAGGAAATGGCAGCCCCTTCCACCCCCCAATGCCCACCAGGGTCTGAATGCTTTCCACAAGGGCTCCATCTCTCCTCTGCTGCCCCCAGTAGGACTCCGGGATAAAACTGGAACGTGGAAATGCAATGTTGGAATAAATTCATCATACACAGCTTGCCAACTTGGAAAGGAGAGAGAAGCTCTGAGGCCAGGAAGGTTTGAATTGGGGAGGACGGGGCGGGGGTGCAGTGGGTGTGGAGGTTGGAGTTAGGGCTCCCTCCCCACCCCTACCTCCCACCCCTTTACTGGGGATCGAATGCAGGGTCTTCACACTGAGCTACATCCCTAGCCCTGTTTTTGTTTTTTATTTTGAGATTGGATCTCACTAAGTCGCTAAGTTGCCCAGCCTAGACTCGAACTCCTGATCCTCCTGCCTCAGCCTCCCAGAGTGCTAGAATTATAGCTGTGTGCTATCACACTGTAGCTACAGCAAGGCTTCTTGAACTTTCAGTCAGCAAGTCGTTTCGCAGTTCCTTCCTGAGTGCTTGCTCTGTATTTGGCTCCAGCTTGTATCCCAGTGGCCACTGCTTCTGCCTTCTAATTGCTGTCAGTCAGTCAGGTTGAGGGAGCGGAGCTCCCAGGGGAAACAGGGGACAAGAGCTACAAGGACCAGGGATAAGCTTAGGCCAGTCAGCGTTGGCTACAATTCAATCTGTGGGACTTTAAGCACTCATTTCTTCATTCATTCATTCTTTCCCTCATTAACCATTCTTTTGCTTAATACATGTTTATGGGATGTCTGTTTCATGCTGGGCGCTGGGGATATTGTGTTAGAAGAGGCCTCTCATTATCGTGATGTCACACTTTAAGAGTTACCCTTTCAAACTCCACAGATGCTTTCCAGTCAGCCCTGCCAAACCCAAGATCGAACAATCCTGAAGGAATGCCAACATTCTGCAGACATACAAGATTCAAAAATGGGTCCCTAGCACCTCATAAAAGCCTTCCCCCTTCCAGGGCCTCTCGCAGCATCTGTGAGGGCTCCACTCGGGAAGGAGGAGAGGGGCTGTTCAGTCAGTTGTCCTTCTCTAATCCCTCACTCCCCGGAGTCCCTCCAAGTTCCTCGCTGCCTTAAAGGCACAGTAACTTCTGACTAGTCAGCTGCACTTGTGTGCTGAAGAATCTACTGAGCAGTCACACAGCGCCGACACTCCTCTGGGAGCTGGAGATCCAAGTGAGCTGCAAAGCCATGGCCTCTTCGGCTTACAGTCCAGTCCATGGGAAAGACACAGATTATTTAATTGCGTTAGCAACTAATTAGCGGCAATTGTGCTAATTTCTTGGGAAAAGACTGCATGATAAGGACAGCCTCACTCCACAGAGGGAGCATGTAGGGCTTCCCTGAGCAGGTGATGTTTAATGCTGCTAATTAAAGAATGGGGGCAGGGAGTTGGCCAGGCAAGGAGGTAGGAGAGAACGCAGTATATGTAATCTCAGAGGCCAGACATGCAGCATTTTTAAAGAACAGTGAACAGGCCAGGGTTTGCGGCTAAATGAAGTAGGAAGAGAAGCTCAAGATGAGTTCTAGGACACAGGCAAGAAGGGGCCAGATAGGAAGGGCCTCTCATGCCACGATAAGGATTTGGGTTGCATCCTAAGGACATTGAGGAGCCACTGAAGGAAGGTCTTTGGGCATAAGGCCAGATCAGGCTTGCAGTGGCTCTGGGAGCAGCCCACACTGGACAAAGGGAGACTGCTGGAAAGCCGTCACAGTCATTCATGTGGGAGGTGATGACAGGAGCTTTGACTGTGTGCTGTGGTGAAGATGGGGAGCAGTGGACAGAGGTCATGACGTTTAGGAAGTGGAATCATCGGGCATTGTGGTAGCTTGTCTGTGTAGCTTCAGAGAACAGGGCTCATTCCTCTCCTCTATGGTGGGGTTCAGAGCACGTAAGGGAGAAATTCTTCAGAACTGAGGGCTTGGTAAAGACTTGAATGGATGGCAAGGGCTTCCTGCTGAGTCAAACAAGTGAACTTCCAAAAGTTACATACTGTGTGATTCCATGAGTTACAACATTCTCGAAGTGACAAAATCATAGCGATGAAGAATACATGAGTGGTTCAAGACTACATGTGTGAATTGGAGTTGGGCAGAGGAATGGATGTGACTAGAAGTAACTCAAGGCGGATTTTTGTGGTGAGGGAATAGTTCTGTATATGGATTGTGGTGGTAGTGATAAAATGGCATAGAAGTATGTATACACATTAAACTAGTGTTGATTTCCTTGCTTTCATATTGTGCTATAGGTACATTAAACCATTGAGGCAAACTGAATGAAAGGTACGTGGGAACTCTCTGCTTTATTATCCCAACTTCCTATGAATCTATACTTATATTTAAAAATGTTAATGTGAAATAACAGATAAAATGCAGTTCCCGCTATGGAGCAAGCATCCCACAAGATGTAACTATGATTAAAACCAGGCACTGCCCACTTTTATGGGAGCCTCTATCTCAACCCTGTGGGCGGAGAAATACAGGGAGCTGTTCTGAATGCGACATTCATTGTGAGTCTGGGCCACATTTTTAAAATTGTAGTACAGGGAATTAAACTCAGGGCCTTCACATCCCCATCCCGTTTTTATGTTTTGAGTCAGGGTCTCACTAATTTGCGCAAGCTGGGCTCAAACTTGTGATCCTCCTGCCTCAGCTTCCCAGAGTTCTGGGATTACAGGTGTGAGCCACCATGCCTGGTTTGGAACACTTATGTGTATTAAGTAGAGGGGATTCCATAGAGTGGATGGGAATCCATGGGAATATTTTTTAGAAAAAATTAAGAGTAAAATTTAGGTAAATTAGAAGTTGGGGTAACAGAAGGAATACCCTTAAAGTTGTTTGAAACACCAGCTTCCACTTATGAATTTGTTTACAAATTATTAACTCTGACTTAAACTCTGAAGTGTGCCTGTCAGGGAAACCATGGCACTGTGAGCCCCGTAGTGTCATGTCAGAGGAAAAGACCATGTCCAGCTAGGACTCTGCTACTTCTTTAATAACTCTCTCCACACCAAAACTAACCTTTTTGTATTGACAGGCTGTTTTTCAGAACAGTTTTAGGTTCATAGAAAAATTAAGCAGAAGGTACAGAAATGTATTGTATATCCCCTGCCCCACATCTGCACAACCTCCCTTAAAATCGACATCCTCCACCAGAGGATGGAGGTACATTGATTGCAGCTGATGAACCTGTACTGACATATTGACTTATGACTAAAGTTCATAGTTTACACTGGGTTCACGCTTGGTACTTGGTATGGGTTAGATCTAGGATGAGCCCTAAAAGCCTCATGTGTTCAGAGGGGGGTTTTTTGGAAGGTGATTGGGTTGTGGAGGTGCTACACTTAACAGTGGATTAATCCGCTGATGAATCCATAGCTGAATGCGCTGTTACGAGGTGGGGCCTGGTTAGAGGCGGTCAATGGGGACGTGACCGGAAAGGGTGAATCTCCCTCCCATCTCCTCCCTTCACTCTCTGCTTCCTCCCCACCATGATACGAGCAGCTTTCCTCTGCTATGTCCCTCTGCCATGCCATCTCTGCCTTGGAGCCAGCCAACTATGGAATGAAACCTCTAAAAACTGTGAGTGCAAATAAATCTCTCCTCCTGTAAGTTGTGGTGTGGGGTATTTTGTCCCAGCAAGAGAAACCTGGCTAAGACAGTGAACTACATTCTGTGGGTTTGGACATAGGTATAATGACATGTATCCATCAGTACAGTATCATACAAAGTAGTTTCACTGCCCTAGAAATCGCCCATGCTCCACCTCTTCATACCTCCTTCCCCTCTAACCCCTGGAAACCACTGATCTTTTTATTATCTCCGTAGTTTACTATTTCCATTACTTTTCCATAATGCCATATAGTTGGAATAATATAGCACATAGCTTCTTCAGAAGGGCTTCTTTCACTTAATTATATGCACTTAAATTTCCTCTATGTATTTTCATGGCTTGCTATCTAATTTTTTCCAGTGCTAAATACTCTGTTGTTTGGATGCACCAGGGCTTGTTTATGCCCTTATTTACAAAGAACACTTTAGTTGCTTTGAGATTTTGGTAATTGTGAATAAAGTTGCGATAAACGTCATGTGCAGGTTTCTGCAAGGACATACATTTTCAATTCATTTGTTCAAATACTAAGATATAAAATTGCTGGATCATATGGTAAGAAGGTATTTATCTTTGTAAGAAACTGAAAAACTATCTTCTAAATTGGCTGTATAATTTCTCACTCCCACAAGCAAAGGATAAGTTTAATTACAGGGAAAGTTAGGGGACACGCAGGGCCTGTTAAAAGGCCCCAGTGAGGTTTCTGGCAAATAAAGAGTTAAACCCCTGCTAAGAGAGACGCTAAGAAAAAGAGTGCTGATAAGCTCACTTGTGCCAAGGCCACAATTCCCTCCTCCCTCCACCTCCAAATAAACATAAAAAGAAAAAAAGTGGTGAGAAGACTATATTATAAAAAAACTCGCTTAGTATATAAAATATACACTAACCTGTACACACACACATACACACACATGTATATGTACATATATTTCATTATTCTCTCACCATATCAATACACTAATATGCACATGTAGCCTTTTTACTAATTCACCCTTGAGTGTAACTGTACTGCACATCTCACAAGATAAGCACCTGGACAGCACAAAGAGATCACAGAAGTGCCTATCCAAGAATGCACATGGGGACAATGAAAGGGATGATAGCCAAATCAGGGGTCTCATGGCCCAGAATAGCCAGTCAAGTTATAACAGCTTTCCAAGGGGAGAGTCCATTTCTTGTCATACAATAAAAAAGGCTGAGAACAAAGACCCCTAACTTCTAGCTCCAGACGCCCTGCCTTCCTCCAACAAAGTAGTTACATATCTCCTTATTTCTATCCGGTGACTCTATTCCCTGTTTCTCTTCCTTTTCCAATAAAGTGATTTTTGTTTCTCCTTCTTGACTTACATCTCTAATTATTTTATTGATGTAGTTTTTTGTTTTTGTTTTTATGAACCCTAGATAAAAATCTACCCTTACAAGACATAACATTCATTTCACATCCTCACCAGCATTTGGTATTGTCAGTCTTTTGAATTTGGGCCATTCTGATAGGTATGCAGTGTTACTTCACTGTTATTTTAAATTGTTTTGTTTTGCATTGTTTTGTTTTGTTTTTGAAGTGCTGGGAACAAAATCCAGAGCCACCAATATGTTACACCGATCTGCATTCCGATGTTACTACTACTGATCTATATCACTGTTATTTTAGTGTTTAATGTCCTACATTTTATGTTGAACATCTCTTCATATGCTTGCTTGCCATCTGTGTATCTTCTTTGGCTGGTATCTTTTAAGATCTTTGGCCCATTTTTAATTGAGTTGTTCCTTTTCATATTGCTGAGTTTTAAGAGTTCTTGGTATATTTTGGATAGCAGTATTTTATCAGATATGACTTTTACAAATATTTTCCCCCAATCTGTGGCTTGTCTTCTCATTCTCTTGATAATGTTTTGCAGAGTGGAAACTTTCAATTTGAATAAAATCCAGGTTATTAATTTATTCTTTCACTCAGGATGCCTTTGATGCTATACCAAAAACATCATCACCATATCAAAGACCGTAGAGATTTTCTTCTATGGTATTTTTCAGCAATTTAAGTCTAAAACATATGTTGAGTTATTTGTCATGTGAGGGTGCAGGGTGTAGATTCATTGTAATACATATGTCCAGCTTTTCCAGCACTATTTGTTGCAAAGACTATTATGTTTCTCTACTGTATTGCATTCATTGCTTTGTCAAAGACCACCTGATTCTATTTGTGTGAGTCTGTAGGGTCTCTGCTCTGTGATCTACTTGTCTATTCTTTCACCAATACCACACAGCCTTGATACTGTAGCTTTACAATTATTCTTGAAGTCAGATAGCTTCATTCTTCCAACTTTGTTTTTCTCCTTCAATACTGAGTTGCTATTCTTAGTCTTCTGCTTCTCCATACATACTTTAGAATCAGCTTGTCAGTATTGAAAAAACAACTTGCTGGGATTTTGATTAGGATCACACTGAATCTAGAGATAACGTTGCACATCATGACAATATTAAATCTTCCTGTGTATGGACATGGAATATCTGACCTACTTCGCTCTTTAAAATTTTTCATCAAGTTTGTGCTTTTTCTAATACAGGTCTTGTACATATTTTGTTAGCTTTCTACCTAAGCATTTCATTTTTAAGGGTGAAATGTAAATGGTAATGCTTTATTTCAAATTCAACTTGTGTGTTGTTTTTTATACATGAAAGCAATTGATTTTTATGTACTAAACTTGTACCCTTCAACCTTGTTATAATCACTTATTAGTTTCCAGAGGTTTTCTGAAGATTATTTGAGATTCTCTACATGGATAATTGTGTCATCTAAAAACAAAGGCAATTGTGTTTATTTCCTTCTCGTGCTATACTGCACTAGCTGGGAGTTCTGGCATGATCATGATAAGCACTGACAGCGGGAACATCCTGCCATGTTCATGATTTTAAGGAAAAAGTTTCTAAACAGTAGAATTTTTTCATAGATTTCCTTTGTCAAAGTGAGGCAGTCCCCTCAATATTCACATTTCCTCATGTGTACAGTGGGCTGGGATTTCAGAGGCACTGAGGTGAATATTCCATCTAGTTCTTTCCCTTCCTCTCTGGCAAGGCTTCGCATTCCTCCTTAGATTTTCTGCCCTTCAGCTTAATGCTGTTAAAACCCTAATCTTATTTAAAATTAGTTTTTGATAGGTATAGACCATGGCAGCTCTCAGATGAGGGAAGAAAGAAATGGAATATAAGTAAGAAGAGGGAGAATTCTACCTTTCCTGTGTAAGTCTGCCAAGGCCCGTGTGAACAATCCATCATGTCAAATATTATGGTTTATATCTAAAATGCTTCCACTGGGGCGTACCTGGCAAGTGCAAGGTCTTGGGTTTGATTCCCGATTCAAAAAAAAAAGAATAAATAAATAAATAAATTTATATAATGCTCTCCAAAAGTCTTATGTGTTCAGAGGTGAGGATTTTTGAGGGTGATTGAATTACCAAACTCTGTCTTTATCGATGGGTGATTTCACTGATGAGACCACAATTTGATGGCATTAATGGGAAGTAATGGAAACCTAGAAGGTAGAGCCTAGCTGAAAGAAGTGGGTTATGGGGGTGTGACTCATGGGCTATATCATGTGCCCAGCCCCTTTGTCTCTGGACTTTTCATAGCTTCTTGCTCACTCTGCTTCCAGGCTACCATTGGGAAAGTAGTTTTCCCCTACCACATCCTTCTTCCTTGCTATAGGCTACAGCCATGGCCCAGCTGACTATAAATTAAAACCTCTAAAATTGTGAGCCAAAATAAACCTTTCAGTCTCTTAAATTGTTTATCTCAGAGATCTCACACAGCTACAAAAAGCTAGCATATCAAGGCATATCCCTCAGCCTTTTGGTAGCTCAGTTCAACAGGCCAGAGCTAGCAGCCCCATAACAAGGATCATCATGTTAGTGATGGTGATGGTGAGGAGGAGGAGGAGGGTACGAGCTACTATGGTTTAAGTACCTGTTCTGTGTTAGAACCGTGCATAAATCATTTAGAGAAGGAAATATTTTAGCCACCTTTTGAAAAGGTAGAAATAGCTTCAGAAAGGTCAAGAAGCTTAGCAGAACCAAGTTAAGAACCGAGGCATAGTCTGGACCCTATGACCTACTTTTGGAAAGTTCAGGAAAGGCTTTCCTGAAGAGCCCCAAAGTCATTTCTCTGTTCAACCCTCCTTCCTCAGTAGTCAGCCAGCACTTGCTCAGGCAAGTGAGGTGAATATTCCATCTACTTCTTGAGTTCTACATGTAGCTACTTGATCTCTGTTTCCCTGGTGACAGGCAGTGTGATGGAGATCAGCTCTAATGAGCCAGAGGATGATCGGAATCCCAATTTTGTCATATATTTGGATTCAAACCCCCTCCTTCCCCAAGTTGGGCATCTCTACCCTTCACCTCTACTCTTCACCCGGAATCTGAACAGACACCTGGAATCTGAGCAGTATAATTCCCCCCCATTTGCTACACTTGAAAGTCTGTCCTTCCGTTTGCCTAGGGCCCCTTTGTATCCTGTGTGAGATACGTACCTGCTGGCTCTTCTAAGTGGCCAAAATGCAAAATTTTTCAGGAGAGACCATATGCCATACTGTTCACACAGTAGATCTCAAGTCTATGGAAAGCAGGACAGAAGATTTTGCTCTATGTGGACATAAAGAAAGATGGACAGGTTGGAAGGGGGAAAGTCCATGCCAGAATAAGAGAAGGGCTGAAGAATGATATGGAGGGAGTAAGTTAACTGTACTAAATCTGTAGATATTTCAAAGTGGAAATCAGCCAGGTATGGTAGTGCACGCATGTAATCCCACTACTTGGGAGGCTGAGGCAGGAGGATTTCTGTGAGTTCAAGCCTAGCCTGGGCTACCTAGTATGTTCCAGTCCAGCCTGGACTACAGAGTGAGATCCTGTCTCAACAAAACAAAACAAGAAAAGAAAAGGGAAAATCAGTAGCCCCTAAGGTAACTAAACAACTACCTTATAATCGTTATGCAAAGAAGACCAAAAAACAAAAATCTAAACACTAAAGAAGGAAAAATACTGTTATTTGTAATTGACTCTGGGTCTGATATATGTATATTATTATGTATATATATTAAACTAACATACATATGTGTCTATGCATGTATATATAATTATATAAATATATAATATACTACATATATAAAGAAAGACCTAGGTATCCCCTGACACCCTGAAGCGGTCCAGGCCTGGTCACCCAGGCCTTGGGGCTGCTAGTAGGGGCCCTGTGCTCACAGCTGGGCCATGGTGGTCACTTGTTGAACATGAATAATCTCACAAAGCAGCAATATCAGACAAAGCCACACTGTGACAGCAACAAACCAAGGTATAAACACGACCACACTGGAATTACGTCTTAACACAGACTAAGCAAGAACTCTGAACAAACCACAGAAACGTTGAAACAGTCCCCTCTGCTGGCGAATAGCAGGGACTGCAGCTTTGTCCATTACAGCTTTGGCCTCACTAATTCGCCCTTTCTCTGGATAAAATTTAGTGAAATGCCCAGTCATAGAACTGGCCCCACTTTTGGACAGAACTCAGTCTAAGAGCATACACCCCGCTTCTTTAAACCCTCCCCGAATAACAGAACACAAGCCCTAATCCTATAAGTGCTTTCAACCCCTCTTTTCTTGAAATGGCCACACTTCCCCGTATTGTATATTGCCCTCCCTGCTGGAGAGTATTAGAAGTGTGTATGAGAGAGACAGAGAGAAAATGTGTATTGGAGACAGGGAGAGGGGGGAGAGAGAGAGACAGACAGAGAGAGACAGAGACAGAGACAGAGACAGAGAGGGAGTTCACATAATTTTCTTTCAGATTTTTAACGTGTGTGTGTGTGTGTGTGTGTGTGTGTGCACGCAATGAGGACTGAACCCAGGGCCTCCCGCTTGCTAGACAAGCATTCTACCACTGAGCTAAATCCCCAGCCCCTATTTTTTTTCCATATGATTTCATCTTTTTCTACTCTCCACAACGTTAAAATTGAGTTCTTTCCAGATACTTGGGAGGTTTAGGCAGGAGAATCATCAGGCTGGGCAACATAGCAAGACCCCCTCCCATATCAAAAATAAACAAATAGATGATAGACAGATAGATAAAATAGATTCTTGATTGGTCTTCAGAAAAACGGAGTAAAATCTCCTTAATTGAACGAGCTTAAATTCGCCATACATGACAAGTATTATTACAGGAAGCTCAACTTTGCCTTTACCCCAATAATAAAAAAGAGCCAAATAAGAAAATTAATCATCTAAACCAGACATGGTGGTGCACTCCTGTAATCCCAGCAGCACTCTGGAAGGCTGAGGCAGGGAGATAAGTTTGAGCCCTGCCTGGGCTTAATGATTTATCAAGACCCTGTCTCAAAAAATTAAAAACGAGCTTGAGATGTAGTTCAGTATGAAGCGTGTGAAGGCCTTGGGTTCAATCCGAGAGCGGGGGCTGGGAGAATCAATCATTTAAGCGAAATTAGCTGGGGGACAGTTAACTTGTTTAGAAGTAGCATCAACTTGCTTGATAATTATGTGTTAATTACTGCACCTTATTTATTCATTAACAAAGGTCAAGGGAAGCTCTGCTTAGTCAAATCCTGTTAGATATTAGTTGAAGTTACTGTTTTACTTAAAAATAACTTTTTAAAAGAGTTTGTAAATCTGACTTCTTACTATTGTAAAGCCTTTACCTAGCTGGGTGTGGTGGTGCATGCCTGTAATCCCAGCACTCAGGAGGCTGAAGCAGGAGGATCTCGGTGAGTTTGAGGCCAGCCTGAGCTGCCTAGTAAGACCTTGTCTCAACCCTCGCCCTCCAAAAGGAGTCTTTACCTACTAATTAATTATTCAGAAAAAATGAAACTAACTCTCCGTCACATACCATCAGGGGTCTCCAGCTGATTCGGCCCCAAGTGGAGGATACGGCTAAGGCATACAAATAATGCACAATTTCAGTAGCATTTGAGGAGAAATCTGAGAGACAAGAACCAAGGAGATAGCAGGATCCTCAAGAAGGGCACCTGGTCCAGCCCAGGAAGTTGGGGAAGGAGCCCCAGAGGAGATGATACTTGTCCCAAGTTATGAAAGCAGAATGTGAACTAAAGGCAAAGGCTGGGATAGACTGGGCTGGGCTAGGGCCAAGAGAGGTTTGAACAGATGGATGGGGTAACATGATCTGTGTATGGTGGGTAGTGGTAACTCCAAGTTGTTAAGTATTTCCCCAGCTTCAGGAGAGGATCAGCAAGAGATGGGAGCCGGGCTCCCAGGTAGGCAGCGGTCTGCGAATGAAGTGCCTGACATGCCGAGATAAGGATGTCATTCTTTATCCTGAAGGGCTTTGGGTCTTGAAACACCCATGGAAATTCCTGGGAGACTTAGCAAAACGTAGACTTCTGCTTTTGCTCCCAGAGATGCTGATTCATCTGGCCCATGGGCCCATAGGTACCTACATTTCCTTCTTTAGATGGTGGATTACATTCATTGACTTTCCAATATAGAATCGGCCTTATATTACGATATTAACTCTGCTTGGTTGTGATGTAGTGTTCTTTTTGTATTTTGCTGAATTCTATTTGCTAGCATAACATCAAAGATTTTTGACTCTGTATTCATGAGGGCCTATAATTTGATTGAATGATTGATTGACCGATGTTTATAGCAGTCTGTTTTGGTATTAGGGTTTCTGCATCTATATACTGCAAGAAATTTAAGTAGAACTGGTATTTTCTTTTTTAAAATGTTTGATAGAATTAATGAAGGGATCAATTTGGGCTGGAATATTTCATTGCAGCATGTTTTAAATTGCTAATTTAATTTATTTAATAATAATATGACTATTCAGGTTATTTAATTCATCTTGTATTAATTTTAGCAGTTTGTAGATTTCAGACAATTGGTCCATTTCATCTACATTGTCAGATTTTTCTGTAGAGTTGTCAGAAATGTTCGCTCATTATTTGTTTTATATCTACAGTGCCTGTGTGTATATCCTCTGTTTCCTTTCTTATATTCACTATTTGTATCTCCTCTCTTTTGTCTTTGTCAATCTTGTAAGGTCTTGTCATTTTCATTGTTCTTTTAACAAAATCTTCTTTGTGTTTCATTGGTTTTGGTTTTATTATTTTTCTGTTTCCAATTTCAATGATTTCTACTCTATTATTTATTCATTTTTGGCTTTGGGTTTATTTTATTCTTTCTGTTTCATGAAATACAGATTTAATTTGAGACCCTTATTTCTTATAAGTAATAACGCTATAAATTTCCATCTAAGCTCTACTTAGTTGCAGCCCACCAATTTGATATATTGAATTTTTATTTCCATTCAAAACATTATTTAACCTTTGACACACGTCTTACTTTAAAATGTCTTGCTTACTTTTCAAGCGCAGTATTTGGAGATTTTCTTCTTACCTTTCTGTTTCTGATTTCTAGCTTTACTCCATAATAGTCAGAAAGCCCTCTGTGTTTTCAATTCTTTTAAATTTGCTGAGACTTTTCTGACACAAGGTATAACCACCCTTCTGAATATCCCGTGTGCACTTGAAAAGAATGTGTATCTTGCTGTAATGGGTGAATGTCCTTCAAACATCAAATAGATCTACTTGGATGGTGATATTGAGCTCAGCTATAAACTTTTTTGAATTTGCCTCAGTTATTTACACGTTTGACCAGATTTAGGAAAATGAAGTTCAGTCTTTCCTTGAGACCCACAGCTTTGGGGACTGAGTGGAGGACAATGAAAATCTGATTTAAGGAGCACCAGGAAAGAAATCTCCCAGGCCCTAGGTCTACCTCACACAGAGGTGCAGGACTTGAGAGATTTCACTGACTCAAAACTCCATGATCTCTGGGAGGAGCCACCTGGAATTGCAACTGGTTGCCGAAGTCTTTTCCCCCCTAGAGGAGGATGCTGAGATAAGTTGGCCTGCAGGAGTTTGGCTAGGGAAGAGAGAGGAGGAAGGAAATAAGCAGTGTACACTGGAGTACAGTGGAGCAGTACATTGGAGTTTCTACACAGTTGTTTTGGGGACAGATTTGCCAAGGGCCAGCCCTGCTCTTGGGGCCTATGCCCCACTCCGGACATGAGTATAGATCCTCAGAGTGTTGGCAGTTGCCACAGGACACAGGAATGGAAGAAACCTTGATGTTCCTCCACTGGCAGGGTCCCAGCCTATGCCCTGCATTGGTCCTGCACAGTCCTACACGCATATGCTTCTGCACATGGTTTCTCCAGGGCAGGCAGCCCTGAAGATGACCAGTCTGAGGGATAGCATCTTCCTCTATTCCCTGGGACAGCAACGGTAAGGATTTTCTCTTAACCTTTGCTTTCTTTGCCCAACTCCAAGAAGCACATTGCCTTCTCTCTTGCCTGTACTTGCACAGGGCCCCATATTCCCCCTAACCCCACACTCAGATGAAGTTTCCCCGTCAGAACAGGGGTGGAGACAAAAGTGAGAGGAATTATAGAGAGATGCATGCAGAACCTCAGGTTCCCTAAGCCAGATCTCCCTATTCTTCCTCCCGCCTCTCTCCTCTCATATTATGGCTGGAACACAAGAGGTGGCCAAAGAAGGCCTGGGGGTGGTAGCAGTACAGTTAAAAACAGTGGAGCTGAGGGAGTCACTCTGTTCCCTCCATTTAATTCTAAAATGTACCCTATGGTTATTCCTGCTTCCATTGTCCTAACAGGGGTGGAAAACACAAACCCAGGAGATCTCTAGGAAAGAGCACATGTGTGAATTGCATCTTCTAACCTGACTTGCTGGTCATCTTTATCCTACTCCCAAGTCATTACAGGGTCATAAATATGCACTACATGTCATAAATATAATCAAGGTCAGAGTAAATTCTGGGGCAAACATGCCTGTTGAGAGCCCCTAAGAAGTCTCTGCACCCTGTCAATCATTCCTGTCAGTCACACCTAGAGATTCAGGGGAGGGCCCCAAGTGGAGGTGCCTGGCCTTTAAATTGTGAAAGCCTGATCTACCTATGCTCTGTTGCTGTTGCTACTTTTGTGTGCTTTGACCTGTGTACAGTGCTGTTTTGTCTCTCAGGCACTTTTTCTATCTGTACGTTATCTTTTGTTAGCATAAAATTTCCCTGAGCACAACTTCCCCCCATCTTCAATAAATATAGCTGCTTGCTACTTACTACTGGGTGTACACTTGGCAGTTCTTTCTTTGTCACACACAAGAGCCTGAACTATTATTGTCCTGCTCCATGGCAATAGTAGTACTAGAACACCCAGAGTCTTCACCCTGAGCCACTTCCCCAGCCTTATACTGCAATGCCTCTGAAATGTTTGAGATGCATGTCTTGCACCTTCAGGTCCTGGAGCCAGAGAAGGCACAAAGGGCTCTGTTTCACCAAGTATGGTAAATGAAATCATTTCTGAAAAAAGAGCTGAAAATTATACCATCTTACACACACCTCATTCAGCTATGCAGTTTTTCTTTTAAATTATTTTTATTTACTTTTAAGTTGTTAGGATATTTCTATGGTTCAAAACTCAAAAAATACAAAAAAGCATTCAGGAGTAAACCTCCTCCCCAAATATGTCCCCACCCAGATGCTCCCACTGGAGGCAAGCGGTATTACCAGTTTGTTTTATGTCCTTGCGTGTACAGCCTTTGTCATTTTCCATTTTATTACCTTCTCTCAAAGTTTGGACTGGGATTTTTGCAGTATTTCTCATTTGTTCCTGTAAACACAGAAGTATTTGCTCTTTACTTGAAATCTGAGGTTACAGAATAGCTTTTTCCTTCCCAAACACAACATTGTGAACCTTCCCAGCTCTTAGGATTTTGAAAGCATTTTTATTTTATCCCTTGAGAACTAAAGCTCTGCATCCCGTTCTAGGCTCTAAGAGGGACCCGAAGATGAGAAAAGCCATTGTCACTGCCATGAAGGAACTCCTTTGTTACTAGAGGAAGCAAGACTACCCATCTGAAAAAAGATGACTAGAGAAGACGGTGTGCACTGGGAAAGTGTGGGGCTGGTATATACAAAACTTCAAAGGCTGGGAGACGTTTGACCTCAGTACTACTGATCTTCAGTAATCTGATGGTTAAATGTCTTTGGCTTCAGAATAGATCTTGACTTCGACACCAATTCTGGTCCTTGATCTTTTATCTGAGCCTCCATTTGTTTCTCTGTAATATAAGAATAATAACTTATTATTCTGGATTTGATGAGATGATGAAGATGACACGCTTGGTATAAAATCGGTACTCTACAAGTAGTTTGACTGAATTTTTTGTAGAAGAAACTACATGAAACTCAGGGCCACAAGGACGTGTGTGTGTGTGTGTGTGTGTGTGTGTGTGTGTGTGTGTGTAAGGGTTCTGACAGTTATGTCCATGAGCTTTAGAAGTGTGAGCATGGAGACTGCAAGGAGAGGAAACAGGTGGAGGCTTTACGAATGCATGGAAGCTGATGCTAAATCCATGAGGTTGAGCTTTCCAGTTGACTGCTAAAGTAGAAAGGGGTGGGGAATCTCTGACAGCTAATGAGCATGCTTATGATATGTTAGAAGTAATGTCTGAGGGGCTGGGGATATAGCTCAGTGGCATGAGCACCTGCCTGGCAAGCGCAAGGTCATGAGTTCTATCCCCAGTACCGCAAAAAAAAAAAAAAAAAAAAAAGTAATGTCTGACAGGATTTACAGGTGCATGGAACAGAGGCTGGTGTGGAAAGGGACAGGGCTACAGGCTAGTAGTCCAGTAGGAAAGGTCATCAAGATGACAGATTCTGAGATCTGGTGCCTTGCTGGGTATGGAAGAAGAGGATAAATTAAAGGTGACCATAGAGTTCACAGCCAAGGGAACTGGAGCCATACTGTCTTTAAGAACAAACAAGAGAGAAGAATCATTTTGGAGGGAGGAGAAAATAATACATGCTAGCTGTGCCCTGTGGGGTAGCAAGACACCCAAATGATGTGAAGCACTTCATTGTAGTAAGTAGCTTGAAAGTGATTCCTGTAAATGGAAGGAGACAACTGGGTAGGTTGCATATCTTTAGAGAATCCTGAGATAGGGCCAGCTCTCTCATTTTTCTCATCCTCTAGCATTTTCAACAGAAAAAAAAAGATTGCCTTAGAGGACAGAGGAGGAAGGACAGTGTGACTTTAGATGTTGACTTGAGATTAGAGACTCTCAAGATTGTCATGGTGACCAGGAAAAGGAACGTGATGTTTTCTCTGTTCACCGTATTTTCAAGTTCTATACCTTCATATAGCCTTACCAAAAGTGTTCTGAACAGCTGTGCTTGCCCAATAATCAGAACTGGGTGAGGAATAGACCTGGGGTTGCACCCTGCTGGGCTGGGAAGATAGATTTTGAAGGCCTCAGCTACAATGCTGCCTGGTAAGCGCTGACCCTGGGTTCTGTGCCGTGAGTTCACCAGCTCAGATCTTTCCGAACAATGAAGACTGCACAGGAGTGAGGGTGAAGTCCTTATGATATCAACTTTTCACGTTCTCATTATTTTGGTATATCCCAAACTCTCCTGTCATAACAGTCTATTTTATTTTGTGCTTGTTACTTAGAAAATGGCATGGGAAAAAGTACTCAAAGGATAACAAAGAGGATTCATTAGTGGAACATCACAGAAAGCTCACATATTCTGATACAGAATGTTCAAAATAACCGAAACCATAGAGATGAAAAGTGGATTAGTGCTTGTCAGGGGCTGAGAAGGTGAAAAAGGAAAGGGACGGTTAATGGACCCAGGATTTTCTTGAAGAGAGTTGAAAATGTTCTGAAATTAGAGAGTAGTGATGGTTGAACAACTCTGAGTTCACTAAAAATCACTAGGTTATACACTTTAAAGGAGTGATTTTTATGATATGCAAATTATATCTCAATAAAGCTGTTAATTAAAAGTGGTCATTTTGGTTGTTTGTCTTGTCATGTTTGATGCCGGAGGCAGAGCGCTCAGTCTCCCTCTTCTCGGGCAGCTCACCAAAGGTCCCTAACGTCCCTAGTTTTCCTGGGGGTCAGACTTGCCCCTCAGTGGCCGCAGAGATGGGCTGCTCAGCCCAGGGTCTCCAGGCAGTTGGTGGAGTGTACCCAGCTCTCCCAGGTCTCAGACATAAACCACAATAGCAGTGGATGGCGGGCCACCTGGTCCAGTGTCCCCACGCAACTGAAGACACACGCAGGACCCAGATGCAGACTGCAATGGGGGCAGGATCACGGGCAACCTGTTCTATTGTCCCCAGGAAGCGGATGAAGCGTATCAGGCTCTCTTGTTGCTCAGCCGCCAGCTGTGATGATGGCACATCGCAGGCCACAGTGTCTGGGATCTCCAGACAGCTGATGTAGCAGGCAGGGCCCAGAGGTGAACCACAGTGGTTGCTGATTATAGACCACCTGGAGGCTTGAAGTTATATTACAAAGCTACAGTGATAAAAGCAGCATGATACTGGCACATAAACATGAGGATCAATGGGACAGAATAGAGGGTATAGAAACCACCTCAAGTACATTCAACTATTGGATCATTGATAAAGGGGCCAAAAACACACACTGGAGGAAAGTTAATCTCTAACAGATGGTGTTGAGAAAACTGGCTATCTATGTGTAGAAGACTGAATCTAGATCTGTGTCTCTTACCATGTACTAAACTAAAATCAAATGGGTCAAAGAACTAAAGGTTAAAACAGAAACACTTAACCCACTGGAAGATAAAATAAGTAAAACTCTTGAAATTATAGACTTTCTGAATGACTTGTTGAACAGAATCTCAGTGGTGCAAGAAATAATACCAAGTGTCAACAAATGGGATTGTATCAAATTTTAAAAACTCTGCACAGCAAAAGAAGCATCAACAGAGTGAAAAAAACAGCCTACAAAATGGGGGAAAATGTCAGCTATTCCTAAAACAGAAGACTAATGTCTACAATACATAAAGCACTCAAAAAATTAGAACCCCCCCCAAAAAATGACCCAATCAAAAAATAGGCATGAAATTAATAGACACTGGAGGAGAGGACCAAGATGGCAGAGTGGTAAGCAGCAGAGAGAGAGCCTTTCTGAGAATCATCATCCAGATTCTGAAATATAGCAATGTGGGAAAGACAAGAAGGAGGGAAGTGGTCTCCTGGACCCAGGAAAGATCTGAGGTGTGAATTGAAGCCCACAGAGAGAGTAAAGAGAGAAACTTCAATGAATCAGGTAGCTGGTGATGCCTTCTCCCTGGAACAGGACTCACTGTGCTAGAAAAGTGATTCAGACCTGCAGACACACTATGACTGCTGGCACCCACAGAGGCTTCCACGGAGAGATGCAGTAGTGGAGGGGAGCAGCGGACATGAAGGACTGCACTGCCTGGTGGTGAGTACTGAGGAATCAGTCGTCCTGCAAACAAGACCAACTGGCCAGGAACCATTTTGCAAAGGGGCTAATCGAGCTCAGAACTCAGAGTGCCTGCTGGCTCCATCTAGCAGCTCCTAGCTGGGCTCAGGCCCACAGAAGGTGTGCTGATAGCTACAGGCTGAATGAATCTGGTCTCAGCCAGAAAGTCCAGGCTCTTTGAAATTATCCACTACCCCATCCAAAAGCTACTGCTGGCTTGCTGGAATATATCAGGATGGGTTGGGACTCTGTCTCTACACATTGTCTAACAGTGACAGCAGAGACAAACCTGGAAGTGGTCTTTTTCTTTATTTTTTTCTTTTTCTTCTCTCTGTCTTTTTTTTTCTCTTGTTGTTCTTGTGGCTTTGTTTTTGTGTTTTGTTTTTGTTTTTTTTCCTCCTTCACTGTTTGATCTTGTTTTTATATGAATGTGGTTTCTACCTTCTTTGTGATTGTGGTTCTGTTCTTTTTATCTTTTCCTTCTCTCTTTCCCTCCCGTCTTTTGCATCAGTTTCCTAAAGTTAGTGTGATCTCCCTTTGTCCTCTAGCCTTAATTCTAATCTCTTCCTCTTCTTCCACTTCTCTATTTTCTCCCTAACCCATTTTAAATTCTAACCAGTGATGATAAAATTGACATATTAAGGATGTGTTGCATACAATTGTCTCATTTCTTTTAGATTTTTTTATATAACCACAAATCTACTTCATACAGTTAAAGGTGGCAAATTAATGGTTAGCTCAGTCTGTCATTTTCTAGACTGTGTTTGATACTATTGTCATTGGAACCACTATAGCCAAAAGTGACATAATTGTTCTAAATACCTGTTCTTCCTGGTATTCCAAGATTGAGATTGACTAAGGATCACAGAAAATACTGTGGCACAGTGCCAAAGAACCATGGGCTGGGTCAAAGAGGCAGCAAATTTGCATCCCCCAAAAATTGAAGAGGTAAGGATCTGCAGCAGACTCAAAACCCAAAAACAAAATACACCTGGAAGATAACCCAGAGAAGTAGTCATTTCCTAAGTGTTCTAAATACTAGTAATAAAGCAACCCACCACACACAATTTGCAAACATCACCCAGGAATTAAACTAAAAAACAAAAGAAAATGAGAAGACACTTAAACAAGATGCAACCCCAGACATCCAGTTCACTGAAGGCAAACCTGAGGGTGGTGAGGTGGGACAATCTGAAAGTGACCCACCTGGCCTCTCTGAAGTGGTAATAACAAAGCAATTGAATGAGGCTCTAGAAAAAATCAAAGCAGAAATAATTTCTCAGATAACTGCACAGATGGTATCCACAGTGAAAACCATGCTTAGTAACTCTGGAGCAGATATAGACAAAAAACTAGAGGAGCTTAAGAAAATTGTGAAAGCCACGAATGCACAGAACAGGAAACAAATGGAATCTATAAGGCAGATTCAGGCAGATGTTCAGGAGAATAACAGTTCCACTGAAAGTATTCACAGCAGATTAAGCCAATGTAAAAGCAGGATCTCAGATACAGAAGACAGACTTCCAGTTAGAGATCATGAAAAGAAAAATATCTCTTACTTTTTAATTGACTCCAATCAATCTTAACTTATGCACTTTTATCTCATTTAGCAGCTGCTATATTGATTTCTCACGGTCCTTTGCTGTTTTTAAGAAATTTTTCATTCATGATCGCTAACTGCAAGCCTGTCTTCTTTTTTTTTTTTTTTTTTTTTTTTAAGCCTGTCTTCTTAAAAGTAGCAAGGGACAGTGAGAAATCAATACAGCAGCTGCTAAATGAAACAAAAGAGAATAACTTAGGGTTGATTGGAGTCTATCAAAAAGCAAGAAATAGAACTACTTCTCAAACTCTTTAATGAAATTGAAATGAAAACAATATTCCCACTCATTCCTGGAAGCATTAGCCTGATATCAAAACCAGAGAAGGACCTGACTCAGAAAGACAACTACAGGCCAGTCTCCATAATGAATATAGATGCAAAAATCCTCAATAAGATACTGGCAAACAAAATGCAGCAAATCATCAAGAAGTTTATACACCACGACCAAGTGGGATTCATCCTAGGATGCAGGGATGGCTCAACATATGTAAATAAATAAATGTAATACACCATATTAACAGAGCCAAGGATAAAAATCATAGGATCATCTCAACAGTTGCAGAAAAAGCTTTTGACAAAGTGCAGCACCTATTCATGATAAAAACTTTATGGAAAATTGGAATAGATGGTCTTTATCTCAATATGATAAAAGATATATATGACAAAACAACAGCCAACATCATACTAAATGGACAAAAACTGAAAGTTTTCTCTCTAAAATCAGGAACAAAAATGTCCACTTTCTCTACTCTTATTCAACATATTCCTGGAAACTTTAGCCAGAGCAATTATACAGAGAAAGAAGTAAGAGGAATAATGATAGGAAAGGGAGAAGTTAAACTGTAATTATTTGCAGATGGCATGATACTCTACAGAGAAGACCTCAAAAACGCCATTTAAAAAACTGCTAGATTTAATAAACAGATTCAGTAGTGTAGCTGGATACAAAGTCAGCACTCAAAAATCAGTAGCCTTCCTATACACAAATGGCAAATTCACTGAGAGGGAAATGAGAAAAAAATCACCTTTCACAATAGCATCCAAAAAAAATGAAATACCTAGGAATCAATCTAATGAAGGATGTAAAAGACCTCTGCACTGAAAACTACTCTGAAGGAGATTGAAGTGGATAGCAGAAAATGGAAAGATATCCCTTGCTCTTGGATAGGAAGAACCAGTATAGTGAAAATGGCCATACTTCCAGAACTCTTATACAGATTTAATGCAATTCTGATCAAAATTCCAACAGTATATCTCACAGAATTAGATGAAACAATCCTGAAATTCATTTGGAACCATAAGAGACCTAGAATAGCAAAGGCAATTCTGGGCAACAAAGGCACAATAGGGGGTATCAGAATCCCTGACTTGAAATTATACTATAAAGCTATGGTAATGAATACAGCATGGTACTGGCCAAAAACAAACCTGAAGATCAATGGAACAGATCGAAGATGTAGAAGTAATTCCAGACATACTCAGCCACTTTATATCTGACAAAGGTTCCAAACACATTGATTGAAAGAAAAATAGCCTCTTTAGTAAATGATGGTGGAAAAACTGGCTCTGCACATGAGGAGACTAACATTAGGCCCATATCTTTCACCATGCACTAAATTAAATTTGAAATAGATCAAAGATCTAAATATTAAAACTGAAACATTAAATCTGCTGGAAGATAGAATAGGTAAAACTCTTGAAGATTTTGGTGTAGGCAAAGACTTTATGAATACAACCCCAATTGCACAGGAACTATGACAAAGAATCAACAAATGGGATCTCATCTTATTAAAAAGCTTTTGCACAGCAAGAGAAACCACCAAAAGAGTGAAAAGATAACCCACAATATGAGAAAAAATGTTTGCCAGGTGTCCCTCAAACAAAGGATTACTATCGAGAACATAAAAAACACTCAAAACAATGAGATCCCCCCAAATCTATTTTTTATTTTAAACATGAAAAAACTAACAAAACAACAATAAAGACAAAGTCAAAACAACACAAAACCAACAAAAACGATACATGATAGCAAAACAAAGTGATAGGAATTAACGATGATTCCTACATTACATGCTGTTATCTTCAGTGAAGTTGCTCAGTCCACCAGAGGTAAGAAAGTAAGATTGATCAAACAAAGATAGTAACAAGTAATAAAAAATTGGAAATAATGCATAGCTTCACCATACAAAATGGGAGGAGTTCAACAATGATTCTTATACAACGTATTGTTGTTTTCATATCAGTCATTCTGATTACCAGATTAAAATGTGCAAAATTGGTCAAGAAAAAAGAAAATTTTAAGCATTGAGTGTTTCTTTCAATAAACCAGAGACATTATTGCAGACCTCCCAAATTTGAAGACCCAATCTGAAAATGGGCATATGAGATGAATACACACTTCTCAGATGAAGAAATACAAATGGCAAATAAATATATGAAGAAATGTTCAACATCACTGGTCATTCGAGAGATGCAAACACTGAGATTCCATCTCACCCTGGAAAGAATGGCTATTATCAAGAAATTAACCCATAACAAATGCTGGAGGGGTTGTGGGGAAAAGTAATCATTCTCCACTGTTGGTAGGAATGCAGATTGGTGCAACCACTGTGGAAATCAGTGTGGAGATTCCTCAATAAAACTAACATTGGAGGTTCCATTTGACCCAGCTATTCCTCCTCTGGGTATCTTCCCAAAAGAATTGAAAATGTGGTACTATAGTGATATACGTGCACCCTGTTTATAGCAGCACAATTTGTAATACCTAGATCTTGAAAACAACTCAAATGCCCATCAACCAAGGAATGGATAAAAATGATGTGGTCTTTTTATACAACGGAATACTATTCAGCCATAAAGAAAGATAAACTGGAGACTTTTATAGGCAAATGGATGCAACTCAAGAGCATACTCATAAGTGAAATAAACCAGATTCACATGTGTAAATATTGTACTTTTTCCCTAGTGTGAGGAGCTGAAAATAAGATCCAAAATATACAATAGATACTGCAAAATGGGAAAAAACTTCAAAAGAAAAGAGAAACTGGGATGGAGGAATGGAGAAAAGAAGGCAGGAATAGCAAAAAGAAAAAAAGTAAAAGATAGTTAAGATAGTTACACTACTAATTTCTCTTAGTTCAGTGAAAAGAAACATTTGTGCTAATATTGCTTGAACAGTTAAATGCTGCAATCTTATACCCTGTGTAACTAATTTAAGGATAGCAATATGCAATATATTAACCATTGTTACCCTTCTATTATTGTGTTTTGAAAATTTGTTTTTCTTCTCTTTAAAATAAAATCTTAAAGAAATTAAAAGACACTTCACAGAAAAAACGTGCAAAAGACCAATAAATACATGAAGCAGTGATCAACACTGCTGGACACTAGAGAAATAGAAATGAAAATAACATTGAGATTCTATCTTATCCCCAGAAAAATGATCTTCTTCAAGAAATCAAATAATAACAAATTCTGGTAAGGTTGTGGAGGAAAACCCCACATTGTTGGTGGATATTTAAATTGGTACAGCAACTGTAGAAATCAATATGGAGAATTCTCAGAAAATTAAAACTAGACAATCCATTGGTCCGAGCTATTCCCCTTGTAAGTATCTTTACAAAGACGTTAAAAATATCCTATTACAGTGATACATGCATGCCAACATTTACAGCAACACAATTCATAATACATAAGTCTTGGAAGTGGCCCATATGTTCATCAACAGATGAGTGGATGAAGAAAATATGGTATTTTTACACAGTGGAGTATCTGCCATAAAGAAATATAAACTTGAGTAAGTGGTAGAAATAGGGATACATTTTGAGACCATAATGTTAAGTGAATTAAATGAGACACCCAAGCTTAAATATTGCATAGTTTGTCTTGTATAGTTTCTCTTATAAATAATGGGTAAAATAAAAGACAGATAATAAGAAGTAAGGAGTTAGTTTTGTCTCCAATGGGAAGGGGATCGAGAGATGGAGGGAGAGAAGAGGAAGGGAAGCAAAGGGGATGAAGAAAGGAATGAGAATGTGTTATGTACATGCCCCATCTGCACAAGGATGTAAACGCTGTGTACTGCAAACATGCACTAGTGAAAAAGCAATTGCAGCAGTATAACCCAGAAGCCTGACTCTGCCAAGTCCTCGCTCTACCGTCTGTCTCAGGTCTGCTTTTCTTAAGAAACGAATATAAATCATGGCCAGAGTAATTGATAGAGATGCTGTACTTAAGTATATACTATATTGTCTTATAGTTGTAACAGGGTCAAAAGAAAAAAAGTAACAAGAGAATTCTCATCTCTTTCTGCCTCCAGCAAGAAGTAATCTCTCGAAAAAGAAAAAAAGAATTTTTAAGGTTGAGCTTTTTACCTTTAATTTTGTGTGTGCTCTTTCCTCATGTCCAGAAAGCTTAATTTTTGTGTGTCTTACTTTCTCATTAATGAGGCACAGCACCTGATACCTATGACTTAAAGAAAGTGGTGTTCGTGTGACTCACAGTTTGTAGAGGTTTCAGTCCATAGTTGGCTGGCTCCAAGGCAGGACAGCATGACAGAGGGGCAGGGCAAAGGAGAAGCAGCTCAGGGACTGTGGTGGGAGCAGAGGGGGATCAAGGGAGAAGGGAGGGACATAGACCCTTCCAGGTCACGCCCACAAGGACCCACCTCCTAGGACCAGGCTTCACTCCCAACATCACAACTAGTTATCAACTCATCAGTGAACTAATCCGTTGATGATTATCACACCCTACCATTCACTCTCCTCCTCAAAGCTCTACTTACAAGCCCATGAGGCTTTGAGAGGACATCTAGATATAAACCATAACAGTAGGATTGTTAATCAGTTTTTTCCTTTATGATCATTTCTACCACATGTAGGCTTAAAAGGCCCTTCACCATCCAGAAATCAGACAGTTAATCTCATTTTCTCCTTTTTAAAGTTTTGTCCTTATATATATCGTATTTATTTCAGTGTATGACGTGATTTTTTTTCCTGGTTATAAACCATCTTATGGAATCATCTCTGCATTTCCCAGTTTTTTGCAATCTCCTATAACTTATAAATTATATATGCACGTGTAACATATTTATATACACCTATGTTTCTTTTCTTTCTATGCTATTTTCTTCCATCAATATTCTACACTGTTTTAAAGTTACAGTTTCACAATATATTTCAGTAGAATTATTTCCCTTTCTCAAACTTTTCTTAGCTACTTTTAAATCACTTTTCCAGACAGATATAACAATCATTTTGTTTGAAATGGTGGTTCCTCCCCAGAGCTCATCTAATTTTGGGGTCTACCTAATTGCCCTACTTTGGTTTTGTGAGACAACATCCTCATAATGAGCAATTTAAGTTCCCAAGTAAGCGAGGCTCTGATTCTGAGTCTGGTTTTCACATCCTTTTTAGTTCCCAAAGAGAAGCATCAAAGAAGATGGTTTCTTTTGGTTTCCTTCTCCAAAACGCTGAAATGGAAAGGCATGGCTTACCACACCAAACACATCTAAAGTCTATTTTTCTAGCTACTCTTCAGAGTGATAAACATTATTATTTTTGTTTTATATGTTTATTCCTGCTTTATTCTTGATATCATGGAATTACATTTACTAATGCTGTAGGTTTTGTTTCTGACGGTGGATCATGAACTAAACACTTACCCTTTCTAAGCGTGAAATTTCTCCAATGGAAAAAGGTAATAATGACCTCATTTTGCAGAATGCTGGGCTCTGAATCTGGCTTCCTGCAGGAAATCAGTAAATGACAGCTGTATTCATAATTATGAAAAGAAGTATAGCATATAAGTTACAACAGTAAGACCTCCAGAGTCAGATTTCTAGGCTTTAAGTCTTATCTTCATCACTAGTTTTCTGATCTTGAACAACTTAACCTAAACAGGCCTTGGTTTTCTCTTCTGTAAAATGTGTATAATGAAAGTACCTTTTTTACTGGTTGTAAGTGATAAATTCATTCTATAAAACACTTTGAATAGTGTCTGACACATATTAGGATCTCGATGTTAGCTGTTCTTATTGATGGTGACCTTGGTGATAGCTATACTGTTACTCTTAACCCTTTTTATTCAGACAGTGACACAATCAAGAATATATTGCTGAGCTTGCGGTGCAGCTCAGTGGTACAGCACTTACCTACCATGCTCTGACCCCTAGGTTTAATCTCCAGCACCACTAAGAAATTATTTCATAGCATCATCAAGTTCTTATTCTGGGAAATTCCAGATGTTTATCCCTCCAGCAACTTGGTTAGGAAAACATATAGTCAGCCTTCCATATCCCAGGGTTCTGCATCCTTGCATTCAACCAACCATGGATCAAAATTATTCGTTTTAAAATGTTTATATACATATATATATATATATATATATATATATATATATATATATACACATACACACACACACAATGGAATGTTATTCAGCCATAAAAAGAACAAAGACCACAATCACTTGAAGAAAAAAATAAGTAGAAAGGACCTGGAGACCATCATGTTATGCACAGTAGGCTAGACTCGAAAAGACATGTATTTCAGGTTTTCTCTCATGTGTGGAATCTGAGGGAGGAAAGAAGGACATGAAAGGAGAAGGGGGACTTTTAGAGAAAAAGAAAACGATTAGGAGGAGGCGAAAGGGAGGGAAGGACAGGGTTAAGAATGGATATGATAAAAACGTTACATATATGACTTAAAACGCCAAATGAAGTCCATTTATTCTGGTTTGTTTTTTCTTTTTTGGTTTTTTTTTTGGTACCAGGAATCAAACTCCAGCCCTCACACTTGCCAGACAGGTGCTATGCCACTGAGCTATATCCCCAGCCCCCATTTCTTCTATACAATTAGTATATATTAAAAATACATTTAAAATATTCGTTTAAGAATTTCATCTGTATTAAATATGCAAATATTTTCTTGTTACTATTTCATCAACAATATAGTACAACTGCATAGATTTGCATTGTGTTAGGTATTAAAAGTTATCTAGAACTGATTTAAAGTATATGGAAGGATGTTTGTAGGTTCTATGCAAATATTACACAATTTTATATAAGATGCTTGGGCATCTGTGGATTTTGATGTCTGTAGGAAGTCCTATAATGAAACTCTCATGAATACCAAGGGATGCCTGTGTACACATGATCAATTTTTAATAATGTTTTAGAATTATCTTGTTCTTTCCATTTTTCCTCTGTCTGGACTTGTACTTACAACTGTCAAGGTGTTTGGTTACAAGCAACAAAATCTGAGTGGCTGAATTAGGCAATTTATTGATCATTTCACATAATCAACAAGAAAGCAGATGAATCAGGCTAAGGAAATGGCAAAGCCAGGGAGGCTGAGCAGTGAGGATCCCTTGGTTAGCATGTCACAATGGGCAACAGTCACCTCTAGACACCACCACCTTAAAACACTGAGATTGGCTTCTGGGGCCTCTGCTAGATGCAGTTTCTATGAATTAATTAAAAATTGCCACATTTTATATGAACTCCTTAAGAGTCAAAGTCCTTGATGAGTTCCTAGATCTTCTATTGGTGCTCTAACTGCCCAGGAAATAAGTAAAGACACTATGTACTTCGTTTGGTTTCAGTCAAAGGAGGCCTCGGCCTTCTTCCAGACCCATACTGGGAGATTATCTCAAAAAAAAAAGAGGATTTGAACATTCATTTCCAGAAAGATTGCCAAGGGTTATGAGGGTTGTAAATTTGAATTTCAGGGAAAATAATAAAGGCCTTTTTCAGCATAAATATATTAACATTACATGAAACATACTTAGAGAAAAAATTTTAAAAGATAGTCACATCCAGTTTAGGTGAGGAGTCCACAGTAAGACACTCTCATGAGTTACTGGTAGAGATAGCCATTAGTATACTAGAGTTACTTTAGTGTATTAAAAACATTAGCAACAATGAGTCAAAAATTCTGTTTTAAGAAGGCATCAGAGTAGGAACCTGAATGACTAGGTAAAACTCAAAACATACAATAGATGATAGGAAAGGGAAAGAAATTTCTCAAAGGAAGGAACGACTGGGATGAGGGAAAGAAGAAAAAAGAAAGACGGAAGGCAAAACATAAATATATATATGGATAGCTGCGATGGCTGTGTTGCTGTTGTCTGATGGTGTATTGAAATGAACAGTTAATGCTCACAATCTTTTATGTTCTGATCGACTGTGCATGCTTGTGTCTGGTGGTCTGAGCAACTGGTTTGAAGGTAACAATATGCAGTGGAAGTGCAATGGTGAATTCCTACCACCTTGTCTAGTGAAACTCTGTATTATCTCTAATGTTTTATTGAAGAATTATTTTCTTATTCTCTTTAATGATTTGAGCAATCTTTCATTCTTACATCTGATAATCTGAGCAATGTAGTTGAGGATAGCGATATGCAATGTAACAACCACTGTTGATTCATATTAATTTGTCTTGAAACCCTGTATCACTTTGAATGTTCTTCCTTTGATTTGTTTATGTTCGTGATACTGGTACACTGCCACTGTTCTATTTTTTTGTTTGTTTGTTTCTCAGGTACTACTCTCTTTAAAATAAAAAAGAAGTCTTCATAGAAGAATTGGGGTGGCAGGGATTGAACCCAGGGCTTCATGCATACCAGGCACTTGCTGTATCACCGAGCTGTACCTCCAGTCTTCCAGTAGTTGAATGTTAAGGAGTTTAGCCAAAGGAAAATATGAGAAATAGGCAAAATACTTTGTCTGTGGTGCTCATTGTAGAGCTATTATTCATTAAAAAACAGGAAACAACCCTACATATGCAAAAGAGAGAAATGGCCAAATACATCATGGAAGATACATATGATGGTATCTTATGCAATCATTAAAATTATGATTACAGAAGATGGCAGGGCACAACTCAGGCATGGCACATGCTTCCTGGGAAAGGAAGGACTTTGCAATGACAGATGATGTCACTTCTCTTCCCCTAGTGAGAGCCTGGAGACAGAGCTTCTTTTCCCACTATGAGTGTCACACCAGAGGTGAAGAGTTACCAAATGAGGTCTGCCGAGGAGTGGCTGCTAAAGCCAGGGTGGACTCATGGTAAAGGCCTGGGCTGGAAAGAGAATGACATTAACCAGTATCTTAAGGTGACACTAAAGCAAGACATTCACAGACCTGTGAAGGAGTTCACAAACTGCTGATGGAGTATGCTTTACAACCAGACTGCAGCCAACTTGGTAGTAGAAACTAGGTAGGATGGAGTGCAGATAAGGTGCTGTTCAAAGGACAACATCCGTGATAATCGCCCCATCATAATCATCCCAACTACTACTTGCCGTATCAGATGTTGGTGAAGACAGCCACATTGACTTCAGATGGAGAGAAGCAAAGACTTAGAGAGCTGCAGTGATGACAGCCAGGGCCCATGCCTCCAAAGGTCTTGACCAATCAGCTACTGCTCCAAGCCTGTGTGGACCACCAGCGCACAAGTCTCAAGAGGACAATGAAGGTCAAGCTTGCTCAGGAGCAGGCGTTCCTGGCTCATCTCAAAAGGTAAGACCCTGAGGCCTCTCAGCTGCACACTGGTACCGAACAACGCGCTCCCCCCCAAAAAAAAAGAGAGGAAAGGGAGGGAGAGTCTGGAGCAACTAAAAAGAATGCCTTTGCGTGCTCAGGACACACTAACCAGAGCATCAAGAAGATCAATCTTACATGTCTATATTTGTTTATCTGAGTAACCAATTTGAAGATATCAATATGTGATACAATAACCATTGTTAACATCCTATCACCTTGTCTGAAATTCTGTATTGCTTGCACTGTTTGAGTGTTATTTTGTAAATGTCTGTGTGTCTGTTAATATGTTCTCATTCTTTTATCTTTAAAATAAAAAAGTGACACCAAGAAGGAAAGACCTTGGGATGGGGCTATAGCTCAACAGCAGAGTGCTTGCCTAGCATGTCGAAGGCCCTAGGTTCAATCCCTAGTAATGGAGGAGGAGGAGGAAGTGAAGGAGGAAAAGGGGGAGGAGAAGGAATTAAATGAGAGAGCGGGAACAACAGTAGAGGGCAAGGAGAGTGAGGCTATAGGGCTTGGGAAATTGAAGAGCAGGTCACAATCTGATTTGTCCCTGTGGAGAAGTAAAACAAGCAGCGTGATGAAGAGGAGGAGCAGATGGGGTCTTGGGCAAGTGAGGAAGAGGCAAGGAGTGCGCTAGTGGTGCTGGGACACAGTGAAGAGCAGAGCACACACTGACCCCTCTGATAGGAGCAAGAAGAGGCAGCAGCATGAGGAGGCTGTGAACATAGTGAGTGAAGAAGGGAAAACTGTGGGGGACAGAAGAAGTAGAAGAAACAAGAAGAAAGGCCCCAGCCTTGAGGAGGCGGTCTAGATGATGAGAAGGATGGCAGGACTAGGGAAGAGGAGAGCAGGAGTCAGAGGAGACGGCAGCAGCCAAAGGAGGAGAAATCTGTAGTCAGCACTGGCCAGAGAACCAAAAAGGAAAAAGGAAAAGAAACAGAAAAAAAGACATTAAAGGGCTGGTCAAAATGGGCTCAGCAATCCATATTCAGGTATAGCCTCAAACAGCTGGGTGAATGCGGGACTTCTGCAACCTTACTTGAGGAGTTCTTCCACCCTTCCCACGGGGGAAACTGAGCTTCGCAACGCCAGTGTGTTGCGGGGGAACTGAAGTGTATACTTTAGTTGTGGGAGGGAGCAGTGTCCTCTGCAGCCTCTAACCCAGGCGGGCACCTCCAGGAGCCAAGCAGCTAAGAGACAAGGAGTGCTGGGGCTGGGGGAAGAGGAACGCAGATAGGGGCATCTGCATTTGGAGGACTACCCCTGGTAAAAGGAGCTGAAAGTGTAGACTTGTGTGAAATGTCTCGAATTTTAAACATTGAGAGAGTTAAGAAAGGCATAAACTTAAGTATTTTGGGTAAAAAAATAATAATAATCCTCACGGAGAATGTTAGTTACATATATAACTCACTAGCTGTACAATCTGGGCTACTTACCTAAACTTTCCAACTCAGTTTACTTACCTATAGAATGGTATAATAGTAAGGATAATGTGAGAGCAGAACTTGGAATAATGCCTTGCGTGTACAGAGTGTTGCATATGAACAGGCTTGCATGCTTATGTTTGAGATGAAAGAGTAAGGGAGGTGGCAATCATGATAATAATGCAGCAATGGCAGCAAGCCAACTCTATTCCTGTGTCTCAGTCACTAATTTCACGGAGACTGGGAAGCAGTTTATGGTGGCAGTGGCAGTGGCAGTGGCTCAGATTTCATGGACTGCAGATGCAGCGCAATGTCCTTGCATTCAGTAGCTCTCTGATTGCTCACCTTGCTGGCTGGTGTAGCGCCTTGGTGGGACTACTTAGTGACAAAGTCCTAGGAGTCCTTCCTGCGGCCTGAAGTTGTAGCCTATTCCTCCAGCCCTTTTACTGATTTTTTTTCAGTGCTGGGAATCTAATCCCAGGCCTTGCACATCCCAATGGTTTTTTGTAAGCACTTATTTCCTTGTGTTACATTCTTTTCTCCTCAAAACAACAAAACAGTTTCTGAGTCCTACCACTGCAGACTAGTAACATAGATGAAATAAACTATTCTGTTTGGGACATATAGAGATTCTGCTGCCTACTGATATCAAGTATAGGCAAATGTATACAGAATCTAGGGTCAGTGGCAGGCATTTAAAAGAGAAGAAATACTAGAGCCTGTTTATCTGCACCCAGGTGTGATGAAGTAGAGAGGATGAAATTAAAATGCATGAGAGAGAGGAGATAATGGTGGGCGCCAAGGTCACTGAATATATGAGGCAAACACACCCATAGGTCAGGGGGGAGGCCCTTGATAGAAAGACGCTCCCTGCGCCATAGCCAGAAAGCAGATGCAGATAGGAGTAAGTGGATTAGTTGGTGGGAAAATGGAGTTCCCATTTAATTGCTTCATTTTTCTTTTCTTTTGTTTCCTTTTTTTGTAGCATTAGAGGTTAAACCCAAGGCATTTGCGCTGAGCTACAACTCCAGTTCTTGTATTTATTTTGAGACAGGGTCTCACTAAGTCACTAAATTGCCCAGACTGGATTCAAACCTGCCACCCTCCTTCCTCAGCCTCCTGAAGTCTTGGAACTACAGGTATGTGCCACCACACCAGGTTCTTCTGTTTTCTTAATGAAATAAAATTAAGGTCATCATGAGAAGGAGACTCAGAAGGGGATATTACAGTTGGAAGAGAGGGGAGATGGTGCAATAGAGTCTTCCCAGAGGATGAGAATGGGAGAGTTGACTGGCCATGTAGTGTAATTGTTGCACAGCACACATAGCCCATTTGTGAATTATGGTCAACTATTTTCAAGAGACCCCTTCCGGAGACCTTATTGCCAGGTAGCCACTGATTTGCTTTCTGTCATCGTTGATTATCGACAATCTTTTCCATGTGCCAGTTACCGGGGACCTCTGCACTGAGACCTCAATCTCTTACCAAGTGTTACAGCTCAGGGCAAGAAGAAAGAGCAAGAGACAAAACAGGGATGCAGGCAGGGATCCGGAATGACCAGTTATTCTACGGGAACAAAAGGCCACAAGGTACCCAAAACCTTGGTAATTATTCATTACATCTGAGTCAAGGGCAGCGGCTGTTTCTGAGCACAGTACTGTGACCACATTGTACTAGGAAGAAGAACAAAGCATTCTTGCAAGGAGAAGGACAAGGAGGAGACAGGGGGGCAATGAGGAAACTGTAGTCTCCCCAGGTGCCTTATCTTCTCCAACAGATCTTATCTTGTCCTATGAGTGCCACAGCAGTCATTAGCCCTAGGGCTTCCAGCTATGGCCAGAAAAGAGCCGAGCTGGGAGTTCCTGCGTCCCAATTTGGCTCAAGGGCAGGACAAGAACAAGCGTGGGTGTCCCCTAGACTCAATTTTTAATTCGTGGTCCCCAACAATAGATCAGATTGACTATTCTACAAATTTATATAAACAGAATCATACAATACGTATACTTTTTGTCCCTAAGTATTTCATATTTTGATGCTATCTCTGATTATATCTTTTTAATTTGCTGATTATTCATTGCCATTACCTAGAAATAAAATTGATATCCATATCAACCTCGTAGCTTTCAACTTCCTAACTCTTTAATTCTAGTAACTTATTTGTGGAATCCACTGGATTTTCCTTTTTTTTTTTTTTTTTAAGAGCAGAATAAATGTATTGAGGGAAAGAAAGCTTCCATCCAAAAGAGGGACAGGAGACCTGAGTAGGGTGCCCAGGACTCTGTCTCTTTTAGGGATTTTTACAGAGTAAAACCACAAGGTGAAGCAGTTCCAAGGTGGGGGAAAAATGGGAAATCACAAGGTGGGCATGAGGTGGGACAAAACTATGGTCAGGCACTAAGATTACAAGAATAATTGTTCAGGTAACATTGATTAAATTGGGATCAAATGGGAAAGTGACTCACATAGCAAGTGGGCATGAATACAGAACAGGGGCTTTTTCTGTAAAGGATTGGGTCAGTGACTCTTCAAGGTGATTGCTACCTAGAATATCAATCCCTGATGTCCATCCCTAGGGAAGTATGTGGGCACATTTGTTTAATCTTTTGACTTGAAGTCTGGCCCAAAGTGGAAGTGCCTATCTCTCTATTTGCAAGGTATCCTGTCTTCTATATTGGCTCCTTCCAAGGCCTGGCCATGTCTGACTGACTATAATATATTTCTATCTAACTCAGCTGCCTACAACATTCCCCACTCTGAAGAAGTAACTCGAACTGCCATGAGGGAATAATGGCGATGACCACTCTGGTTTCCTCAGGCTGAAGGGGGTTGTAGTTGTTGATTGGCAGTCAGAGATACTCTCCAGTGGGCCTATGTAAAGACCCTCAATAGACACCAGGCATTTTCATCTTGGGTAGGCATGTAGCTTTAAGTCTGGAGGAGACAAAGCCAAAGAAATAAGTAAGTATGTATGGGTCAAATAGTAAGGTCAACAGGCTATTATGAATACAGTCAACAAAGATTTTTACCAAGAGGAGCCAGTAACATCTTCTCATAAAGAGGATAAGGTTAGGGTCCAGGGGATTTTAAAATCTGACATATCATTGCTTTGTTGTCTAACATCTTGAACAGCTTTTGAGATATTAGCAGAAGAATCAGGAATGTACACACAACATTTAGTTTTTACAACTGTACAAGTATCCCCCGTGCTGCTGTTAGAATGTCTAATGTCATCTGATTTTGGACGATGGCCTGTTTTATTAATTTTACTTCTTCATTTAAGAGAGAGACCAGCTGTCATATAACCCTCTCTCTTGGCAATATCTGGTGGCTCGCAGTAAAAGAAATCTAAAAGTAACCTAGCACATTTATTGTAGGTTTTATCTGTATGATTACCTGGGATCTGACCTCTTCTAGGCAAGAACAAAATTCTTAAGAAATTAGAGCATGTATTATCAAAGCATGAGCATTAGAGCTGACAGGTAAACTAGAAACTCTTTTTAAGGGATAGTAATTGTAACCCACTGGCTCTTAGACTCCTTTACTGATGCAGTCTGACATTTTGTCATAAGTCCCTCTAGCTTTAGTTATAACTATCTCTAAACTTTTTATGACTTATGGAAACCAGATTAACACCTTATTTTGACCAATGAAAAACTCTTAAGTTTTTGTACATGAACAACAATATGTATTGTAAAAACCAGTCTCAGCATCATTTTGAGTAGGTGGCAACCTGGGTATATATATAGATCTATATAGATCTATACATATATATCTATATATATTACAGTATTTAGACAAGATAAAATCTGTCCAGTATGAGAACTGGGCTTTGAGGCATAACTAAAAGGAATGAGTGGAAAGAAAGTTATTCCAGTTACAGCTTAAGTGAGATATTTTCTTTTAGTGATTGTTTTTACTGAGGTATGATGACTGGAAGGAAGGCCAGGGTTGGCGAAGGACAAAGAGATCTCGGCCAATGTCCAGCAATAGGCTGTTGTTTTCCTCTAGTCATGATTACTCAGGGCCCCTCCATGGTGAAAACAGGTAGAGATGACAGTTTGGCCAGAGGGAGGAGGCAGTCCCAGGCCCTTTACTCTTTTTGGACCACCTGGAAAGATGACTCTGAGCTCTGGAGCCTCCGCCTCAGAGTGCGGTCTCGCATCCAGTGGCCACCTTGGCAATCAGGGCATGGCTTGGGGGACTCTGAAAGGCAGTCCCTCTTAAGGTGGCCTGGCATTTGACAGCAGCAGCAGATGAACTTTGCCACTGAGTTCTTCTTTGAGCCCAGAGAATCAGACTTAGGGTCTTTTAGCGGGGGCGGGGGGAGCACAACAAAGACAGCCACTTTTTGATCTCTTTGTTTTCTCTCCTTGGTTTTCTCCCAGTCCTGATTATAGAATACTAAGGAGGCCATTCTTACTAAAGTATCAAGTGAGTAACCTGGAGGAAAAGCTATCTTTTGTAGCTTTTTTCTAAAAAAAGGGGGCTGACTGAGTAATGAACTTATCTTTAAGAATAATTAGTTCCTCTACTGAATTAGGAAGTATGTTCTATCAATGCCTCTAGTAAATGTTCTAAGAAAGCAGAGGGGTTTTCATCTTTTTTCTGATAAATAGCTGAAAATTTAAAATAACTAGAAGGCTTGGTTTTATCCTTCTTAGACCTTCAAGAATACACACTTGAAAATGTCTCCTGTTCCACTCTCCTCTCTGGCTATTAGGCCAGCAGGGGTCTTGGGTAGGCACTGCTTGGGCTCCGGTGGGAACTGGCTGTTCCCCTGGCCATCTATTTTTTGGTTATTTAAAATTAACAATATGATATTCATCTCTAAATGTAATAGCAGCTTGTAATGCTGTTTGTCTCTCATTAGAAGTCAATGTTTGATTTAAAATTAACAATACATCTTTCCAGTCTAGCTTATAGGTCTGAATAAATCCTCTAAAGACATCAATGTACTTAACAGGGTCATCTGAAAATTTTCCCAGTTCTAGCATGATCTGCTTTAAGTCATTGAGAGAAAGAGACATTTGAGCATAGGTAGTCTCATATGGTTCACAATTATACCTTGAGCATAAATACGAATTATTTCTTATTGTAAAGAAGGTTTGAACATAAAACAATTCTAACCATTTTTCCTCCTTTTTAAAGTATGATTTTAGTTGTAAAAGAACATCATACTTAATACTTCCCTCTGCATTCCATTTTGGCTCTAGGGGGTAGGTAGTCCATGCACACATGCAGAAAAATATCAAACAGCTTTTTTTTAACATGTAAGGGTCAGACATCTTCCAGTGCTTAATGATGCACTCTGAAAGAGTAAGAGACTTTGACTGTGAATATTCCATGTCTGAAATACAAAAAGAAACAACTTGGGTATCCTTTCCCTATTTCTAATTGATCGTTGTACCTTCAAGGTGTCCCTCAAGTAGATTCCACTCCAGAGGAGGTGGATGCCTTCTAGAGAGAGCAGAGGACAAAATCTGGCCTGCCTATCCACCCTTGAACTGGTGCGCAACCTTACCCCCTCCCAGAAAGTTCATGAGCTGTGTACTTACTCCTATTGGACATTTCTGAAGGGAAGGGTAGTTCAGTGGTTTAACTGAAAAGCTTATGGAGAATTCCTAGTTTACTAGTAGAGAGAGATAAATACAATAGATAAGTGGAGATGTTTCAGTGGTCAGGAGCCAGTTTCCACTGAGGAACCTTTGGGTATCCAGCAGAGAGTAGCCCTGGCCATGTTCCCTCAATTGTTCTCAGTTTCTATTGGCCCACACAACCAGAGATCAGTCTCCAGAAAGGAATCCAGCTGTCTCTTTGGTCAACATTCCATCAGCCATTGGCTTTAATGGGGATTCACCAAGGAGATGCTGGGGAAACCTGTCTTCTGCTTTAAGGAGTGGCAGCTGCTCTAAGAGTGTTTAACTAGCTGGCAGAGTAACCATTGCTTGTCAAAGTTCTACAAGGGATAGTTAAAAGCCTGCACAAAATTACCTAGCACTTTACAAGTTTATAGCAAAAGTTTTAAAGTCACAACGTATTATCAAATTACTTTTCTTATACACATAAATGATAACTAGACCTAGGAAAAGAGGAAAGGTTGGAATTCCTCCCTTTGACTAAATATGTTTTGGTACCATAAGTGTGCTGTTTTGGAAATAGCTCCTGGTGTCACCCAGAACTCAGTTCCCTCCACTGTGTCTCAGGTTCAGTCTCCTGAGGGAGACCTGCCCAGATCACTAAGCCAGAAGGTGGCTTTTATGTGTGTTCTCCTGGACGGGCAAAATTCCAATGTCTCATCTGAGCCAGAGATGGGGTATGTGTTCTTCCTCTAAGCTGACTTCCCTGTCTTTGGCGTTAACAAACGCTCATCTTCGATGGGCTTAACTTAGTTGGAACAGTCGAGTTCTTTTCTTTCTAATTTTACATGCCTCTAAAAAGGAAAGTACAAAGTGGTAGAAAAGGATTAAGAGTAAGGCCAGAGAAAGGAAACTGAAGCAGAACAGGCTTAACATTTCCTCTAGAGTGAAGAGGAGGATCAGAACCAGTCTTTCCCAGTGAAACCTGTCCTCCAAGTCATAAGAATGGCCACTGACCGAGTGCCCATTAGTGGGTGGTTGCAGTTCCACATTTTATTATATAAGCATGTATAATTTCTAAGTCTGAGCTAGATTTAAAAAGACCCATTTTCATACTCTGCCTTCTCCCTCTGGCCAGACCG
>NW_004955534.1:718251-722531 GCF_000276665.1 Chinchilla lanigera | reverse complement strand
GTTTATGTGCACTTAGGGAATAAAGAGACAGTTGGCCTTAACTAGGGTTGGAATTTTGAAAAGGTAGTGTTTCTGCTGGTAGGAATGTAAATTAGTATGGCCACCATAGAAATCGGTATGAAGGTTCCTCAAAAAACTGAAAATAGAGTTATCATTTGATCCAGCTATGATATCTGATGCAATTAAATCCTGTGTACTATAGGAATAACTGAATACCCATGTTTATTACAGCACAATTCACAATAGTCAAGATATGGAACCAGGCTAGATTACCACCAACAGATGAATAGGTAAAGAAATGTGGCATATATATATACAATGGAGTATTATTCAGCTGTAAGGAAGAATGAAGTCATTTCATTGATAGATCTAGAAAATTTCAAGTTGAGCAAAATAAGCCAGACTGAGAAAGACAAATATCCAATCTTCTCCCTAACCTATGGCATCTACAATTGATAACAAGAACATACAAGGTAGAGTATTATTAGACAAGAGGAAGGGAATAAGAGAGAGGGAAGGGCATATAAGGGCAGGTAGTGGGGATACAGATATGAGCAAAATATATTATTATATATTGATACCCCTTAAAAACATAAAACTTGGGGGAAGGTGGATAAAGGGAGTAGGGCTGTGAAAATGATCAAAGTATTTTTTTTTTGTTTTAAAAGAGTAGATACTGTTCATTTTGTAAGAAAACCAGAAAGAAATAAAAAGAAAAATTTTTCTCTGATGTGACCTTATTCAAGAATAGGACACATGGAAAAAAGTCATTTCATTATGACTAACACAAGAAATAAGTTGTAAAGTAATGAGAATTATTTTTAAAACATATACAAGATTTTATATCCAACATACTGGTATGTGCCTCCAAGTACTTTTGTAATATCATTTTTCAGAATATTTTGGAGCACTTACTTTAGAATCTGTGATACAATTTTGTCAAGAACATAATCCTTGGAAAACCCTGTCCCTTGAAGATTAATTTGATTTTAAAAGCCATAGGTCATCTGACTACAAAGTTATTCATTTCTAGAGGTCCATTAATTATGGATTGATTAATTAATGGACACTGGGGCACTCTACAGCTGTGAAAAAATAAACTTGAAAACCATGTAAGTCTCTCCAAGATTTTTAAGAAAACAAACCAAATTGGGGGAGGGAGAAAAAAGGTAATATGTGACCAAGGAGAAGGTGGCTGATTAGAGTGGAGTAAAATGTGGTCAGAGATGAAGAAGCCCCCACCTTAAACCCACCTCACTTCATGGCTTTGCTCAATAAACACCCTTGAGAGGCAGGGCTGATGGGCAACCCACTTTCCTGGCCCCCTTCTGACCATCCCAGACAGAAGCTTTCTTTCTCTCCATAAATTCTTATCACTCTTAAACAAAAGAGAGAGATGGAGAAGTCAAGGAAGTGGAAGCCCAGGATATAAGGTACCTCATCTACATGGATGATAAATTCACCAGGACTGGTGAAACAGTACCAATTCGGGGAGGCCAACTAAGCATGGAGGTGAGAATCCATCAGTGTAAGTCCTGCTCTTGGCTTCAGGTGGGGGAGGACCAGAGCATACACCTTGGATATCCTGGTACTCTGCCTCCCACATACGTGCCCAGGATCGATGGATCTAGCATTTACTAGGATGGGTCTATGATCTGCCTATCCCACCTAGAGGCCTCTATTTTCAGACAGTCCCACTTCCAAATCTGAATATGCTAGACTTTATAAAACAAAGTCCTATGTACTCTTCTAGCACAAGTGAAGTATCAATTTTCTTGTCACAGTGTCCTGGTTATCCTTAGTGCAAAGACTGAGTAAAGGAGAGAAAAAGAAATTTTATTTAGTGATGACCCACAGCCAAGAAAACAGGAAATACTTACTTTCCAAGTTTGGTTATCTCACCACACAAAAAAGCAAAGAAGGAATAACTCACTTTTATTAACTCTACACATTTCTGGTTGGTGGGTGCATTTGTCCATTTTGTGTTATCATAACAAAATGCTTGAGACCAGTAAACTTTTTTATTTTAAAGAAAATAAAAATTTTTTAAAAAACATTAAAAATGATACAGAATTTCAAAACAAGATGATAGGGAGTTAACAATGGTTGTTATATTGCATACTGTTATCTTCAAAGTAGTTGTTCAGATTACCAGATATATGTATGCAAAATTGATTTAAAAATTGAGCATTAACTGTTCCTTTCAATAAACCAATAGAAACTAGTAGTGCAATTGTCTTAGCTATCTTGTGTGTCTGTGTGTGTCTGTGTGTGTATATATCTATCTATCTATCTATATATATATTTCCTGTCCTTTTTTTTCTTTTCTCCTTTCCCTCATCCCAACTGTTCTTTCCTTTTGAGCAGTTTCTTTCCCTTGCACAATATCTATTGTACCTTTCAGATTTTATTTACTCCTTTAGTTTCTTACACTAGGGAGACAATGCAATGTTTACACATGTAGGTCTGATTTATTTCACTTATGAGTATAGTGTCTAGCTGCATCCATTTATGTATGAAAGCCTCGAGTTTATCTTTCTTTATAGCTGTGTAATACTCCATTGTATAAAAATATCACATCTTTTTTATCCATTCTTCAGTTGATGGGCATTTGGGTTGTTCCAAGATCTAGTTATGACAGATTGTGCTGCTATAAACACGGATGCACATATATTCTGTGGTATGATGTTTTCAATTCTTCTGGAAAAATACCCAGAAGGGGAATAGCTGGATTGAATAAGAACTTTAATCCTAGTTTTTTGAGGAATCTCCACACTAATTTCCACAGTGGTAGTACCAGTCTACACTCCGCACAGCCTCTCCAGCATTTGCTATTGGTTGATTTCTTGCTTGTAGCCATTCTTTCTGGGGTGAGAAAGAATCAACTAGAGTCTCATCTTATTGAAAAGTTTTGCACATTAAAAAAAATCACCAACAGAGTGAAAAGAAAACCCATGGATTGGGAAAAAATTTTAGCCAGCTGTCCTTCAGACAAAGGACTTCTATCTAGAACATATAAAGAATTTTTAAAAATCAGGCCCCCAAAATGTAAAGACTCAATCCAAAAATGGGCATTTGAGATGAATACACACTTCTCAGATGAAGAAATACAAATGGCAAAAAAATATATGAAAAATGTTCAACATCATTGGTCATTTGAGAAATGCAAGGCAAACTTTTTTTTTTTTTGTCTTTTTGAGACAGGGTATTGCTATGTAGTTCAGGCTGGTCTGGAGCTCACTTTGTAGCCCAGGCTGGTCTCAGACTTGCAAGGATCCTCCTGCCTCAGCCTCCCAAGTGTTAGGATTACAGGCATGCACCACCACTCCCAGCCATTTAACTATAATAGTCTCCAGTTTGTCCTTTTTATGGCTGAATAGTACTCCATTATATTTTAAAAAAACCCATATCTTTTTTTTCCATTCCTCTGACTATGGGCATATAGATTGTTTCCAAGATTTAGTTATTATGAATTATGCTGCTATACACATGGGTGCAGACACATTGCTGTGGAGTGATGTTTTTAATACTTCTGGAAAGACACTCAGAAGGGAAATAACTGGTTCAAATGGGACCTGTAATCCCAGTTTTTTAAGGAATCTCCACACTGATTTCCACAGTGGTTGCATCAGACTGCATTCCCACCAGCAGTGGAGAAGGGTTCCTTTGTCTCCACAGCCCCTCTAGCATTTGTTATCAGTTGATTTTTTGATGACAACCATTCTTGCTGGGGTGGGATGGAATCCCAGTGTTGTTTTCATTTCCATCTCTCAAATGACCAATGATGTTGAACATTTTTTCATGTATTTATTTTCCATTTGTATTTCCTTATCTGAGAATTGAGTATGCATCTCAGATGCCCAGTTTTGGACTTGGTCTTTGAATTTGTGGGTGATCTGATTTTTTCAATTCTTTATATGTTCTAGATAGAAGTCCTTTGTCTGTGGGACAGCTGGCTATAATTTTTTCCCATTCTGTGGGTTATCTTTTCACTCTGTTGGAGATTTCTTTCATTATGCAAAAGCTTTTTAATAAGGTGAGATCCCATTTGTTGATTCTTTGTATTATTTCCCTTGCAGGCTGGGTTTTGTTTGTGAAGTCTCTGCCGACACCTGTGTCTTCAAGATTTCTGCCTGTTTTCTCTCCCAGTGAAATTAGTGTTTCTATTTTAATATTTAGATCTTTGATCCATTTTGACTTTAGTTTACTGCATGGTGATAGACGTAAGTCTAGTTTCAGTCTTTGGCATGTGGAGAGCCAGTTTTTCCAGCACCATTTAT
>NW_004955534.1:688693-718011 GCF_000276665.1 Chinchilla lanigera | reverse complement strand
GATTGTTTTCTCCAGATCTGTGAGGTGTGCTAATGGTATTTTGATGTGGATTGCATTACATCTGTATAGTAATTTTGGGAGCATGGCCATTTTCACTATGTTGATTCTTCCTATCCAAGAGCAAGGGATATCTTTCCATTTTCTGATATCTTCTTCTACGTCTTTTTTTTAAGGGTACTGTAATTTTCATTGTATAGATCTTTTACATGCTTTGTTAGATTCATTCCTAAGTATTTCATTTTTTTGGATGTTATTACATTATTATGTTTCAGTGGGGATTATATGTAAACCTACAGAGCCTTGAGCCATAGCCTCCTACTGTGGTCAAATCATAGCAGAGGAATAGTGAGAGCTCACCTATAAGCATGCAGAGTTATGGAGTGAGTATGTGTATGTAGGTATACACAAAAGCTCTTAAGCAGGGGAAGTTGTTATTTAATTCCTTGCTGCTTGCCACTTCTTTGATGGTCTCTCCTATTTTATTTAAGTCTCCTACATGAGGAGACTTAATGAATAAGTCTTAATGAATAACCCTACATGAGGGTTATTCATCCTTGCTTTCCCCAATCTATTGAGGATGCCCTGGGTGTGCCCCAGGGAACAAAATTCTCTCTATTCTCACCTCCACTCACCAGCTCTTTTGGGGATGACGTGGGTATAAATGGGTTAACAAGATTCTAAACCACCTATTTCTTTAGCAAACCACTGTGTTTCCTAGGAAACATAATACTTGTATTTCCCTTGTCTCTCCTTGTTTTAAAAGCCCCTATGGAGGGACTGGTGAAAATATTAACGTTGGCCAACGCTCAAGCCCTTGCTCTTCCCCTCCTTCTCCCAACTCAGCTCCTCCGGTGACCTGACCTCCTACTTCATGAAAAATGCCAAGGCTGTCAGGTGAGAATTCCCTCAACTTCGAGGTTTCCATATCCCTCTCCCTCACCTTTTAAAGGATATGCTGTGATCCATGCTTTTGATTTCATCCTCCCCTCTCTCCTTCATGCTCCAGGGTGGAATAGTGCCACTTTTGCCTTGTATTTTCAGTCTCTAAGCATCTACTAGTTATCAATTACAACTTTCAGAAAAACAAAACTCAAACCAAGAAATCCATTTTCTCTCTGTCTTCCACACCCTTCTTAGTCAAGTATCTTAGTCCATTTGTTCTGCTTTCATAGAATATCATAGACTGCATAATATATAAATGAACAGAAATGTATTGGCTCACAGTTCTGGAAGCTGAGATATATAAATGGAAGTGTTGTGTCAGACAAGGACCTTCTTTCTAAACCATCCCACTACAGGAGGGCCAAGGGAGCAGGGCAAACTAATCTCTGTAAGCCATCCCTCATACCACAGCAGTATTAATCCATTCATGACTGTAGAACCCTCACAACCTAATTACCTCCCATTAGACTCCACTTCCCAACACTGGTACACTGGGAATCAAGTTTCCAAAGTATGGGCCTTGGGAGACACATTCAAACTCAAATTTATTGTTTGAGAGCCAGACCTCAGGCCTCCCATTCCACCCACTTTCTAGGCCGCTAGGCCCAAGTTTTCAGCCCTCTCCCTGTGGCACAATAAAGGACTCTGGTAATAAGTAACCTGAGACTTCCTAACTGCCTAGTCCAACTTGCTCTGCGGCCTTCATCTTTCTGGATCAATCTACATAGCACTGGGAACTTCCTTCTCCTGGTAACTCTCTCTCTCCTGTTGCTTCTGTTCAGACCATATTCTCCTGTCAAAATTATTGTCAATCTTTTCGGTGGGTTCCTCTTCCTCTACCCATAAATCTTCCCTAAGATTCTATCTTGACCTTTTTCTGTCTACAACTCGCTAACAAGCTATAGAAGTCAGATAATATGCAAGTGTGGTGGATGTATGGATAGTGTTTCAGTGTATGCTGTAATTTACAAGGAAATATGCCCTTGCCCCCCCACACACTTTTTTGAAGCAGTAGCCTTGTTTTTAATTGTGCACTTTTCATTTTTCACAGTCATGTATACAAGAACAGAAAATACTTGAATATCCACTTAACTCTGCTATTAAGAGAAATAGAGCAAATATGAATAAAAGACAACGGATACTTGGTCTCAGAATTGGGGATACCATAGGGAGAAGTAGGATCCCTTTAGCTGTACCCTCTAATGGTTACCACACAGACCCCCCCTTCTTTCTCTTTCATTTGTAGTACTGGGTACTGAACCCAGGGACTCGCACACTGACATACATCCCCAGCCCTTTTAAAATTTTATTCTGAGACAAAGCGTTATGGTTTAGACCTGGGGTGAATCCCCAAAGCCTCACGTGTTTGAAAGCTGATTGGGTCATCAGGGAGCAATAGCTGAATGTGCTGTTAGGAGGGGGGCCTGGCTGGAAGAGGCCGGCTCCTGGGAGTGTGATCTCAAGGTTACCTCTCCCTCCCGAGCTCCTCCCTTCACTCTCTCTGCTTCCTGGCTGCCAGGATGTGAGCTGCTCTCCTCACCATGCCCCTCTGCCGTGCTGTTTCTGCCTTGGAGCAGCCAACCATGACCGTCACCATAAAGCAGAATAAACCTCTCCTCTTTTAAATTGTGGGTGATTTAGGGGCTGGGGACTTAGCTCAGCGGCAAAAGCGCCTGCCTGGCAAGCGCAAGGTTGTGAGTTCGGTTCCCGGTACCGGAGAAAAACCAAAAAAAAATAAATAAATAAATAAATTGTGGGTGTTTTGTATTTTGTCCCAGCAACAAAAGAAGTGACTAAGATACAAGGTCTCCCTGAGTTGCCCGGGCTGGCCTAGAACTTTTGGTCCTCCTGCCTCAGCCTCCCAGGTAGCTGGGGTTACAGGCATATACCATCATCTTTGGCTTCTAGATCTTCGGATTTTTAACAGAAATCAGAAATATAGGTTTTTAATGTAAGAAACCTGTTGGTTACATGTTTATGAAGGAGTTAAGGATGTACCATCTCAAAATAGGCCAATTTGGCATACTGATTATTTGAAACTGAAATCACTTGAGGAAGTATAACTTCAGAGACGTCTGGCCTATTTCCCTACATGTGGCAAACCATATAGATTCTTTTGAGAGGGATGTCCTCCACATACTGGAAAATAACCTTGATCACCACAGACTCGTCATCAGGGCTGCAATAAATCTGGATAAACAAACTTACTGAAGTAAGCCATATCTTCCTCTAGCACGCCCACATACCTCTTAGTAACACCCCTAAACGTTACTACCCTAGTGCAGCTATCCATTTGTCCTGTCATTCCTTCACAAATTTATTGTTCTTTGTCTGAAAAGTATAAAAACATCATGTTTTAGTCATTTCTTCTGGGTTTCACTCTCTTGTGAAGATCCCCATGGTTTTTTTTTTGGTTTGTTTTTTTTTTTTTTTTTTTGGTTTTTGTCCGGTACCGGGAACCGAACTCACGACCTTGCGCTTGCCAGGCAGGCGTTTTGCCGCTGAGCTAAATCCCCAGCCCCGAAGATCCCCATGTACCTGTAAGATTAATAAAATTTTTTTATACTTTTCCCTTGTTAATCAGCTATTGATTTAATTGGGTTCCTAGATCCAGCCAAAGAACTCATGTAAAAACTAAAGGCACAGGATCTTTCTTCCTACATTCACATCTAATCTCATAAAAATTAAAATAACATGAGAAACAAGTACACATGTGTTCAGACCAGCTGTAGTCACCAAGGCCAACAACTTTAACCCTTGGCTTGCCACACTGCTCTATGAGCCTTGGAGGAACTTCTACCCTGTGTTCTCTCTGTGAAGTAATTCAGCGCCAGTGATTTCAGCTACCACCTACACACTGGTACCCCTGTCTTTGCCTCTCCAGATCAGCTTGGATCTCTGTCTTGAAATCCAAACTGAAATATCTGACTGGGCACATTACTGGATATCTCCACCAGAATGGACTCCTTTCTCCACCAGAAAGCACTCCTTATGCGAGTGCTTTTCAAAATTAATGGTCTGTTGAATCATCTCTAGGTCTTGATAAAATGGAGATTCTGACTCAGTAAGTCTGGGATACTGCCCAAGACCATGCATTTCTAAGGAGCTCCCAGCTAAAGCCACAATCACTGCTGACCCATGAACTGCTTTTCAGACACACCCCCAGTTGAATACACAGTCCTTCCTGCAAGTTTGCCCTCCCCCTTATATCCTTTTTCTTCGTGATGATCCACCATTCACCCAATCACCCAGGTAAAAGCTTGGGGCAAAGTTGGGAAGGGATGGGAGAGGTAGAGAAGGAATTCTAAGCCCAGTCTATCAAACTCCTTGCCATAAATCTTACCTATTGCTGCACTGATGTCACCACTGTTTCTGACTTCTTGGTCTGTGCTGCTCAATGTTCCCCAAACACAGAGGCATAGTGAAGAGAGGAAAGGTTTTACTTAAAGCTAGCTCCAAAGAGATGGGACGTCTCATGTTGCCACAAATCACCGTCTCACTGTGTCCAGGTGTGCAAGGGCCTTTGATAGTGAGGAGGAGAGGGGACGGGGAATACAATGAAACAACAGACAACTCCAGGCTTGCTCCATCACTCCCAGCCATCTTTCCCTCTCTCCCTTCCCTGTGGGAAGGAAACTGAACTTTAACCTCCTGGGACCATCGTCTGCACACTCTGCCCACGCATCTTGGATGGGGGGGAATTGTATGCACTAGGCCTGAGAAAGTTTGCCTTGATGGTTACATTATCACAACCTTGAGTTAAGCCCTCAATTCCTGCTGGGGTAAGGCTCTCACTGGTGGCTCTGCTCCAGTATCCAGCCTTCTGCCTGCAACCTTGATGCTCCTGTCAGCACTGTACTTCCAAAAAGCCAAATGACCTCATGTAAAGCCTGGGGTCTGGGATCAGACTGCATTTGTCTGTTTGCTTGTTTGCTTGCTTGTTTGCAGTGCTGAGGACTGAATCTAGCCCCTTTTTATTTTGATACAGGGTCTCATTAAGTCCCTAAGTTACCCAGGCTGGGCTTGAACTTGGAATCCTCCTGCTTCAGCCTCTCAAAGTGCTGGGATTACTGACCATTCATTACCTGCAGGCTGCATTGAGAAGGGGGTGTGACTGGGTAGGAAGTTCTGCCAACCCAGTGCAATCTTGGGAGGAGAATTTGGTGGCAAGCTGCCACCAGAACTTGCACGAGTAGGCAAACCTGGGAATGAGGGCTTGGATCCTGAAGTGTGGGGGTGATGAAATCTGAGTAGCACACCACAGGTAGGTAAACCGTCCTTAGATCTTTGGACTTGGTTTCACTGATAATAGGAGGTTTCTCACAGTGAGGCAAACTGTTTCACATCTCTATGCCCTTGATCCCATGGCTTCTTCTATGTTAGCATTTCTTACATAGACTGGAATCACCTGGAGGCACTGGTTCACTCCTTGGAACAAAGATACTGTTGCTTAATACAATAGGCTAACAAAACTTAGAGCCAGACTGACTATATATGAGTTCTGACTTGTCAACTTGCTAGCTGTCTGACAATTTTCTTTTACTTTTCCATACCTCAGTTTCCTCATATAACCAAAAGCCTCAAAGTGTTTTATGTGAGTTAATCCGTAGAAGCATTTAGATTATTGCCTGGATTGAAATGAGTGCTCAAACAATGCTAGCTGTTACCAAAGATGAATATTTTTAGGCTTTACATTAGAGCCACTGGATCACAATCTTGGGAAGGAGGCTGATCCTAGGAATAGGCATTTTATTAATTCCCCTCCTCCTCTCCAGATTGTTCTGAGCCTCATTAAAGTTTGAGAATCACTGTTTCCATAGAAAATCCATTCCATTCCTTATTCATTATTGCTGAAAATTGTTAATATTCCACCCAAATATCCTTTCCTTTATCAAGCTGTCCTAGATCACACCTTCAGTGACCTTTGCCCACTTCCCCCTTACCATGTAGAAACTCAACCTCAGTGTGTATAACCTTTGAACCTTGGCTCAACTGTCAGTTCCTTCCTTGATAGGCAAGCACTTCATATCCACAGCCTCACCAGAGAGACTTCCCTGGAGCCAGAGCTTGACAGAGGCTGGCCGAGAGGCCACAGAAGGGCCTATCGGTCTCTAGCATCCAAGCACTGAGTGCTGCCTACACTAGGATCTGAAATGGAAAATGTGAATCCATATTCTATCATTCCAGACCTAGTTGGTAATCGTGGAATTTTGTGATTTGTTCTTTAAGCAATTTAGCTTTCCGTTTAATAATAAAAATAAGCCAGGCATGGTGGCACACACCTATAATCCTAGCACTCTGGGAGGCTGAGGCAGAAGGATCTGAATTTGAATCCCGGCCTGGACAACTTAGAAAAACTCTGTCTCAAAATAAAAAAAAAAATAAAAAGGTTGAGGATGTAGATCAGTGGAAATGCCCCGGGTTTAATCCCCAGTACTGTGAAGAATAATAATAAATAATTTGTGCTCACAGTATAAAGAAGAAAGCAAAAATTACCCATAATCTCATAGCCCAGAAATAATTATTAACTGTTGGGCATATCTCCTTCAGATTTTTTTCTGTTCATGTGTATTTAACATAATGAGATTCCAGATTCAGATAAATTCAATTCCACAAATATTTTATTCTCTTATCAATTTATTTAGCAGTACTAGGGACTAACTCAGGGCCTTCATGCTGAGCCACATCCCCTAATCTTTTTTAAAATTTTTATTTTGAGACCTGGTCTCACTAAGTTGCTGAGTTGCTAAGTTGCCTTGGCTGGTTTTGAACTCGTGATCCTTCTGCTTCAGTTTCCCAGAGTGCTAAGATTACAGGGGTGCACTGCCATGCCCAGCTTCAATTCCACAAATATATGTTGAGCACCTACTATATGTTAGGTACTCTTCTAAGTATAGGGAACACAACCATAAAGAAAGTAGACAACATAGCTGTTCTCAGCTGTCTTACATTCAAATCGGAGGAGATAAATATAAAAGTGAGAAATGATATCATATATTGGGGAGCATTAAATGCAAAGGGAAAAATAAAGCAGAGAAAGGGGATGAGGAGTGAAAGAAAGTGTTTCAAGATTGGAAAAGGTGAGAGTAAAACCTGCGAGGACAGCTAGGAAGAGCATTCCCTGCCAAAGGAATCACAAGGACAAAGGTCACTAAATTGGAAATATGCCTACTTGTCCAAGGGACAGCAAGGAGGGTGCTGCAGCTGGAGCACAGTAACCACGGGAGGACATGCTAAGTGCAGTCTTAAAGGTAGGCATTGGTGAGGTAGTACACATCCTAGTCTATGGCCATGCCACTCTGAACGCACCTGATCTTGATCTCCTCAGATCCTATAGGACCCTGCAGTATACTGTAATGACTTTGGTTCTTACTCAAATAGATAAAACACCTTGGGATACTTAGTTTGGTTTCCAGATTTCTGCTATCATGTATCACATTTTGTAATCTACACGCATCTCTGTCCATGTCTCTGAATGCTTCCCTGGAAAAAATTCCTAGAAGTTTAATTTCTTCTTGGCCACAAGCTAGGAAAAATTTGAGATTTCTTGCATATTGCTAAATGGCTTTCTGAAGATCCCGCATGCACTTACAGTATAATTTAAAATTCAGTGAATATTATTAAGGGCCTACCACGTGCCAGACATGGTCTAGGGGCTTGATATAAATCAGTAAATGAAATGAATTTTGCATTCTAGCAATTTAACATTTGCCAGCATGCGTCAGAGTGCTTATCTTACTATATGCTTGCCAACCCCAACTATTACCATTCCTTAAAATGCCAAGAAAAGAGCAGTCCAGTAATTTGAATGATGAAAACTGGTATGCTCTTATTATGCTATGATTTATTGATTTCTAGTGAGATTGAGTTATTTCCCATACTTTTTCTAGCTAATCAGCAAATTGTCCTCTTTTTCTGTAAAAGCTCTTTAGAACCTTTCAACATAATTTGAAGGAGGTAGGAAGTTTGGAAATATTAAAAGACTTAACATGTATCTTGGGAAAGATGTAGTCTTCAGGTCAAGTACATAGACTGTAGGAACTGATTTGAAGCCAAAGAGTATGTCTGATGCAACTCTTATGTTCTCAGAAGGACTTTTCAGTCAGGAACATCCTTGGTTAATTCCAGACACAATAGTATGGAAACTACCACGCTGATGTGACTTGTCCATCCAGCATGGATTCTGAAGTGAGCACAGACTTTTCAGCAATTTCACTGTCCCAGTGTTCTAAGAGCCCACTTTATTTAACATCGAATCTGGCTTGAAAGCTGTCATATTTTGAAACTGTATCCCTTTTTGAGGTGTTAAACTTTATAAGGTTTTACTCTCCATGTGAAACCAGACCACTCTTGGAGGAAAGAGAATCAAGAGTCAGGAGAGGGGCTTTAATTATCTTCTGTATCTTTCCATAGTTTGAGTTTTCTAACCTTTAACAAATACAACTTCAAAAGACTCCCAGCAGGGGTTATCTGGGTGGAGAGTTAATGGCTTTTTACATTGTGTTTCCTCTTATGATTATTACTTTTTATTTCAAAGAGAAAAAAAATGATGCAGAATTTCAAAGCAAGATAATAGGAAATTAATATTCCTATTAATATTGCATACTGTTATCTTCAAAGTAGTTGCTCAGATTACAAGATATCGACATGCAAGATTGATCAAAGAATATAAGCACAAACTGTTCCCTTCAATGAACTAAAAGAAATTAACTATCTTAGCTAAAACTCCCTTTATTATTAAAAAAGATAAATATTTTATTATTTAAAATTTCTTCCAGTTTTGTAAAACAAAATCCATGTATGTGTGCATATGTTGCATACATTTGCAAGAATGCAAATCCAACTGTTAATATATGGGCTTGATTTAAAGATTGTCTAGAGACCTAGGAGGAAAATATGAGTGTTCTCTTTTATTTTTACTTTATACATTTAGATACTATGTTTATTATAATGAACATTTATTATCATTCTACATTTTTTTTTGTCTACTAGGGACTGACCCTGGGGCTTTGCACTGCTACATCTCTAGCCTCCTTATTTTGTTTGAGACAGGGTCTCACTAAATTGCTAAATTTTCCAGACTGGGCTCAAATTTGAGATCCTTCTGCCTCAGCATCCTGGCATGCTAGGATCACTGGCATATACCACCATGCCCAGCTTCAATCTACATTCTTTGCAGAAAGGAAATAATAAACCAGTTCCCCCAACCTTAAAGTGGTATATGCTCATTGTAGAAAAGATAGAAAAGCGTAAAGAAACTAATAGTCACAAAAATGAATATTTTAGCATGTTTCCTTTCAGGCTTCCTTTTATGCATTTTTTGGACATAGTTTAATTCACACTAAATGTAGTTTTGTATCCTGTTTTTGTCTCCTATGATTAAAACATAAGCATTTTCCCATGTCATTACAATATTTGGCTGCCCAGTGTATGGTTTTATATAATTAAAATGGATTGATTAGTCATTTTATTTGAAGTTGAACATTTGAGTTGTTTTCTATTTTTGTATATTAAAAATGGATCTATGATGAGTATCTTAGTAGAGAAATATTTGTCTGCATTCTAAGAGTTCCTTACGAGGGATTCTTAGAAGTGGAATTACTGGGTCAAAGAGTAGATGTCCAGAAAAGGGATCAGTAGGTAGAATTGTTATGGATTGTAAAAGTTTATATAATATCTACTCCTCCTAACAATATATGAGACCCTTACCAGACTCTTACTTTCTTTTTTTTCTTGTACTGGAAATTGAATTCAGGACCTTGTACTTGCCAGGCAGGTGCTGTGCCGCTGAGCTATATTCCTGGCCCACAATCTTAATTGTATCTTTCCTATAGGATTTCAATAGGTGACCTTGATAGCTCCATGTTTTTTTTTTTTTAAATTAGCAAGACTGAACTTACTCCTGTGCTTATGTATCATAGGTCCCCCCCAACTACTTGTTCCTATTTTGTCCATTTGGAGTAAAATCTTAGGGATTTTCTTATCAAGTAAAATGAGCTCTTAAAGGATATTTTGTCATATTAGTTGCAAATGAAAATATTTTCTCAAGTTTATTCATTTTTACAAATGTCTGTACAATTTTTACGAAGAAATAATGAAATTCTAACTACAGTTGAATGCCCTCAATTTGAGACTGTTTCCCCATCATAAAATTGAAGAGGTTTCATAATCTATTTGGAAGGGGCCTTTTCAGCTAATCCTAAATTTAGCTCTGAAAAAAAATGTGTGGGCTTGATAAAAAGATTGTTTGGCTCATTACACTTTAAAATGATTTGAGGAGATGGGGAGGGGCAGGGATAAAAGCTGTTTTGGTCAGAAATTTTTAGAATTCTGAGATAAGAAGCCAATTCCTTCTTCAAGTCTCTTGCATGTTGAGAAGGGGAGTAAATTATGTGCAAGTGAACAGAACCCTTGATGGAAAAGTACTGCTCTGGGCTGCAGATGTGTGCATGGCTTGGTTTTAATTATTTTTCCCTCTATTCTTTCTTCTGCTTCCCTCCCTATGCCACAATAAAAGGAGAAGCCTAATTTGGCCTCTGAACGGTAGAGACAGTCCTTCCTCCATAGAGACTGCTCCAGGGCCACCTGTTAGCACATCAAAGGCCAGATGATGTACCCAGGAAAGGAGGGGTCCACGCTCCAAACTCGGTGTGTCCAGACTCCCGCCTTTGTCTGGGCTCCAACTCAGGGTAACTGTGACTGCCAAGGGTAGGTTGACAGGCTTCAAATAGCAGAATGCTGCCAAAGAAAGTTTGGACATAACTCTGAGAGGGAAAAAAAGTTCAACAAGATAATGTCACTTGCTGATGCCTTGTGACCAAGCAAATCAGTGATTGCAAAAGGGTTTGTTTTTTGAGACCTTAAAGTGACTTGGGTGATCTGATCCCCGGATACTGAGCTATGGACAGGCCTGTTTCAGTGACTTTAGCTACTCTGTGGGGGTCTGCCCCACAGCATCTGGGGGAGAGTAGGGGATAGGTCGGGAGATGGGAGCTCCCAAGGTGAAAATGGATCTCTAAGGTGGAAAGCAAGTTTCCTACAAAGGTGATGGAGGGGCAGGGGAACGAAGTAGTGTTCGCATAGGAAACGGAAGAGAAGCATGAAGCAAGAGAAATGTAGTTGCCTAGGGTGCTCAACAGGTGGCCGGGCCAGGAGCCTTGAAGGCCAGCTAAGCCCAGGCTCGCCCACCGGTTTGGGGTGTGCGGAGCAAATGAGTGGTGTAGTGTCCAGAAGGGATTTGTACAGCGTCGCCCGTACCGGCGTGAGGTTGGGGCAAAGGCCTTGCAGGTAGAACGGAGAGATAGTTTCTGTTCTGTGGTAATGGAGGCCAGGGCCGCCAGAGGAAGGGGAGTCAGTATCCAGAGGGTTGGGGGCGGTGAGAATGGAGACTCGCCAGGGCGGGACTGAGCGGGGAAAAGCGGTTATGAGGCCCGGGGGCGGGGCCATGGAGGCTCCGCCCCCTCCCGGTCCCGCCTCCTCCCCGCTAGCTCCAGTCTGTCGCTGAACTCCGCGCGCCTCTAACTCGCAGAGAGGGAGGAGAAAGCAGCGAGTTCCGGAGCTCAGACTAGCCCAGCCAAACCTTTGCTCCAGAGATCATGGCTGCCGAGGATGTGGTGGCGACCGCCTCCGAGCTGAACGAGCTGGAGAGCGGCGGGCTGCTGCACGAGATTTTCACGTCGCCGCTCAACCTGCTGCTGCTTAGCCTCTGCATCTTCCTGCTCTACAAGATTGTGCGCGGGGATCAGCCAAGGGCCAGCAACGACGACGACGATGAGCCGCCCCCACTGCCCCGCCTCAAGCGGCGTGACTTCACCCCAGCCGAGCTGCGGCGTTTCGACGGCGTCCAGGACCCGCGCATACTCATGGCCATCAATGGCAAGGTGTTCGACGTGACCAAAGGCCGCAAGTTCTACGGGCCCGGTAGGGCGGCCAGCGAGGGGGGCACAGAGACAAAAGAAGGGGCCCCAGCGTGGGGCTGGGCCTGACAGAAGAGCGGGGGAGCGGGGCGCCCCCCAGAGGAGGGAAGGCCGGCGGCCAGGCGCAGGGTCGAGGGTCGTGGCCGGGGGAATACCCCGGCAGGCAGAGGACCAGAGGAACTCTAGAGGGGCCGTGGGGCAGTGGGGGCCGCAGATTCCCCACCAGCACTGGGGTGGGGGTGGAGGAAGAAAGCAAAAGCTCTGAAGCCAGGGGAGGCAGAGTGGGACTTCGCGGCCCGAGGAGGGAACACACCCGAGCGCAGGTTATGTGAGGTTAATGGTTTTGGTGGGGGGGGGGTCCGGAAAGGAGATGGTGGTATCTGGTGCAAGAAAGGAACTGAGCATGTCTCGAGGGGGAAGCATGGGAGGGGTAGACCTAGACTTAGAGGAGACACGAAGGCCCCTGACACCCACAGTAGCCTTGGCAGAATGTAAGGGTGAGAGCGAAAGAGGAGATGGGGATTAGCAGCAGGTACAAGAAACATTATGCGTGATGGAGAGAGATGGGGGGGGGCGCTGTGTGCATGCGCAGTGTGCGTGTTGAGTGAATGTAGTCTGGGGTGTGTGCGCGCTTGCGCTTGGAATGTGGCATGTGTCAGATATGTGTGTGGCCTGTATTTGGTATGTGTGTGTGCGTTCTGTGGGGTGGAGTGTAGGGGAAAGGCTGCAAGGTGAACCAGGGAGGCCCAGTAGGGGGACGGGAGTTAGCCTGAGAAAGGAATAAGGGCTGAATGTGGTGGACAGTGGTACCATGGCAAGCTAATAAGTAATACCATATATAATCTGTAACAGGAGAGCAAGAGCCATAAACAAAAAAGATTAAAAATGGAGAGAGAGGGACAGTGGCAGAATCGGGAAACAAAAGGGGTAGCACTATGAAGGCTGCTGGGGAAGGGATTTCTGGAAAAGCCAACCAGAGGGGAAATGAAGCATGGATGGATGGCTGCTGAGCTGTTGGCTTGAAAGGCTTGAAAGGATCCTTAAAGATGGGGTTTTCCCAAAGTAGTTGCTTATCTGAATCCCCTGATGCACTTGAGGAAAAACACAGGCGAATCTGAGAAGCAGCCAGATTTGGAGAATCTTGCTTTATGGAAAGGAGGAAGAAGATTTGAATTTCTCCAATATGGAGTCCTGTAAACACGGGAAGCCCAGGGGATGTGTTCACATCCTTACTGGTCTGTGAGAGGAAAGAGAACCCTGCACTAAACAGGTCATATCCACTCCTTTGTTTTACTTTCCTAGTCCAGCTAATCAAAATCATATGTGGGATGGTTCCTGCAGAACTCTCCCACTTAGTTTTTCCTTGTGGACATTTTAGAATACCAGCTTTCTGTAGGCATGCAACTGCACAATAATTTGAAAACCACACTTGCCATCATAGTAGCACATTACCAGTAAACATAATCATGTGAATACCTGTTTTTACTTTGCTAAACCAGAAGTAGTCAAAACGTGTGCCTGGGGCATCATCTTAAGGCTATAGTCTGCAAAGTCACTGGGGAGAGGAATATCAGTCTGTGCATAGAGCACGAAACTGGAGCCAGGCAACTTGCATTCTAGTCCTGTTTGGGTCACTAACCAGCTGTGTGATCTGGTACAAATCATTGTTCTCTCTGGTCCCCTCCAAAAAATGACAAGGCTGGCCCACTGTGAAATTTCTGTCTACCCTCCCTACCACTGAGTGGGCCCATGAGTACACGGCAGTGTCACAGTGGAAATATTTCATGTTACAGAGGATACCTTAAAATTATGTAGTGCCTATTACTGTATGCAAGGCACTGTTGTAGGTGCTGGGGATGTAGCAATGAGCAACACAGACAAAAGCTCTCTGCTCATGAGCTTCTCGGGAATATACACGGTGGCGAAAGACTTAATGCTCCCCCTAGACCTTAACTATTCTGGGAGGATTGCTAGATAAAACTCACTCTACTGATCCAATGACCATAATTTCTGAAATGGTGAAGTCCAAACCAATACAGTTTGCCTGTTTTCAAACACTAGGTACTACCATCTCTAAGGGGTACATTTGTGAAAAATGTATGTTTTTTTTAATCCTTAGTGGAAATGGCAGCATATAATGATAATTAAAAACAAGATAAATGCAACTTGTAAGTGCAATTTATCTTAATTGCATTTAAAGTTAATGAATCTTAATTCCATTTAAAAGTGACCATAAAATTCATCTAATTTACAAAAAATTTCTTGGTGGATTGAGGTTTCAGTCTTGAAATATTGAAACAATTTGTTATACTTGGCATACTGATTACCTACGAACTTTTTTAATGTCAAGGTTGCTTTTCAATGTACTTGTGGGAAAACAAAACATTGTTTAAAGTGCAGTCGAGTTTTTTCATTTACTTGTGCAATATTTAAATAAGTCTAATCATCTACTTTTAGTGCCTACGGCATGATTCACTGTTCTCTTAGATAAAAGTTCAGGCTAATATATCTAACAGTATTCTGAGTTTTATAGAACTATTTTTAGGTATTGATTCAGCACTTTTCCCTGAAAATTTTAGTATTTTCAGTTTCTCTTTAAGCCCACTGAAAACAGAATGATGAAGCCATCTCCTCTGTGCTCTCTTCTTTATTGACAGTGAAAGTTTTGTAACGTGGTTAGATTTTTGAACTACTGATAACTTAGAAAATGATTTCTCCTGGAGATACCATGAGTTAATGTTTAATTAATCCTCACAAGCAAAGATCTCCATAAGATACCTTTGACTTATTAAAACATCAGAATATATTTATAAGAAAATGTTTTCAATTACATATTACTAATTATTATCTTAAGAAATCATAACTCTCACTGGTTTAGCCCAAGTGCCTAGAACAGAGCAGGTTTCAGGTTCAAAGTCCTTAAATTGAATCCTAACTCATGGATTATATTATCTTGGATCACTACCTCCCCTGAAATAACCATTTATGACTGTTGTATTTATGACGGTTACTTGCAAATCATAGGAGATTAAAAATCTGTGGCATTTTTACTTAATTTTAGTTATTTAATAGTTTAATGACAGAGGATCTTTCACTGTTCTCTACATGATGATCAGAATATCAACATCACTTTATGGTTTTAGAATGAAATTTGATATTGAGAAAAAGGGGCTTTCTGTGTTGATGGGTAAAGAAGGCATTTTCTGTGCATAAACCACTGAAAAATGTATTATCTAATAAAGAACTGGTCTTTGGTTTATTTTGTTTTTAAAGAGGGACCATATGGAGTTTTTGCTGGAAGAGACGCATCCAGGGGCCTTGCCACGTTTTGCCTGGATAAGGAAGCACTGAAGGATGAATATGATGACCTCTCTGACCTTACTCCTGCCCAGCAGGAGACTCTGAGTGACTGGGACTCTCAGTTCACTTGTAAGCATTTTTAAAACATTGTGTGCAGATCAAATTTCTACCAGTAATGGAGATTCATGGCAGGACAATAGTTATTTTTTGATAAGGTCCTGAATCTTGGACGGAATCAAGTTCATGGCTTGAAGGAATTGCAACAATGCTGAGTCACTTGCTATGGTTGCATACCAATTTTTAGCTTGTTCTCTGTAGAAATTTGGGTCTCTGGTTTTGATATTTAAATTTTTGCACAGAAGTTTATATAGATTCCATACTAGGATTTGGGTGTGTAGGGAAAGGGACAGTGGCCTTCTTGGCTATAGAAAGAGGGATTTTCATAAGCCCTCTCTTGCAGAGCTTGCGGTTTAAAAGAAACCCACATCTCTCTTGAAGAATGGGAGACTTGTGTTCTGCAAAACAGCTTCTCTTTGAATGTAATTGAGCCTGGCTATAGGCCTTATCCACAAATGATGCTTATAATCTGCCCAGCAACAATGGTGTCTGCATTGAAAAGAAAAGAAAAAAGGAGACACTTGTTTCTGGCTTGTGCTATGGGCTGTCTTAGGGAAGGGTACAAATGAGGGGTTAAATTCAAATCTTGAAAATTCAGGAATAAGCTTCTGTTAAACCTAAGTCCTATGGGTTTAATGGTCACTTCAGCAGTATTTCACTGCTATGAATTTGAGTAAGTTTCCCTCATTTTATGAAAAGTACGTAAACTTTTGAGGAAGACTTTTCATTTAAAATGGAGTTTTCTTTCTATTTACTGTTCTTTAGAATCAGTTAAATATTACATGCTCTTGGCTATATCTAACCATTTTCGCTGAAAATACTGCTGACCTCAGAGAGTTCTCGGTTAATAATTAGCCAGATATGGCGCTACCTTTTGAATATGCATCTCAAGTGAACCAAGCGTAGGGGCAGGTCTTTTTACTTTGAAAACATAATTCAGCTACCAAACTTGGTCGCTAATGTTTTCATCTCAAGGATACCTTTGTCATGATAGAGATTAATGAGTTGTGTGAAATTAATAACACACAAAGCTCTGATTTCTGGGGCTTGCCTTCATCAGTGGGAAAAAAGTGTGATTTTTTTCCCCTGATTAAACTAAACACTATCCCTGCAAAACTATTGTGACACTTCAGCTATACTAAAACCTGGTGTGGATTTGATTCCCCTTCAGACACGCTTCCCAGGCACCACCCAGCTGTTATTTGTCTTGCACCATCCTGAGCAACTCAGGGACCTTTATGCTATGTTTAAATAGGGAAGTTCAGATTGTTCCCAAAGATTATTTCACACAAAAGCAGCTCTGCTTACCTGGTTAGACAGGTTAGTTGCTCCTCACATTACTACCCATATTCAGAACAAAAAGACTTGGTCTTCTTTAGTTTGGCTACAGTGATGTGGTTTATCGCCTCTTGTTCACACCCTTAAATCTGTTGTCTCCAATATCTCCAGCCCTCTCCTGGCTCCTTTACCACATCCTTCACCCATCATGTTTTTGTCATGCTGGGAAAAGAGTTCTGTCTCCTACTACTCTCCTTTTACTAGACCATATTCCTTCCCTTCCCTTCCTCCCCAGCTACTGCTTCCTTCCCTGTCTGTGCCTCCTTCCCCACTCCCTACAATGTGGCTTCTATCCCTACAATAGAACTCTTACACTCAAAGATTTCTGTGGACCTGCTTCTTGCCAGGTCTAAGTTCACTTCCCAGTCCATATTTTGGCTCTGTTGTCATGTGCCCCTTCAGAGTGGGTCCCTCTACAGAGTCCCCGTTTTGGTCCATGAGGTATCTAGTTTTCAGTAACTCATGTTTTGAGTTTTCTTTCAAAGTATCTCATATTCTTCCCATTCCATTCTTATGGATGCCACCCTACTCCTGGCCCTTGTTCCTTAACATTTGGCTCTGCACGCTAGTCTCAGGACCGCCCTGCTCCTAGGCTCCCCTTACTGAAATCTGCTCTGTATATCACAGTGATAATATTGTCACAGCGTTATTTTGCTGTGTCATTCCTTTACTCATAACACTTTCAGTGCCCTTTGTTACCTATAAGTTCAGTTCAAATTCCTCAGGCTGGCTTTCAAGTCTTTCGTAACATTTCCGACACTGGGAAAACTTATCTCCTACTATTTCCACATGCCTGACAACTTGATCTCTTAATTGCTTCTCAGATATGTTCAGTCTTGCCTGTATACCTTTGTACATAGTATTTTTGTTTTCAGGAAATATCTGTTACCAGATCTACGCATTTTCCAAATCATATCCTCCTTCCATGAAGTGTTCTGCGGCCCTTCGAACTCATAATGAGACCTGATTTTCTAAATATTCTCTACATGCAGACACGATTCATTTTGACATTACTTTGCATGCCTATTGCCAGACATTGCTACCTGTTTTATATTTATGTCTTCTAAACAAAACTGCAATTCCTTTTTGGCAAGGACGATGGTATAAACCACTTTTGTATCCTTCAAGAAACCTACCACTTTGCCAAGTATATCACAGGCCCTTAATAAAGGCTTTTAAATGAAGTGTAGTAGTGATTTTTTATAAAGCATGAGGCTGACCATTTGTGTTTTCTTCTCTACCTGTAGTCAAGTATCATCACGTGGGCAAGCTGCTGAAAGACGGGGAGGAACCAACTGTGTACTCAGATGAAGATGAACCAAAAGAGGAGAATGCTCGGAAAAATGATTAAAGCATTCAGTGGAAGCATATCTATTTTTGTATTTTTCAGAATCATTTGTAACATACCAGTCTGTCTTTAAAACATGGTGATTTCAATATTTAGAAAGGTTTGAACTTGCTGTAAATTTTTTAATTAACATCACTAGCGACACTGATAAAATTAACTTCTGTCTTAGATTGCATGAGATATTTGTATGTCACAAATCCAGAAAATGAACTGCAGTGCTATAATGCAAATGTTAATACTGTTTTTCTTCTATATATAGTAACTACAAGCTGAATTTAAATTTGTTTTTCCAGAGCGACAAGTAAGACTCGGGTATTTCCACAAACAGGTAAAAACGTTAAATGTGTACCAAGAACGAAGGATCAACTTACAGTTATGGTATTCTCTAAATAAATTTCTTTTATTCAATTGACTTCACTGCATGATTTCTATCTTATCTACCTCTAAAGCAAATCTGCAGTATTCCAAAGGCTTTGGTATAAAGACAGCCATCTAGTAACAAAAGAAAATCTCAATGTTGCGCTCAATTTGGGGAAATAATTACTGTGTTGCTGGACCACTTTATTGTCCTTATCCTCCTATAGACATACAAACACAGTAATATACAGTTAGGATTAAAATAAGATCTGAACATTTAAAAGACAGCTTTGGGGGGAAAAAAATTCCTAAATACACGAAGAAGGTTGTAGGACTGGTTTCCCAATCTCCATGTTCATAGTAGGGTAATGGTTATTTGACAACATGTTAAGTGCAAGAGGGGCATGCAGAATAGGACCAGGTGTGTGCTTTCCTGAGAGCCTGTGTTCACATCCCTGAAGAATGAGGAAAGAGTACATGTCACTAGTGAAGTGGTTTCTAAACTATATTCCTAAGGTAACAGTTTCCTTTTGTTGTTACAAAACTGTAGCCACTGCGAAAGTAGTAATCAAATGTCTAGGTCTTGAATAGTATTCTTGGTTAACGCTAAACCTAGTTTAAGTAGACTCTACAGTTGTATGACTTTGTAAAAGTATTCAGTGAACAAGTGAGATTGCAAACTCTTGTAATTGTAGTTAAATAGTGATTGTACTTTCTTTGTGATGTGTTTAGTGGTTTTACCTCAAATCACAAAAAAATTGAAGTGCTTTGGTCAGTTAATAAAATGATTTTACTCAGAGTCGTGTGGTGGTTTAATTTTTAAAACTTTACTCTAAGAAGCCAGATTCAGTCATTTAACTTTAGCTTAAAATTCAATTTCACTTTTTTTAGTCCATGTTAGAACGTGTTTTTTTTTAATTTTTTATTTTATTAATACGTTTGCAGTTCATGCAATTTATGATCATCTTGGAGAGTGGTTACATGTGCACTGAGTGTGGATTCTTTGTATTTGCAAAAGAAACAAGTTGAAAGGGCAGATCTTCATAGTCCTCCCACAGTAAACCAAAAATCACATTGTCCTGTTAAGAAATAGGAAGTTGATTTTTTTGGTGACTTGTCAAATTCTTTCTTTTGAAGTCAGAACTCTTTATAAACTGAAGTCTATAGCAAGGTTTTAAACAGTAATGTTACTAAAGGCATTGTCATCACAGATTGCTGAGAAAAGGTTTTGTTTTTGTTTTGATGTGTTGTCTGATCAGGAATGTTTGTAGTAATATTAATTCTTGGGTCAAAAGGATAACAGCTGCATATAGTCAGCTGTATAAACACGGACAATGTATTCGTGCATGAATATTAGTGTTTTGACACTTTAATATTGAAATTGGCAGTGTTTTCTTAGGAGAGATGTACCCCCATAACCAAAGAAATCTCAGTTTTCCATTTTTTTATGTTATCGAAGCACACTGGACTTATTTTTTTAGTGTACTCTCCGTCCCTGCTAGGTTTCAAATACTCTAGTTCTGTTTGGTGCTGGGCACTCTCTTATGCCTTACCCTTCGGGAAAGTGTTTGGGGAGAGAAGTTGGGCCACCTTTGCAGCCGAAGTCTCATTTAGATGGGAAGGTTGAACTACTTTTACACAGCGCAGTTTAGCTGATGCCGTGAGGACCACATCCAGTGTTGGTCAAGCTTTGGTCCCAACAGCTCGTCTTTCATATCACATTGTTTTGGATATATAATTATTACTAGAAGGCAGGACTTTCAGCCTTTAGCCAGCTAGCTATATGTAAGCCATACTAAGGAAAAGGTGCCATTCAAGAAGGAATGGTTGCTAACCACCACCAGGAGGCTATCTGGGGAGGAGTCAGGTTAACATCCGTTTGCTTCTCACCTGCTGTCCTCCAAACAGCTGCAGAGACTCTGTTCTCAGTACCAGCATCCATAAGCAGCACCAGCTATGTGCTTTTTAGGTCTGCTTATCTGTGGCTTCTCAATATAGTGTAACATTCACCTTACCTCACAGGCCTAAATTTATATGTATATTCTCCATCCTGAACCAGCATTCAGGCCACACATGGTGGCGTATGCCTGTAATCCCAGCACTCGTGCGGCTGAGGCAGGAGGATCATTGAAAGTTCAAGATCAGACTGGGCTACAAAGTGAGCTCAAGGCCAGCCTGAACTGCACAGTGAGACCCTGCCTCAAAAGACAAAAACAAAAGCAAAGAAAAAAAAACCAGAACCAGCATTCATACATGCCTTACTGTTTTAGAAAGAATTCTTTGAATCAAGTACCATTTGAGCTCTAAAGTGCCCAGAGTTTAAGGTACAGTCTGTGTTGGTTACATAATACTTAAAATCAGTGTGGTGTACAAACACAGTTAATTCTTGAATGATCAAAGGCTGATTACTGATGCCATTATCTTCTCTGACTAGATTCCACATCCTGCACCTATAATTAACTACTGCCCAGTGCTTAGGGGATGAGATGAAATTCCATAGTCAACTTCTCTACCTTTTAATAGCACTGATAAAATGTGCTGAAAGATAATCTTAAATCTAGATATGATTTCAGTTTCTCTAAAATAAAAACAAAATTCTGTTGTTGGATTCTATGAACTCTGACAGTTCTCACAAACTCTCACCACAAAGGGGAAAAAAATTACGTAATACTAAAACTAGTTATCTATATTTCCAAAAATTATTATTGGGTATGCAACATTCTAACAAATACATGTGGCAAATGAACAAAAGTTTAATCGTCACTGCAGCAATTTTATTTTTAATATATACGAAAATTAAGTATATTATTTCTCTAACAATTCAAATTAAAAAAAGAGCAACATTAGCGAAATGCAGCATACTGTACTACAGGTAGAAACTGTCCCTCCATGGAAATAACAGCAAAAACTTGAACATTTTAAGCAGCTTTGCAACAAATAAAAATATATTTATTTGGTTCTATTTTCAATATTACCAGGTTACATTGCCTTCTACCTGAGAAATTTAAATGAACTGATTAAAAACATACTGACAGATTTTTAGCTTTCTTACAGCACTATCAGCAGCACATACAATGAAAAACATGAAAACCCCTATTTTAAAAGACAGTTTAAAATTCAGGCCCTTATTTAGTAAGGCATACCAAAAAATGCGAGAAAATACATTCATACCACTTAAACAACAGCACAGCAAAGAATAATAGTAAGTAAGAGAAAATGGTTATAATGCTTTCAATTCTGTTTCATTCCTTCCTAAGCCATTCTATTGAAAAGTACAGGTAAAGTTGTTCTTTTCTTCCTCAAGAAAGTTGTTCTTTTCCTCCACACACACACAAAAAGAGGCTGACGAGGCTGACCCAAATCTAGAATTCTTTATGCAAGATGGATATAAAAATCCAGGGTTGGTCATAATGTCAACATAAAACCAGTATTTTTACTTTCTTCTAGCTCCGAGTATGGTTTTTAGCAAACAAATCAAACAAGACAAAAATGTTATATAAAAATGACTTAGCACCAGTTCTATTATACAAAAAATGTACATACTTTATTCTGTAATTTATTTTTATTTCTTTACTGAGCAGCAAATTATTTCCACACCAAAAGAAAATGCAAAGAAAAACTATCAAAGGACAGAAGACGGGCTTGGGGATACAGCTCAGTGGTTGGGGTTCCATCCCCAGCACCATAAAAAAAAAATTCAAAAAAGAGCATACTTGCTTTTGAACACAAACGCATAATGTCCTTTGTCTCAGTGGCATAAAACATGAAGAAATAAGGAGACAGGTTTTCACTGGTGAATAATACCTAGTTATGAGACAATTTTCTGACAAAATACCAGCAGTTAGTAGTCTAAAGGCTACTCTGGATGACGGTACTTTGAACATGAATGGTCACTGCTAGTCTTCAGAGTAGAAAAGGCACTCGCCCCATGAGCAATTTTCAGATTTCAAAAGTCAAGCCTAGTTTTGACAGCACAGTCACTGGCTTGGAAGTGAGATGGAACACAGGAGAGCCAATGATAGGTTCTTCTCTTACTAGTAATAATTATGATCTTTGATGATATGATCGTTTTTGTGGTTTTGCATGTTCTGACGACCTTTATTAAAATGTGACCAGAAAGATCAGTGAAACAATTTGTGGTTCCTACTTTAGATAAACGAGGTTCTTAGCCACTTCAGATACCAGGTTGCTCACGAGGCTGGTTACGGGCACACATCGTGTGGCGTTGTTCTGGACAACCACACTGACTGGCATCCTACCTGGCTCTATTAGCTGGTGCTTTTCTACAGAATATCAAATTAAGACTGTGAAATGAACTGTGTCATATGAAAATGTTGTTCTCCACTGCTTCTGTATATTAAAATCACTTTTTCCTGTTGCAGGCAATCTTGAATTTCAACTGATGTCTTCAAATGCCAGGTCAGGTATAGCTTTGTTGGGAAAATAAAGTCATTTACTGCCCTGAGGCCCTGAATCCAATATAAGGCAGAATAAATCAGCCAAGCTTTTTATACAACATGCACTGCACTAAGAGGTAAATCTTTAAGAATCTATAAAATATCTCAATTTAAAAACATATTTAGGAAATCCAAAATGAGTAAGTAAAAAGATAAATACAATTTTTCCACAGCTAGAAAACTATGGCCTTTTCTCTTAAATCTTCCTAACTCCATGGCACTACTGAGGATTTAGGAGGCACTTGTTACTATTTTATAAAAGTCATTTATACTCAGTAACTTTTTACAAACTGATGTCACCCGACCCTGAGTGAAAGGATTACATAACTTGAAATGGAATACCTGTCATGTCCTCTCCTGCCAAGTGCCAGTATTGGTGCCCCAGGGCCTTTCAATATTTCCTTTAGGAAATATCCCTCGTTACATCACTTCAATCCTGTTGCTTTTTTAGGATGGAAAGACATGGGGATCATTTTTTAAAACTCTGCTAATGAACCCCCTGATCATTTAAACCTCAAAGGACAAGCCTAGTCCCTTTCAGATACTCCCAAAACTTTGTCTTTAAAAGGACAATTCTTTGACTACTATGAACATATCAATAAGATTAATTTACTTCTTGTGAGGGCTCATGAAATTCTTTAATGTCATAAAGATGACTGTTACCTATTCTAGCTGTTATCTCTCTTTTTATCTACAACTACTAAACAAAAGTTAATAAAGTATTTTACTGCATGTGATATTTCTGGCCAAATCAACGAACATGCAAAAGGACCCTTATTCATTCACTACTGTCATTTTTAAAGATGAATAATGATGATGATGTGACAGCTAAAGAACCATAGAGGGCTACCTCAGTGTTAATCTGCTCCTTCACTGGCACCAAATTAAAGCTGTTTTAAAAAGTTTATTCTTGAAGTTTTGCATGTACATTGTTTTACCAAGCTTCAGAATCTGGAAATTTTACATTTCTAAAGCTTGCCAACACACCTGCAGTCATTTTGATCTACGCTTTAAACTTTGGCAAGGTTTTACATTTGACCCTGCGCAAACTCTTGCTCTGTAGTAGCTAACTACATAGCTATATTTGGTTTTAAATTTTTCTGTTTATGAGTTGTTCATTGTAAATATGGGTGTTCCTGATCAAATTGGCCATCAAAACATATGAAAATATAAAGGGCTAGTATCGCTGTTTCCTAAATAGCCTCCACAATCAATGTGCTCATGACTGTTACGTCTAATATGGTAATTATCAGAACTGAGCATGAAATCTTTAGAATTCTCATGTTTTTTAAGCCTTCTTGCACCCTGGTTATACTCTGACTTCCAAGAACTTTCTCTTCTTTTGGGAAAACATCCCAAGTAGAAAGCATTAGCACTCTTTGATGATGTGACTGGCACATGAGAGGGTCTATAGTTTGCTTTGTGGTCCAACACACTACCACTAACCTTTCTCCTCTTCCTCGTGATTTCATCTAACTGATCACTGGAACTGGATTCATGGTAGCAGCCTCCATCAAACAAGTAGCTAGATTTTAGTTTTTCCCTCTTTTTGCTGTTGTTCTTCTCATCCCTACGAGAGCTGCTTTCCTCCTCAAGCCATGAACATCTCGATTCATACTTAGACCTCTTGCCTGGTGTCCTAAGCTTGTATTTAGAGTACTTTTCCTCACCGTCATGTTCCCACTCTGAATGCACAGTCTGCTGACTTGACCTAGACTTTTGCTCGCAAGTGATGATTTCATCATTGTCAAGAGTTCCTTCTTTAGGGGAGCTATGATATATAACCATGGATTCCTCTTTCTCCTCTTCACTTCTGTTAAGAGTTTCACTGAAGCACTCAGAATCACTACTAATTTCCTCTAAGAAATCTGTCAACTGCAAATCAAAGTCTACTGACCTGAAAGGTGAAGAAACTTCATGTCTCCTTGTGGAATTAGAATCACTAGCATGGGGAGTATGAGTCTTTTCCAAGAGATCCCACTTTGCATCAGTTGGGGAGAGCTGACCACCAGCTTCACTGGCTGTATCCTTGCAATCATTTTTAAATCTCTTAGTATATTCTTTGGTATAATTCACTTTTTCTCTCTTTTGTGATTTGTGCTCAGGATCCTGCATGCATACCATTGACCAGTAATCATCTTCCTGGACTTGTTCTCTTCTTTCCAGGTTTTCCACTTGGCTCAGATTGGTTGAGGGATGGCTATGTTTTCTCAAACTGATCTGAAATCCATTCCCTTTAACACAGACATTCCTCTGCCACTGACATGTACTTACTATGTGACTTGCTTCTAGGCAGATCCGAGCATATTTTGGAGTCTGATAATAATTTAATAAATAGTCAATAAACTCATCAGTTTCATAGATCTTCTGCTTCCTGTCATGGTCTCTCTCAGATGATCTGGAAGAAGAGGATTTAGGAGAACTGGAGTGCTCCTCTTTTTTAAGAGACTGACCTTGAATCATTGTGATCTGCAAGGAATTCTGGTCAGAGATCGAAGTGTAATTGTGTCTATCCATCAATTTTCCTGTTCTCTCTTTTCTAATTGAGTATCTTAGCTTTTTCCCCCCAAGACAATGGGAAGATTTATGTAAGTGATCCTTAGTTCTTTTCCTCACTTTTCGTTTTTGTTTATTGTCAGACTTGGAAAACTGATATTCTGGCGTTTCTTCTTGATTGGGAAGATGCTGAGCACTTAACTCTTCTTCCTTCCAAGTTTTCAGTGTGTTCTCTGGAGTATGAATAGCTTCAGAGCCTGTAACATCCATCTCCTGTAGGCAAAACTGTGTGGATCCCTTCAAAGAAAAAAGTTGAATATCTCATATAAAAATCTGAACAGATTAAAAACTTCTAACAAAAACTAGGCTATCACATTGTTCTGAAGAGATTCTAATACCCAGGATAGATCCCAATTAGAACAATACTGCACTGAGAAAATAATAATAAATTAAATGTCTTTAATATGATCTGCTTTTATTAGGCCTGTACCCATTCTTATATCAAAAGGCACAACACTTTACACAGACGTCAAATTATGCAACCCTCTTTCATGTGTTCAAAAACTGATGAGCCTACTGTTCTAGGAATTGTAACAGGAGCTAGAGAAACAAAGAAGAATAAGGCATGCTCTTCCACTCTCCCAGAAAATCTTAGTGCAAGGCAAGTCTGATGGGTGAAATGTGTGTCTAAAAACGTCAGCTGGCTTCAAAGATAAACTTTTTCTCTGCTGCAAATTTCAGCCTCTTACTATAGTTTGTAGGTAAGGGTGTCTCTTAAATTGTCCCACTTTACCTGCCTAATTAGGAAGCAAGCCATTGGAGCTAGGGGTATAGCTCAGTGTTAGAGCATTTGCCTAGAATTCAAGACAACTTGGGTGCTATACCCAGCACCAAAAGATAAAAATAAACAAGACATCCAGTAGTAAATATATCTATGACTATGGTCCTACCTGTGGCCGTGTCTGTGATGCTGTTTACTCTACACAACTGCAGAGCAGGTAAAGCCGCAGCCCACACTGTCTCCAGTCCTGGAAGGGTTTGTACTGTGCTTCCACTGATGCCTGTCACACATCAGGGCGCACTGCCTACCCACTGCGTGGGATTAGAATTTATACTGAAAATAATGGGTCTAAGTATTAAGGGGGCCTAGAATTAGACAACACACCCATTTAAAGAGATAAATTCTTTACAAGTACTCACATTTGGCTGTCATTAAGTTAAACAAAAAGATCCAGCTAGCTTTATTATAAACGTAAATGTGAGATTTTTGAGTCTTGATTTTACTAGCTTTATAATCCCTACTAATGAGAAGCACCCAAATAAACATAAAATTAAGGTATTCACTCTTCATATTTAAAAACACTGAGTATGGGCTTTTCAGTTAATACTTTGAGAGCCTTTTGGGCTTTTCATCCAAGACAGCTGCTATGCCTGACTGTCTCTAAGAGCTCAGGAAGGAAAAGAAATGTTTTCCCAAATCTACACTCTCCAAACAATGCAATGCCTCTGTGAGGTCGGACATTCTCTACCAAACAGGTGGAGAGTAGAATAACATGTGCTTGCACAGGCTCAGGGCTTCCCCTTCTCCAAACCTGTCACAGAAGAATGGCCCAGTAAGGTCCGCAGAAGACTGCAAACCTGGTAGCCACACCTATCTATCTCTTCCCCCTGGCATTTCTTGTTACAACAATTAGGAACTCAGAAAAGTAGATTAACTAGCTGAGTTGCTCTAGTAATACATCCCTGAGGTTTTCAAATGCACAATGGGGAGGGGGACCAGAGCAGAAAAACAACTCCTTTAGAGAATGTAGATATTCCTTTTGGAAATCCATAGTTGGGGTTATTGGAGATCATTGGATTTAAAAGAAACTCCACTGAATACCCTGAGTCTCAGATGGAACTGATTTTCACCATGCGCTGCTTAAATGCAAAGGCTGGGGCTCTGAAAGGTTAGTACATAAATTAAAGAACAACTGGGAAACAGCCTTACTGAAATTTTCCTCAGGAGGACATGGAGCAACCGAAGGGCTTCCACCCGCCTCTGGGCCAGCAGGTGCTTCCTCTCCTCCCACTTCGCTGAAGAGTCCAGCTCCTGGGGCACCTCGGCTTTGGTTTTCACCTTCTGTTTCCTCTGCCGGTGGCTTCCCCTTTCTTTCAGAGCTCTCCTCCTGACCCTGGCCTTCTTCCTCTTTTCCTGGGCTTTCCTTTCCTCGTCTTTTCTTTTTCTGGATAATGATTAAGATGAAACCATTTGAAAAATTTATTTTTAGACATTGGCTCCTCTCCACACACATATACTGGGGAAGACAATTCATTTAGGTTTCTAGGACTCTTCCACTGCTAAGCCGAGGACCTACAGAATTTATGATAACTAAAGCAAAACAAAAGAACACTTTCAAGCATCAGCCAAGGGAAACAGACACATAATTTCACTGATCAAATATAAGCACGTAAAGAAGACATGCAAAGATGTGGGAAGAAGGGGGGAAAAGGCAGGAAGGGAGGAGGGATGAGAGGGAGGGAAGGAGGAAAAGAAAAGGGCAAGGAGAAAGGAGGGAGGTAGGAGGGGGTCAGGAAGGGAATTCACAAGAAAGGCCTCTAGCCTCTATGTTTTCAGACCACAAGCAGGGACTACAGGACCCAGCTTTCAAGGTGATTTCCTTTTTCTTGAGATCAAAACTTTATGTGGGTTGGTTTCACGCTGCTAAATAAAAATGAGTCAAGGCACTCAGAAAATCTTCAGGGTGAAAACTGACCCTTGGCACATGTTATTTAACAGAATATTATCATACCTCTGGTTTAGAAGACTATGAGTTTTTCTAACTGCTGTTTTCTGAAAATTAAAACTAATAAAGTTAGGCCTTTATGGGGCTGTGGGAAGGGGAAAAAGGCGGGGGCAATTCCTTGAGTTAAAACCTGGCCAGAAACCAGACAGTTATCCAAATGGAATATTCAGTCTGGAATTTGTGGATGAAGAGTACCTTGACTGGGCTCAAATTTCAATCAAGTTTCCTAGATATGACCACATGTAAGTCCTATAACCCTATCAGCCAAAAGTGAGGCACATGTGCAAGGGTACTCTTTATGTCCTTTAAATTATACACACATATATAAATATAAAATATATATCTGCAAAATGTACCAAATATATATATTAAATATATAATTGAGTCCAGGGTCTTTTCACTGAGCTACATCCCCAGAACTGTTTTTTTTTTTTTTATTTTGAGACAAGGTCTCACTGAGTCACTAAGTTATCCAGGCTGGGCTTGAATTTGCGATCTTTATGCCTCAGCCTCCTAGAGTACTGGGATTATAGGCAGGCACCACACCCCACTTGAGTGTTGCAATTTATATGCAAGAGGAAGGGCCAGGAAATAAAACTGGTCTTCAGAGTCCTTCAGTTCTAGCCCATCTGTTTATGTGGGTTGCTTTCTGGGCAAATCTTTGACAACCCAATAGCTCCTTTTAGGCTCCAGGTCCTAAAATTGGAAATAACAATAATCTCAAAAGAAATAAGTATGGAAGCTTCTTTACTTGATAGAAAGAAATTGGGCTAACAGTGAAAACTGTCACAACAAACCTACCACTTTCTTGTTTGTGGGTTACTTTGTTTTTGTTTTTGTTTTTTTTTTTGGTTTTTCTCCGGTACCGGGAATCGAACTCACGACCTTGCATTTGCCAGGCAGGCGCTGTGCCACTGAGCTAAATCCCCAGCCCCTTGTGGGTTACTTTGTTTACTGACCACTTTATAGAAGAAAATGTTTCAAGGTCTATTTTTTAGTTTAAATTGGTAGGCTAGGCAATATTGGTAAATTATATATAAACTGGTAAAATTTCTAATTGAGTAGGTTAGGATTTTCACTATAAAAGTTTCTGGTTCTTTTTTTTTATTTTAAAGAGTAAAAGAAGGATAACATAATAATAGGGGGGACTTACCAAATTACAGACAAAGTGGTAGGAAATTATCAATGGTTATTGTTTTACATATTGTTATCTACAAGATAGTTTCTCAGTAAAACAAATAGACAAATAATAGTGAGTTAC
>NW_004955534.1:686944-688593 GCF_000276665.1 Chinchilla lanigera | reverse complement strand
CAAAATTGTTGTACAGATTCAATGCAATCCCAATTAAAATACCATTAGTATACCTCACAGATGTAGAGAAAACACTGCTAAAGTTCACCTGGAACCAGAAGAGGCCTAGAATAGCAAAAGCAATCTTGGGAAACAAAGGAAAGTCAGGAGGCATCACAATTCATGACTTAAAATTGTTACAAATCTACTGTGATAAAATCAGGATGGTGCTGGCAAAAAAACATACCTGAAGATCAATGGAATATATTAGAAGATGCAGACACAGCTATAAACACACTCAGCCACCTTATCTTTGACAAAGGGGCCAAACATGTTCAGTGGAAGGAAGATAGCCTCTTTAATAAATGGTGCTGGAAAAACTGGCTTTGCACATGCCAAAGACTAAAACTAGGCCCATGTCTTTCACCACATACTAAATTAAAGTCAAAATGGATCAAAGACCTAAATATTAAAAAAGAAACACTAAATATTTTGGAAGAGAAAGTAGGTAGAAATCTTGACAACACTGGGGTAGGCAGAGAGTTCATGAACAAAAGCCAAACTGCATGGGAAATACTTCAAACAATCAACAACTGGGATCTCATCTTACTGAAAAGTTTTTGCACATCTAAAGAAATCACCAATAAAATAAAAAGAAAACCCACAAATTGGGAAAAAAATTTTAGCCAACTGCCCCTCAGACAAAGGACTTCTATCTAGGACTTATAAAGAATTTAAAAAAAAATTTAAGGCCTCCCAAATATAAAGACTCAATCCAAAAATGGGCATCTGAGATGAATACACACTTCAATAATGAAGAGATACTAATGGCGAATAAATACATGAAACAATGTTCAACATCACTAGTCATTTGAGAAATGCAAATTAAAACAACACTGAGATTCCATCTCACCCCACAAAGAATGGCTATCATCAAGAAATCAACCAATAACAAATGCTGGAGAGATTGTAGGGAGAAAGGAACCCTACTCCACTGCTGTTGGGAGTGTAGACTGGTGAAACCACTATGGAAATCAATTTGGAGAGTCCTCACAAAACTAGGATTGGAAGACCCCTTTAACCCAGCTATTCCCCTTGCGGGCATTTTCCTGGAAGAATTAAAGACATCATACCACAGCGATATATGTGCACCCATGTTTACAGCAGCACAATTTGTTATAGCTAAATCTTGGAAACAACCCTGATGCCCATCCACTGAGGAACAGATAAAAAAGTTGTGGTATTTTTATACAATGGAGTATTACTCAGCTATTAAAAAAGATAAACTCGTGGCTTTTGTAGGTAAATGGATGCAACTGGAGACCATACTCATAAGAGAAATAAATCGGATCCACATGTGTAAACATCATGTTGTCTCCTTGGTGTAAGAACCTGAACGACTAGGTAAAACTCAAAACATACAATAGACAATAGGAAAGGGAAAGAAATTGCTCAAAGGAAGGAACAAATGGGATGAAGGAAACAAGAAAAAAGAAAGACAGAAGGCAAAACATAAATATATATATATGAATAGCTGCAATGACTGTATTGCTGTTGTCTGATGGTGTATTGAAATGAACAGTTAATGCTCACAATTTTTTATGTTCTGATCAACTTTGCATGCTTGTGTCTGGTGGTCTGAGCAACTGGTTTGAAAGTAACAATATGCA
>NW_004955534.1:677857-686844 GCF_000276665.1 Chinchilla lanigera | reverse complement strand
CCTCTCATTCCTGTTGGACTAACTGGTAGGATGGGTCTGAGTTCTGGGGCTTCCACTTCAGAGGGCAGAACGATCTCCAGTGGTCCCCTTTGCATTCAGGGCATGGCCTATGGGGCCTCTTAGGGCAGTTCCTCTTGAGGTGGCCTGGCTTTTAACAGTGGTAACAGATGAATGCAGTCATTGAGTTCTTCTTGGGGCCCCAGGAATTGGACTTGGGGTCTGTTTCTCTTAGTGCTGCAGCAAAAGCAGCTGCTTTTTCTCGGTCTCTTTGTTTTCTCTCCTTGGCCACCTCCTCGTCATGGCTATAGAATACTGAGGAGGCAATTCTTACTAACATCTCAAGTGAGCCGTCTGGGGTGAAAGCCATTCTTTGTAGCTTTTTCTCTCCAGCCTCCCAGAGCATTGGGACCCCACAACCAGTTAGTGTCCTCTCCCCAACCATCAGCACAGGCAGCAGATCTGGTTCTTTTTTTTAAAAATCATGCCTTGTAGACATCTTAATCTTACTAGTCCCATCACTACTTAGTACTTGTTTTACCCTACAAATATATTTTCAGTCTCTTTGTTTCAACTGCTTCATCATTTTGGTTTTATAACAGCACAACTGGAAGACTGTGGCCTTCAAGGGAGTTTTCAAATCTGCACCAGTACCTGCCCCCACCCCAATGTTATCTATAAAGTCTAGGTAGGTATTCACCCAAAAGGATTAATCCAGAAAACAAAAGAAAAACCTTCTTCGTGAAATTCAGTCTTCTCACCTTTCAGCTACTTCCTCTTCTCTCTTTTTTTCTTTTTTTCTTTCTTCCTCCAGCTGTTGTAATTTTAGCCTTTCCTGGTTTCTCCTCCGTATAGCTCCTTCACTGAAGTGTTTGGTTGTATCGAACATAACCTGTCTCCAAACAGTTTAGAGTTTAATTAGAAAGGTTTTTCAATTGACTTGGTATGTCTCAGGCCAGAGAACTAACAGCACTATGGTACACGATAACTCTAAACCGAGTGAGTTCAGAATGCCTTCTCTGCATTCCAGTACCTATGCTGTTCCACTGCTTCTTGGACATTGTCTAAACAGTACCTGTGGACACCAAGATTTTCTTGGTAGAACCCTTAAACAAGTTTATCAAATTATTGCTTTCACTTCACACAATTTAATCTGTCTGTAATATCTCAATAAAGATGCTTTTTAAAACTTTGAGAAGTTTACATTACATAGGGCCATAGGTAACATCACAGTGTTAGCATATGCACAGGCTAGAAAGGTATTGCACCTCTGGTTTGTTATAAGAATCAACTGAGTTAAGCCTGATGTGGTGGTGCAAACCTGTCATCCCAGCACTCTGGGAGGCTGAGGCAAGAGAATCCCAAGTTCAAATTCCACTTAGGGAATTTAGCAAGACTGTCTCAAAATGAAAATTAAAAGGGCTGGACATCAGCACAAAGGTCCTAGGTTCAATCCCCAGTACCACACACATGCACACACACACACACACACACACACACACACACAGAGAAATCAACAGAGTTAATATATTTTTTTAAATCAACAAAGATAAACAGTAGTCAACAAGTATGGTAGGGAATGAGAGCAGGAAGCAAAGATACATGAAAAGTGACTTAATAAGAGAGAAGATCTGAGCATCATCATTACTAAGCTAGTTTTCAAATCTGGAAATAAAGTGATTGAGAGAAATAATTTGCTTTAAAAATAAAAAGAGGCAAGAGTACCTATTTAAATATGTATGAGGAAGATAAACAATAAATTCCTAACCACGGTTACTTTCAAGGGGAGGGAGGGGAACATGACTGAAGATGGATACATAGAGGGGAGTACTCTCTCATCTTACTGGTAATGCTTTTTTTAAAATTGGGAGTAGTATATGGATAGTTATACTATTTCCTATATCTTTTGTCTGATTGAATATCTCATAATTTAAAAATACACATTTTAACATAAGTGGCCACACATGCACACTCATCCACCGGTAGCTGTAAGTCCAAATGAATACTAAAGATTGATTCAGAGAAAAAGCAGAACTGAGTCATCACATCTTTCCCACTGCTAGGGTAAGACTTCAAGAAGGACGTGACCAAAGCATGCAGGCATCCATGAGGTGACTTGACTGGACAGACAGGCAGACTTTCAAAGTGAAGGATCCATAATCTTTTTTTTTTTTTGTACTGGGAATCGAACTCAGGACCCTGCACTTGCCAGGTAGGCGCTTGTGCCACTGAGATATATCCCCAGCCCCAGGTTCCACAATCTTTAAGATTATGTTTTGGTAGTTTCTCTGACAGACATCCTGAAAACATAAATTGTGATTCCAGGAGTCATAATTGAATAGACTGGGGTCCTTGTGGTTTCAGACTGCATCTTTCCCTTTCTCTCAGCAACTTGTTAAACACAGTAAGTATATGAAATAGTTCCATAAAGGCCACAAATAATCCTTTAAAGTCTACAGGAAGCTAAGGCAGAGCCCCAGACTACAGCAACCATCACTTTAAAATCACAGGTGGAATGTCTGACAGCAGAAGACTGAGAGTTCAAATCAAGGTAGTTTCCTTCTTAAACATCCATTTACTAATCACAAATGTAAAGGTTCAGCTATTGATCAGAGCCTGATGACCTCTAAGGAAATTTATTTCAGATGCTTCTGTTCAACTTTCATTGAGGACAACTTGAGCAGTGGAAAGTAATGTTTAGCTGCCTCTTACCTTGATGTTGCATGCCAGAGCTTTCCCATCATCTCCCTTAAGCATCAGCTTCATTCCTCGAAGTGACTCCATGGCTTTTATGAAGTCTGTTGACTCTTGGTACTGGATAAAGGCCTCAAAAGTTTGCAGACCAAAGCTAAAACTCCCAAAGTTCCCACCAGTCATCACTTCTCTGTAGGGGTCAAGCATAGGGATATCCACATTCTTGATTTTCCCAAAACTTTCAAAGACTACCCGAAGGATCTCCTCACATGGCTTCTCCCCACTGGAACCTTTAGGAGCAAACCATTTACAGGGCAAGCCTTCAAAATATATGGAATCTGGGCTCTTATCATGGTCCTGCTCTTCAGCTCCATCACTTAATGAGGCCTCTTTTTCCTTAGGGAAGTGTTCCCACTCTCCCTGAGCATCTGTAGCCACTACTTTTAAGTCTGTTTTCAAACCATTTAGTTTGATGATCTTCCCATGTAACTTTGCCTTCAGGATTTGAATCAAACTTCGGGTTTCAGCCTCACCCTCAAATCGAATGAAGTCCTTTGTACTTTTAGACAGGCGAACTGTGGTGAACTGGTCAGGGCAAATGAGACTCTTTAGTTGGTCAAGAACTTCCCAGTTAGAGAAGGGCCTCACAGGCTCTATACTTTCTGGGAGCAATACATTGATCATCAATTTTGCTATGGGCTTGAGGTAGAGGTGCTGAGCAGCACAGAGCTCCGTTGCCTCAGAGTTATCATATACCACTGTGACCGTCATGGTATCCTCAGACCACCTTGGAGGGCAAAAGAGAAAATGTTGATGCATATGGAGATTTAGATTGAAAATGGGGCTAGCATTTCTGGACTTAGATCAAACTGATAGAGGAAAGTACAGTATATTTCGGGTAGAATTAAAATCATCATTTTATAACTCTTGGAACTAATAAGCAATTACAGTAAAATTGCAGGATAGAAGGTTAATACAAAAAAGTAAACAGCTTTCTTATATGCCAGCAAATAGACTTTGAGATTTAAAACATGATGCTATTTGTATTAGCATAAAAGTACTTAAATATAAATCTAACAAAATATGTATATGATGTATAACAGGAAAGCAAAAAAACTCTGATGACAGATATCAAAGAACTAAACACACGGAACATGGATATGAAGACTCAAGATGTCAGTTCATTCTAATTTAATCTATAAACTGAATGCAATCCCAATGAAAATCTCAGTAAGTTATTTGGTTAATAACAAACTGATCCTAAAGTTTATATGGAGAAGCAAAAAAAACCAGAATACCCAATTCAATTGGATATTTGAAGGAGAAAAAATTGTTGGAGAACTGACAATAAATGACATCAAGGCTTACTATAATACTACAGTAATCAAGATGCTGTGGTATTGGGTAAAGGATAAACAAATAGATTGATGAAACAGAATAGGGAGCCCAAAAATAGATCTACGTTAAGTCAACTCATTTGCAAAGAGGAGCAAAGACAATACAACGGAAACAAGTCTTTCAACAAATAGTGTTAGAACAATTGGACATCCATATGACCTTGGGTATGATGGATGACCTTTTCAATGTAACACTAATGGTATGATTCATGAAAGAAATAATGGAAAAGCTGTACTTCATTAAAATTTAAAGTTACGCTTTGTAAAGGACACTGTAAAGAGTATGAAAAAACAAAAGCCACAGAAAAACTATTTGTAAAATATACATCAGATTGTTATGATTTAGATCTAGAACTTCCTTGCAAAAACCTGGTATGTTCAGAAGTGAGCTTTTGGAGGATGATGGGACCACAGGGCGGGGGGACTAGATTAATCCACTGCTGAGTTCATAGCTGAATGTGGTGTTAGAAGGTAGACTTGCTCAAAAGAGGCGAGGTCAATAGGAATGCGACCTGGAAGGGTGTATATCCTTCCCTGGCCCCTCCTTTCTCTCTCTGTTTCCTGGCTACTACAGGATGAACAGCTGTCCTCCTCTGTGCAGGCCCTTCCACCACGCCCTTTCTGCTTTGGAGACCCCTGACTATAGAATGAATCCTCTAAAGACCATAACCCAAAACAAACCTCCTCTCCTTTAAGTGGTAGGTGTTGGGTATTTTGTCCCACTGACAGAAAAGTGACTAAGACTTAGATAAAGGACTGTTATCCAAAATATGCAAGAATGCTTAAAATTCAAGAATATGTGTACAAAGGATCTGATTTAAAAATTGGGCCAAAGACTTTAACACATACTTCCCTAAAGAAGACATGCAGATGTCAAACCAGTATGAAAAGATCCTCCACATCATAAAGTCATCAAGAAAACGCAAATTAAAACAAAAATGAAAGACCACTAACAACAATTAGAATGGCCAAACTCCAAAACACAGACCACACCAAATGCTGAGGAGTATGTGAAACAACTGAATCTCATTCATTGGTAGTAGGAATACAAAATGGTACAGACACTTTAGAAAACATTTTTTTTTTGCAGAACTAAAAAAACTCTTGCCATAAAATCTAGCAGTTGCATACCTTGGCATTTACCTAAAAAAAGTAAATACTTATGTTCATGGAGAACCTGTACACAATGCATACATGGGCATCATTCATAATCATCAAAACATGGAAGCAACAAACATGTTCTTCAGAGGTGAGTGGGTAAAAAAATCTTTGGTACATCCAGGTAGTGGAATACAGGATCATACAGCACTAAGACAAAATGTGCAATCAATTCCATGAAAAGGCTTGGAGGAAACTTAGGTGCATACAATTAAGTACAAAAGATCAAGCTGAAGAGACAATAAAATGTATGAATCCAACTACACAACATGCTGTAAAAGGGAAACTATGGACATGGTGAAAATGATCAGTGGTTCATAGGGGTTAGAGGAGGGAGAGGGATAAACAGAGAGTGGAAAAGGGATTTTTAGGGCAATGAAACTACTGTGTAAGATACTATAATTGTAAGCATTGCATGTTCTTACACATTTGTCCAAACCCATAGAATGTACAACAGCAATAGTGAATCTTCATGTAAACTATGGATTTGGGATGATAATACTGTGTCAATGTGTTAATCAGTTGTAACACATGTATCACTCTGGTAGGGGTTATTGATAATGGTCGAGGCTATGTATGTTGGGGATGGGGGGGATATAGGATTTTTCTATACTAATGATGGCAGATCTTTTTGACATGAGCATCCAAACTGCAACCCAAAACCCACTTATTTATCACAAAGTGCCAACACTGCAATTAAAGCTGAATCCTGAGGTTTTCGTTTAGAAAAAATAACTCATACATTAATATCTTTTGCCTTAAGAGGAAAATAACATGCATGCAATAGGGTCACCACCACTACTCTACACCTTCTGCCCTATGAACCTAAAATTTCTCTAAAATATAGTCCATTAATAACCAAATATATTCATTTAAAATATTTGTTTAATGTGCTTGAGAATTTTCAAAGAATGCCTATGTACTGCATCGCAGGTTCCTTAACCATAAAATAGAGATAATAGGATTTGTGGGAGAAGTAAATGAATGAGTATAGATGATATACTTAGGAAGTTCCCAATAAACATAAGCTATGATTGTTATTTTTTAGTAATGGTGGCCTTACTTTATCTCATTTTATTTATGAAGCATCCTGTCAGTAGGTATTTTAAGATAGATTTCGTAAAATTACATGAATTGCCCATACATTGAAATGCCAAGATTCTAATGCACAACTGATCTCAAATGTCAAGTTTCATTTAAAACAACTTGCTGGAGGTTACATAGAATCAGGGCAAGGGTAGCACACATGTATCACATTAATGAATGGACACGCAAATGATACTTGTAACCCATACGCTTGATTTAGCATCCTCTGTCCAGGTTACTTTCCAAGTCTTAAATGGAAATATTTATTCTTGTTCTTCCATGCTGTTGACTTCTACTAATTTTTCTGCCAAGTTTAAGAGCAAACAAGTGGCTACCCGCCACTCCCATAGTGTGTCACCCCAGACTCGGCTGAACCCCAGACATCTTCGGGAAGCCCAATGAGTCTGCACTCTGCCTCCCTGATCAGCATGCAAGGCAGGCGAAAACTTGGGCACCTTTTGGGGCCTCGGTGGTTACCCGCCACACCCATAGTGTGTCACCCCAGGCTGGGCTGAACCCCAGACATCTTTGGGAAGCCCGGTGAGTCTGGGCTCTGCCTCACTGATCAGCGTGCAAGGCAGGAGAAACCTTGGACACCCTCGGGGCCTCAGTGGCTACCTGCCACACCCATAGTGTGTCCCCCCCAGACTGGGCTGAACCCCGGACATCTTCAGGAAGCCCGATGAGTCTGGGCTCTGCCTCCCTGACCAGTGCACAAGGCAGGAGAAACCTCAGGCACACTCAGTGCCTTGGTGGCTACCTGCCACACCCATAGTGTGTCGCCCCAGGCTGGGCTGAACCCTGGACATCTTTGGGAAGCCTGGTTGTGTGCGCTCTGCCTCCCTGACCAACGTGCAAGGCAGGAGAAACCTTGGGAACCCTTTGAGGCCTCAGTGCCTGCCCGCCACACCCACAGTGTGTCGTCCCAGGCTTGGCTAAACTCCGAACATCTTTGGGAATCCCGGTGAGTCTGGGCTCTGCCTCCCTGACCAACGTGCAAGGCAGAAGAATCTTCAGCCACCCTCCAGGCATTGGTGGATGCCCGTCACACCCATAGTGTGTTGCCCCAGGCTGGGCTGAAGCCCGGACATCTGCGGGAAGCTTGGTGCATTTGCGCTCTGCCTCTCTGACCAATGTGCAAGGCAGAAGAAACTTTGGGCACCCTTTGAGGCCTCAGTGGCTGCCTGCCACACCCACAGTGTGTCCCCCCCAGAATGGTCTGAACCCTGGAAATCTTCGGGAAGCTTGGTGAGGCCGGGCTCTGCCTTGCTCAGTGTGCAAGGCAGGCAAAAACTCGGGCACACTCTAGGGCCTCGGTGGCTACCCGCCACACCCATAGTGTGTCTTTCTGGGCTGGGCTGGGCTGGGCTGAGCCCTGGACATCTGCAGGAAGCCTGGTGAGTCTGGGCTCTGCCTTCTTGACCAGTGTGGAAGGCTGGTCTAAACCTCATGCACCCTCTGGGGTCTCAGTGGCTACACACCACACCCATAGCATGTAACCCCAGGCTGGGCTGCCACCACTCACCAGCACAGGAGCTACACTGAGCACTGGGGATCTTCAGACTCTCACCCTGCCATTCACACACAATCAGGACAGTGAGACTGCACTACAGGGAGTCTCTGGATCCTCAAAAATGGCAAAACAAAGGAGAAAAATGCAATCCCAGATCTCCACACCACCCAAAACAAGTCCAGGAGGCAGCAACACAGAAGAGCCTGGAAGCCATACACACGAAATTTCTGAAATGGTAGCAACTGAAGTGAAGAAACAACTCCATCATGCCACAGAAGACATCAGGTCAGAAATAATGTCTCAGATGAGAAAAGAAATGACAACAATAATGAAAGAAATGTTCAGCATATCCACATGACAAAGACAAGAAAATAGAAGAGCATAGACAACTCAGTGAAACCTTCAGGGAACAATATACAAAAGAACCAGAAGGTATGGAACAGATGCAAACAGATATCCAGGAACTTAAAAATTCCATTGAAAGCTTGCAAAACCACCTGAACAAAGCTGAAGATAGACTTTCAGACCTTGAAGACAGCATTGCCATCAATGAACATGAAAGGAGGGATCTCTTAAAAATAACAAGGACCAGGAAATAGCAATTCAACAACTGCAAGACCAGGCAAAGAAAAACAATGTCAGGATAATATGTATTAATGAAACAGCAGGTGTCAACACAAATGACATAAAAAGACTATTTGCAAAAATAATAGCAGAAAATTTCCCAGGCATGGAAAAAGAAGTGAACATCCATATAAGTGAACCATATACAACAAGAGTTAATCATAACCAAAATAAATCTACACCCAGACATATAGTGATCAAGATCATGGAAACTCAACAGAAGCTCAGAATATTAAAAGCTGTTAGAGAAAAGCAACAGATCACCTATAAAGGAAATCCTATCAGAATCACGGCAGACTTCTCAACACAAATCATCCAGGCAAGAAAAGCTTGGAGTGAAGTGTTTCAGGTACTGAAAGAAAACAACTTCCAACCCAGATTGATGCACCATGTAAAGCTATCTTTAAAATTTAATGGGGAAATAAAATATTTTCATGATAAAGAACAACTGAAGAAATTCATGAGCACCAAACCAATCCTACAAAGAGTACTAAAAGATATTCTAGAAAGAGATAAAA
>NW_004955534.1:665681-673732 GCF_000276665.1 Chinchilla lanigera | reverse complement strand
ACAATATGCACTGGAATTACAATGGTGCACTCCTACCATCTTTTCTAGTGAAACTCTGTATTATCTCTAATGTTTTATTGAAGAATTATTTTCTTATTCTCTTTAATGGTTTGAGCAATCTTTCATTCTTACATCTGATAATCTGAGCAGTGTAGTTGAGGATAGCGATATGCAATGTAACAACCAGTGTTGATTTGTATTAATTTTTCTTGATACCCTGTATCACTTTGAATGTTTTTGCTATGATTTCTTTACATTTGTGATACTGGTATGCTGCTACTATTCTATTTTTTTGTTTGTTTGTTTCTCCTGTGCTACTCTCTTTAAAATAAAATTTAAAAATTTTTTAAAAAAGAGCAAACAACATTTCTAATGAGTGACAAAGTAAATCTGCCTTCTACTTTAGGACTGGAAAAAATCAGAAAATGAATGTTTGTTAGCAGTCCCTATTAATGACCTTTTTAATGCTGTCACAAAGTTTATAAGATCACTAAGTCTGGGAAAGAGAGAGTTCATCTTCTATTTTTTCATTTAAAATGCACTTCTCAATAAACATTTTTATAAAGAATGGATATATTTTGACTCCATATATGAGAAACCCAAGTTTCTCATTTAATACCAACTTTATGGAGATTTACACCCAAATTATATTATGACCAGATAATGAAAATTCAAATACAAATTTACTGCCTAACCTTACTTTAAAAATACACCCAAAAAACAGGCACTGTAAAGTAATCAGGCTTATCAAGCTCTCCATTCATTCCAATGATACAGCCTTTGTTTTAAACATTGCTTCTCTTAGATTGATTTCAAAGCTTTGGTTATATTCTTCTAAACAGCCTTGATGAAGGCCAATTTCAAAACTCTTTTATCATGGATTTGATATTTAGAAATAATCAAAAATTATCTAGAATCAAGACTATTGGGTAAAATAGATGACAGTAAAGAATAAACTGATTTTCCCAAGAAGATTTAATTGCTGAAGATCAAACAACGGCCTCCAAAAATCCTAGCCAAAGCAATTAAGCAAGGGAAACAAATAAAGGGCATCCACACAGGAAAAGAGAAAGTCAAATTATCCCTGTTTTTAGAATATATAGAGAAACCTAGATGCCACCAGAAGAACTGTTTGAACTGAAATGAATTCAGTAAAGTTGCAGTATATAAGATCAGCACACAAAAACCAGTAGCATTTGTATACAACAATAATGGATTAGCTTATGAAGAAATCAAGAAAGCAACCCCATTACAATACCTACAAAATGTATCTATGAATAAATCTAACCCAAGAAATGAAAGCACTCTGTAATGAAAACCATAAAACAGTGATGAAATAAAATGAAGACACCAAACCAACATCTCGTAATTCATAGGCTGAAATAATTAGTATTGTTACTAATTATGCTATGATATGATCATTACACATTGTGTTCATATATTAAAAGGTCACATACTATTCCAAGTGATCTATAGATTTGATGCAATATCTATCAAAATACTAATAACATTCTTCATAGAAACAAAAAACTCCTGTATGGAATGTATGGAACCACAAAAAATCCTGAATAACCAAAGCAGTACTGAACAAAAGAATAACGTGGAGACACCACAATACCTGACTTTATACCATGAAACCATAGCAACCAAAATATGGTACTAGCATGAAAATGGACATACAGACCAATGGAACAGAATAAAGAACTCAGAAATAAGTACATGCAGTTATAGCTAACTGGTAAAGGAGCCAAGAACATACATCAGAGAAAGGACAGTCTCTTCAATAAATGGTGATGGAAAAAATAGGTATGCACATGCAGAAACTAGACTGCTATATATCATCATATACAAAAATCAACTCAAAATGAACCAGAAGCTTAAAAATAAGACCTGAAACTATGAAACTCCTGTAAGAAAACATAGGGAAAACAATTTGGGGCATTATTCTGGGGAAAACAGTATGGAGGTTATTTTAAAAACTAGAAATAGAAAACGATATGATACAGAAATCCCATGCTTGGTATGAGTCCAAAGGAAATAAAATCAGTATGTCAAAGAGACACCTAAATTTCTATATTTACTGCAGCACTATTCACAATAGCCAATATATGGTGTCAACATAGGTACTTATTGATAGGTAAATGGGTAAAGAAAATGTAGCATATAAACACAATGTGATATAATTCAGCCTTAAAAATTGAATTTGTCGTTTGTGACAACATGAATGCAACTGGAAATCACTGTTAAATGAAATAAACCAAGCACAGAAAGACAAGTATTTCATTGTCTCACTCATATGTGGAATCTAAAATAGCTGAACTCATAGAAGTAGAGAGAAAACTAGTGATTACCAAAGGCTGTGAAGGAAAAGGTGTCAGAGAGGATGGGGAGACAATGTTTAACTTGATACAGTGGTCCGATTGGATAGGAGAAATAACTCCTAATATTATATAGCACAGTACAGTCACACGATGGATGACAGTAATTAATTGTATATTTCAAAATAGCTGGTAGAGAGGGTTTTGAATGTTCCCAGCACTAAGAAACAATAAATGTTGGAGGTGATGGAAATGCTAATTACCCTGATATGATCATTACACATTGTATTCATATATTAAAAGGTCACAGCACATCCCATAAATATGTATAATTACTGTCATTTAAAAACTTTTTGAGACAAGGTCTTGCTATGTAGTCCAGGTTGGGCTCAAACTCACAGCAATCCTGCTGCCTCAGCCTCCCAAGTGCTGGGATTATAGGCGTGTGCCACCACACCCAGCTATTTTTTAAATTTTAAAGTAGCCTCCTTTAAAGTCAAGTCTTCAGAACTCAAATAGTTGTATTCCAATGACAACAGCAGCACACTGAGACATATGTTCTCTATGTTTTCCAATTACAAACTTTTGATTTTATTTTTCCTTTTCTTTGTGGTACTGGGGATTGAACTCGGGGCCTTTGTACTGAGCTACATCTACAGACTTTTCTTATCTTTTTATTTGGAGACAGAGTTTTACAAAGTTGCTAAATTGCTCTGGCTGAGCTTGAAATTGTGATTCTCCTGTCTCAGTCTACCAGAGTGCTGGGCTCATAAGCATGTGCCATCATGCTCAGCGACAAACTTTAGATCTTAAAATTAAGTGTCTATGACTATTTCATCTTAATTTACTTTCCAGGAATAAAGGGCTATATTTTCAAATCCTATTGCAAAAATATATTGAGAGCCTAGCATGTACCAAGTAGAAGGGTTTTACATGTCATGGTTTCAATCCCACAGGAATGGCAATGGCAACTAGTATGGTACCTTGCATATAGATCTGCACTTGCTGATAAGGAAGAATGACTATCGCACTTCTTAGAGGAAAAAAATAAAAAGCCAGTTCCATAATAATAGCATATAATATGATATTGCCTTGCAAAAGCACTATAAAATGTGAGAAAAATAATATAAATACATTTATCACTGCACAAAGACACAGTTTGGAAAACTGGATCAAAAAACAGAATCCAACAGTATGTTTCACTCCAGAAACTCATCTAGTCCAGAAAGGTTTTCACAGGCTAAAAAATCAAAGAATGGAAAACAAAATTTCATATACAAGATCCCCTAAAACAAGCCAAAGTAGCAATTTTAATTTCACACATAGTAAACTTCAAGCTAAAACTGACAAAGAAGGTCACTAGATACTAGTTAAGGGAACAATCCAACAAGAGAAAACGCTTATAAATATATGTGCACCAAATACTCTACTGAAGCACCTATCTTTATAAAAATGAATACTGCTGGACATAAAAGATCAAATACATACTAACACAATCATAATGGAGGATCTTAACACACTACCTTTGCAAAGAGATAGATAAAATAAACAAAAAATCAGTAAAAAGTATCAGAGCTGACTTACACTTTCGAACACTTGGACTTAATAGGTATCTGCAGAGTATTCCACCCTACTACAATAGAATATGCATTCTTTTCTGCAACACATGGTACTTTCTCCAAAACAGAAGATATACCAGTCCACAAAACCTGCCTAAATAAACAAAAAAGAATCAAAATCACCCTATATGTACTATTAAACAGATTGCACTAAAATTAGAAATCCATGACAGAAGAAACTACGGAAAAAGTAGAAGAACTTCGAAATTAACACACTCCTAAACAACCAACTGGTCACAGAAGAAATTAAGCAAGAAATTTAAAAATTTCTGGAAGTTAATGACAATGCCTGTACAACTCACTAGAACCTACAGGACATTATGAAAGCAGTCCTAAGAGGGGAGCTCACTGCAAGCAATGCTTACATTAAGAAAACAGAGCAAGTGAAATAAATAACCTTATGAGGAACCTTCAGACACTTGAGAAACAACAACAATCTAGGCTCAAACCAAAATTAAGAAGAGAAAGAAAAGATTAGAATAAAAATCAATGAAATCAAGAGTGAAAAAGTAATACAAAGAATCAATGAATCGAAGGGCTGGTTCTTCAAAAGAATCAACAAAATAGATAAACTCTTAGCCAAATTAACCAGGAGAAAGACAGGAAAGAGTCACATTAATGCAACTAGAGAAATGAAAAAGGTAAAAGCACAACAGACATCATCAACATCCAGAAGAAAGTAACTATTATGAAAAATTATATTCCAATAAATTGGAAAATTTTGAAGAAATGGACAAATTTTCTAGACTCATACAAATTACCAAAGCTAACCCAAGAAGGTACAAAAATACTGAACAACCCAATAACAAGCAGTAAAATAGAGGCAATAACAAAGAATTACCAACTAAAACAAAGCTCAGGATCTGACAGATTCACTACTGAATTCTACAAAACATTTAAGAATGCTATAGCAGCTATACTCCTTAAGCTCTTCAAAGAAATGAAGGAGATAGAGTGCTTCCAACTTCATTTATGGAAGCCAGCATCATTCTGATTCACAAACTGGATAAAGAGCCCACTAAAAAAGAAAACTACAGTCCAATCTCCTCAATGAACATAGATGTAAAAATTCTTAATAAGATATTAGCTAACAGAAAGAAGCTCATCAGCAAAAAGATTATATATCATGAGTAGATTTCATCTAAAAGATGAAAGGATGGTTCAACATAACCAAATCAATAAATGTAATACATCAGACAAATAGAAGCAAGGTCAAAAACCACATGATTATATCAATAGATGCAGAAAAGGTTTTCAACAAAAGTCCAACATCCTTTCATGATAAGAACCCTGAAGAAAATAGGTATAAAAGGACCATACTTGAACTTGATGAAAGCTATTTATGACAAACAAACAGCCAATATCATATTAAATGGGGAAAAATTGAAAGCATTCCCTCTAAAAGCAGGAACAAGACAAAGATGCCCTCTATCACCACTCCTATTCAACAAGGTACTTAAAATATTAGGTAGAGCAATCAGGCAAGAAAAAGAAATAAACGAGATACATGTAAGACAGGAAGAATTCAAATAATCATTATTTGCAGATGACCTCATACTCTACATAGAAAGCCTAAAGAATTCCGCGAAAAACCTCTTAGAATTAATAACCAACTTTAGCAATGTAGCAGGATACAAAATCAACACACAATAATTAATACTATTTGTGTACACTAATACTGAACTAAACAAAAAGGAAACTATGAAAACAATACCATTCATGGTAGCATCAAGAAAAATGAAATACCTACGTTTTAACCCAACCAAGGAAGTAAATGACCTCTACAAAAATAAAAAATTAAAAACTACAGTACTCTTGGGGCTGGGAATTTAGCTCAGCAGCACAGCACCTGCCTGACAAGTGCAAGGTTGTGAGTTTGGTTCCCGGTACCGGAAAAAAAAAAAAAACTACAGTACTCTGAAAAAGGAGACTGAAGAAGACATCAGAAAATGGGAAGATGTTCCTTGCTCCTAGATAGGCAGAACAAATACTGTCAAATTGGCCATACTCCCAAAACTGTTACATAGATTCAACACAATTCCAATCAACAATACACTAACAGTGTATTTCACAAACTTAGAAAAACAAACAATCCTAAAATATATATGGAATCTGAAGAGACCTAGAATAGCAAAAGAAATTTTGGGCAACAAGAGTAAAGCAGCAGGCATCACATTACTTGATCTCAAGGTATACTACAAAGCAGTAGTAATAAAAATGGCAAGGTACTGGAACAGAAATAGACATGCACATCAATGGAACAGAATAGAGGACACAGAAACATTCCCCAGATGCATTCAGCTATTTAATCTTTGGCAAAGGAGTCAAAAGCATACATTAGAGGAAAGACAGTCTATTCAATAAACAGTGCTGGGAAAACAGGGTATCTTCTTGCAGAAGATTGAAACTAGACCCTATCTTTCACCTTATACCAAACTAAAATCAAAATGGATAAAAGATCTAAACATTAAAAGAGAAACATTGAATCTACTAGAAGATAAAATAAGTAAAACACTTGAAAACACAGATGTAGGAAAGGATTTCCTACACAGAACCACAACTGCACAAGAAATAACAGCAAGAATCAACAATTGGAGTATACCAAATTAAAAAGTTTCTGCACAGCAAAGGAATTAATTACTAGAATGGAGAAACAATTTACAGAATGAGAAAAAAATTCTGCCAGCTAGTCCTCAGACAGAGGACTAATATCTATAATATATAAAGAACTCAAAGAAAAATCAGGCCAACTAAAATAAAGGACTGGGCAAGTGAAATGAACAGACACTTCTCAAGAGTAGAAGTGCAAATAGCCAAAAATTATATGAAAAAAAAATGTTCAAAACCCCTGGCCATGAGAAAACTGAAAATCAAAACACTACGATTCCATCTTATACCAGAGAGAGTGGCAATTACTACAAAATCAAAAAATAACAAATGCTGGTGTGCCTATGTGAAAAAGGAAACACCCATACTCTGTCAGAGGGAAAGGTAAACTAGTACAAGCATTATAGAAATTCCTCAAAGAAATAAAATTATAAATTCCATATGACCCAGCTATCCCCCTTCTAGGTATCTTCCCCAAAGAGCTAAGGACATCATACTATAGCAACACATACATATAAGTATTTATAGCAGCACAATTCCTAATAGCTAGATCCTGGAAGCAACCAGTATACTTATCAATGGATGATTGGATAAAGAAAATGTGGTACCTATACATAAAGGAATACTACTTAGCTATAAAAAGGACAAAATTGAGACATCTGTAGGAAAAGCGACGCACTTGGAAAATATGATATTGAGCAAAAGTAATCAGACACACAAGTTTAAATACAGTATAGTATCTCTTATTTTAGTAAGGCAAAGTACAAATGAAGAGCACAACAAAGGATGGATAGAAAGAGACACCAGGGGATAGATCTCTTAGAAATGGGAAGGGGTCCAAGAGAAGGTGGATGAGAGGAGAGTGGGATGAGAATAAGAAATAAGTAGAATAAAGGTATGCCATATGTAAGAACCCAATGACGTCAACAAATGTAAATATTATGTGTTGTAAAGATGAGGTAGGATTAAAAATATCAACAAGAATGAAAATGGTGAAAGGGGATTTGGAAGAGGAGGGAGAGAGGCAGGAGGGAAGGGGAAAGGGATTTAAAAAGAGAATCAAGATGTATTATGTACATGTACGAACTCCCCAAGATGATGGTAAACTACATGCACTGCAAACATGTACTAATAAAAATGATAATAATAATGCAAACATACATATGACTGTATATATACACAGTTATATACTGTCTGAAAAGATGAACATCAAATGTTTAACAGTATTCCCCTAGGAAGTGGACTGGAAGTACAAGAGAGAAGATTTTCCTTTTTCACTTTGTATACTTCTTTTTTTTCCTTTTTGGTTGAGACAGCGTCTCACTGTGTAAGTTCAGGCTGGCCTCGAACTCACTATGTAGCCCAGGCTGGCCTCTAACTCACAGTGATCCTCCTGCCTTAGATTCCTGAGTGCTGGGATTACAGGTGTGTCCCACCACACGTGGCTTGTAAATGCCTTACTGCTTCAAGTTTTGAATGCTTACAATAAGCATTTGTTTTTGTTTTT
>NW_004955534.1:664046-665581 GCF_000276665.1 Chinchilla lanigera | reverse complement strand
AGACCACAACTTCAAGAACAACAACAGAAAGGAACCAACAAGCAGAGCAAGCAATTAAACAGACGGAAAAAGGAGGATCCAACAGCAGGAGAATAGCATGACAAAGATAAGCCAGTACATATCCGTTATAACCATCAATGTAAATGGTCTCAATGCACCCACCAAAAGAAGCAGACTTGCAGAGTGGATTAGGAAACAAAACCAACTATATGCTGCAAGAAACACATTTCACTCAAAAGGACATTTAAAGACTGAAAATTGAAAGATGGAAAACAATACTCCATGCAACAGGAACCCAGAAAAAAGCAGGTGTAGCTATTTTGTTTGCAGACAATGTGAACTTCAACCAAGAACAATCAAAAGAGATAAAGGTCACTACATACTTCTGAAGGGGAAGCTTCAAGAAGAAGAGATAACAATTGTAAACATCCATGCACCAAATATAGGAACACCCATCTATGTAAGACAAATTCTAACAGACATGAAAAATGAAATAAGTAGCAATGCAATCACAACAGGAGACTTTAACAGACCACGTCACAAAGAGATAGATCAACTAGACAAAAAATTGGGAAAGAAATAGCAGAACTTAACCAAACATGTGAACATATGGACTTAGTAGAATTTTACAAAGTGTTCCACCCAACAGCATCAGAATATACATTCTTCTCAGCTGCACATGGGATGTACTCTAAAATAGACCATATCCTAGTACATAGAACATGTTTAAGGAAATGCAAAGTACTTGAAATTATCCCATGTATACTGTCAGACCATAGTGCAATGAAATTGGAAATTATTGACAAAAGAAAACACAGAAACTCCATAAACAGTTGGAAATTAAATAACATCCTCCTGAACAACCAATGGGTCACAGATGAAATCAAAGTAGAGATTAAACACTATTTACAATCAAATGCAAAGGTACAACCTACAGGAACCTGTGGGATGTAAAGAAAGCAGTCCTCAGAGGGAAATTTATAGTGTTTCACCCCTCAGGAAAACAGAACAAGCACAAATAAATAATCTCATGCTGCACCTCAAGATCCTAGACAAAGAAGAGCAAGTCAAACCCAGAGTCCAAAGAAGTCAGGAAATTATAAAGCTCAGAGCAGAAATTAATGTAATGGAGACTAAAAAACAATACAAAGAATTAATCAAGAAAACAGTTGTTTCTCTGAACGAATAAATAAAATAGATAAACCCCTAGCCAACCTTATCAAAAACAGGAAAGAAAAAACTGAAATAAATGCAGTAAGGAATGAAAGGGTTTGAAGTCGCTAGAGATCCTGAAGAAATTCAGATGATCATCAATACCTACTTTGAGAATCGTTACTCTCTTGGGTTGGAAAACACAGAGGAAATGGACAGACTTCTAGATACATATGAATTACAAAAGCTGAAGGAAGATGATATAAAAATCCTTATAACTCAATATCAGCCAGTGAAATTGAGAATGTAATTAAAAACTTGCCAATGAAGAAAAGTCCAGGTCCTGATGGATTCACAGCTGAATTCTACAAGCAATTTAGGGA
>NW_004955534.1:656106-661599 GCF_000276665.1 Chinchilla lanigera | reverse complement strand
TTTTTTTTTGGTTTTTCTCCGGTACCGGGAACCGAACTCACGACCTTGCGCTTGCCAGGCAGGCGCTTTGCCACTGAGCTAAATCCCCAGCCCCACAATAAGCATTTGTTAATTTTGTATTAAAAATGTTTAATTAAAAAGTAGAAACACATAACAAGCTCTCAAAAGGAAGCAGTTGCAACTCCTGATACAAACTTGTTGAGAAAAAGGTCAAAAGAGCTTAAGACAATAGCCACCACCTTCCCCCACCTGTCTTTCATCACTGTAAATGCCAAAAGGCATCTGACACCCTAACTGAATCATGACTAAAGTCTGGGAGATTGGGACTTTGAATAACAAAAGATCACATGGCAAGTGCAGTATTAGCTACATTACAGGTTGCAGAACTTATTTTTAAAACTGTTTTACTGAAACATATCATATTTATAAAAAGTAAATGGCATTTCTTAAAGTAAACTGAACATGTATCAAAATCATACATTTTAGCCAGGTGTGGTGGTACACACCTATAATCACAGGACTCAAGAAGGCTGAAGCAGGAGGTCTGCAAGTTCAAGCCTAGACTGGGTAATTTAGTGATTTAACTAGAGCCCTTTTCAAACTTTTAAAAGGGAAGAGGGATGGGATGTAGCTCCATCTAAGGCCCTGGATTCAATCCCTAGCATCACAAGAAAAAAAAGTGTACATTTTGGTAAAAAAAAAAAAAAATATATATATATATATATATGCCATATATATGCCATCACCATGATCAAGAAGTGAAAACACATATCATCCCAAATTTCTTTGTGCCTCCTTTGTAATTCTTCCCCAGACTTTGACAACTATTGATCTGGACACAAAAAGTTTGAGTTATAACTGACTTATTTTGTAACATAATAAAAAAATAGACATTTCTGGGAAACACTTATACAATACTAAACATTAACAAGTACTTTCTTCTAAACCAGAGTGTTTTCTCAATTTCAAGCTTAATCTGCCAATCTTTATCTAGTTAAAGCTCTATAGCGTCCTACTTTGCTCCTGAAAATAGGTTTTAAAAGGTTTATATTTTCCCCATACACAATCTGTTTTTAACTTTGTTTAAACCAAATAAATATATTCAAGCATGTAGTCTATTCTAAATTATATACTTTACAGTAGATTATATATTAATCAAAATAAATCTACCAAAACAGGTAGAATCACACTAAGTGAGATCAAGATATTAGGCTATGGCTTAAAAGCAATTCTTCAAACCAACCTTATTTGGCCTCAAATTTTCCTGTTTGTTCCCTGCAGTCCTGAGGATCCAGCCCAGGGCCTCCCACACGATAGGGAAGGGCCTTACCACAGAACTACACCTCCAACCCCTCCAATTTTCCTTTTAATAAGCTCTACTGCTTCAGTTGATAATAATGGTAAAATTCATTTACAGTATTCTCATCATTTTCAACAATCATTGTCATATGTCTAATTTATTCAAGAAAGGTTTAAGAGCCTAGTATAAACCAAGCTCTGATTGCAAAGGATGCAATAATTATGATCTCCATAAATTATAAAAAAGTTAAATTTTAATAGATTTTAACCATTCCCATGTTCAGTTATGTTCTACCATGACTTTCTCAACCTCTCTGCCCACATACACACATCTTTGCTCCAGCTTTATGACTAAAAGCAACACTACTGAAATGATTTGTTCTTTAACACCTTTGCATAAACCAATGGAAGCTCTTTTAACCTTAAAAATTATAGTTCTTCAATAACATTTGTACAACACACATTCTAGCAATATCTTGTGTACTGCTATACTGCATTTTAGCTTTACTAAAATATTTCACTTAGCATGCTCCCAATGCCAGAACATTGCTAGGAGATTCTCAAAGGAGACACCTGCTTTCTCTAGTCATCTGCCCCCTTATCTTTCTTGCCTCTATGCCTAGTAGCACAGCTAGCCAAATAACAGTAGAATAAGAGACTAAGGGAGATGCAGATGTTCTCACAAACCTAAAACAGTTGCTTTAACCTGTAGTGAAAAGTCAAGTGCTGCACAACGTGGATCCAAAGTTACTCCAATACTCCTTTCATTCAGAACATATTAGAGAGATTCCTCTGATATATCTCAGGATTTTAAAAATCAAATTCTCTTTGAAACATAAAAAGTATGTGAATCAAAATATCCATCAATTCATTCTCACTTGTTCTTTCTCACTCTCAAATATTTCCTGTCGGGTGTCAGCAAGTCCATTTGAATGAGCCATGTTTTGAAAACAGATGTAGAAATCAACAGGACAATATGCACAACTCACTGTCCTCTTTTGAAATAGTTCTTTGCCATCTTTCTTTTTCTCCAGACTCTTGTGCCTTAAAGTTAGTCATTTAAAAAGTATTTTAGATGTTTAAAGTTGTATCAACATATTTATAAAAAAACAGTGGGGCAGTTAAAATTTATTTGGGTCAAATCAATCTACCCAATTGCCAATTTTCTGACTAATGCAGAATACCAGTGAGTCTTGACCAAACAGAAATAGTCCACGGCTCTCCAGTCAAGATGCCATTGATGAACGTTCAAGCATCTGACACATCATTAAGTCAAACAACATTTTAAACACTGAGGCTGACCAGATGCTCTGATCTTTGAATAATTTCAAAATCATATCAGTAAAACTGAGAGGCACTCATTTTGTAATAATGGGAATATAGCCCATATTTTCAAATTAAGATGGTCAGAAAGGGCATATTAGGAGTACGGGGGCTTTCTGGACAGAAAAGACAAGACTTATGGAGATCCACAGCTACTCACTAATAAAAAATTTGCAACAGTGAAATATTAGGGTCCAGCATGGTGGTGCATTCCTGTAATTCCAGCACTCAGAAGGCTGAGGCAGGAGGATTGTTGCCAGGCAGGAGTTCTAGGCCAGCTTGGGCTACAAAGTGAGCTCAAGACCCGCCTGAGCTGCATAGCGAGACCCTGTCTAAAGGACAAAAACAAAAGAAAACAAAACAAAATGAAATATCAGGGTCCTGTGAGGGAGAATCTCTTCTATTACCACTCAAGGAAACTCAGCTGTACAGGAGAGTTTGGGGAATGTTAATCGTGAAATGAAGAAACTGGATTTATGCTAATTCAGCTCTTCAGGCAACTTAATTTCCTGTTTTCTTTTCCTTATGTCAAAATGTCATCCTAAGGTTTCCCTTATGTGATAATGTTTGTGAAAGCAAAGCGTTTTTAGTGTTTTTGAGGCTAAGAGAAAATACATTAACTTTAAAACAAGGTTTGTGACTTTGAAGATACCAATATGTAATACAACAAGCATTGTTAATTTCCTACCACTTTGTTTGTAACTTTGTATTGCCTGTACTGATCTTTTGCTATTTTGTAAAAGGATGTCTGTCTGTTAAGGTTTTCCTCCTTTTATTTTTAAAATAAAAAAAATAAAACAAGGTTTGTGTTAGGTCTTTCAATGTAAATGCATTTACATAAGTCCATGTTAGTGTGTACAGGCATCATCCTATCACAGCAAGGAAGAAGTGATTTTCAAACTATATGCTTGTAATCTTAGGCTGATGGTGGAGAATCCCAAGTTCTAGCCAACCCTGAGCAATTTAACGTCTTAGCAAGACTCTATTTCAAAACAAAACAAAAAAATAAATAAAGAAATAAAAGAAGGGTGGACATTGTAGCGTAGAGTGAAGGCTTTGGGCTCAATCCTCAGTGCTTCAAAAACAAGACAAAGCAACAACAAAAAATTATAAGCACAAAGTAGTTGGCAGACCTGTCTGACCAGTCTTTTAGTCTTTTGTCCTTTCTTCAGCACTTTGTTGAAAAACACCTCTCTCCAGACACCTTCAACCACCAGTGCTGCTTTATACTTCGGATTAATTTATCATAATGCTACATTAATAGACTCACAGTTTTCTCTTCTTCACATGAAAAAGAAAGGTCACTATAGAGTTAATGCAGCTGAGTACCTTCCATACTTCTGCCTCACTCATCAAATAATCAGTGTATTTTTTGTTAGTAATGCATATCATGAAGTTACAGGCTCTCTCACCAGTCTGAAAATACCAGCAAAATTCCCACCCATTAGTCGCCACCTACAGGGGAAAAGTAGTCCTCACATGGAACCGTGCTTGTACTACTAGAGTGTTTCTGAAAGCAGCAGTATTTCCCAATCTGTTAAAAATCTCAAAATGAACTTATTTGAATACAACCCAAGAATAGGCTATTACCTGATACCTTGTGTCGAAAATTCAATCAAGGCAGGAAAGATCAAAGAGGCCACAATTCACGGGTACTCTTCATTAGGAAAACACTGCCAGAAAGAAACAGTTACAAGGTCAAAAATGGATGCAGTGATTTAAAAATACGTAAAACAACTATATATTTACTGTTTCCGGTGTGAAAAGCATGAGACATTCACACAGTTGTACCTATATACCATCACAGTCTGGGTTTTGCAACTGTTTTTAGTTATTAATTGATATACTCAGTACATTTCTGACTTTTCATGCCTACAGAAAGTTCTTACAAAGGCCAGAGATATAGCTCAGCGGCACAATGCCTTGCTTGGGAAACGCAAGGCCCTGAGTTCGATTCTTGGTCAAAAAAAAAAAGAAAGTTCCCATAAAAATTTTACAGACGGAAATTTTTATGGAAACTCTACAGAATGTAACCACAGATTTGGTTAAATAGTCCCTCTCCATTGGAATTTGTGATTTCCTTTTTTTTTTTCTGAAAGAGGACTACTCTTCCCAAAAGAGTACTACTACTCTAGACTGCTACTATAAGAATGAACATTATAAGAAATATATGTACCAATCTCACAGAACTATTTCCTCCAGCTCCCTGGACAAGATGGCAGCTCAGTGGTTGTGGAGACTGCAGACTGATGTTTCCAGTCTTCCCCGAGGCCGGTCCGGAAGTCCTGACTTGGAGTGATGAGGACCCCTACTGGGCGTTAAGCGAGAGTGCTGTACAGGCTTTAGTAGCGCTCCCACCGGGGAACTGGTCACTTCCATAGGGGAAGATGAAAGCCTGGCGCTGGATACCGCATGCTTCCATAACCTGAAGAGTCTGGGCACAGAATGGACTACACCTTGGGAGAGTCTGCCGAGTTATTGCCAGAACAACATATTTCTAGTTTCCAAAGGTGTTGCTGGAACAGACATATTTCTAGTTGTATGAAGTGCCCTGGACACCATTCTTGTACCTCATTACTAACTTCAGTAGTAGGCATTTTTCACTAAGCTGGAAACCACCTTGTTTGAGTCTAGAACTATTTCCACACTGTAATTGGAGACATCCAAAGACCCAGACATGCTTGATCCATCTCTCTAGTTACATCATGAACTCTGAGAGACATGAGCCTTCATCAAAACAAAGAAAACACCAAGTCTGTGATAAAAAAAATTGGGAATATATATGTAATCATAATAAAGAAAATGCGAAGACCCTGGGAAACAAAAATGTCGATTCGAAATGTGAAGACAGGGGCTGGGGATTTAGCTCAG
>NW_004955534.1:643279-656006 GCF_000276665.1 Chinchilla lanigera | reverse complement strand
ACAAAACGAAATGTGAAGACAGTGAGAACATATTTGACTTTTCAGTTATATCCTATAATATACTTTCACAAGATTTATTGGAGGTTAATTAGCACCTTTACGGACACTGCTGGTGGCCAGTATTACCCTGGAGTTTTTCAGTATTCTGAAAGAAATTAAACACTTGGATGCAGATGTAGTTTATCCACAAGAAGTTCAAGAAGATCATTATAGAACAGAAATCAGGCCAAGTTTGGGATCATGGAGTTATCACTGTGAATATAAGATGTGAATGGGAAGGAATCATGATTGCTGTGCCATTTGCTTTAAACATTACAAATTTTCACTTTTATCAGTGAACACAGTAGAATTCCACGACCCTGATATTCCTGTCTTGGACAGAGACAATATTGGATTAGTTTTATTCTTGTAGCCCAAAATTTCTATGCTGCCTGTCCTGCATCTGTTGTAGAATCCAAGGTTAGGTGATATTAAGATGATCTAATTGGCAATGCTACTGGCAGAGATTTCCAGTGTTGCTCATCAGAAAGATGGTAGTTTCTGTCCTATTGTCATGTGTGGTGACTTTAATTCTGTTCCTGGTTCTCCACTTTATAGTTTCGTAAAGGAAGAGTTGAATTATTCAGGCCTTGATATAGGAAAGAATGGGGACCAAGAACAGTCTTCACAAGAACAAAAAATTTTACCTATTCCAATTTGGCCCTCAAACTTAGGTACCTCACAGGACTGTGTGTATGAGATAGAGCAGGTACCAAAAGCAGAAAAGAAAGATAGTGACTTGACACAAAGACAGCCCGATGAAAGAGATCCTAGTATCAGCTGAAAAGTTATCTTCAAATTGACAGCACCATTTCAGCTTCTCATCTGTTTTTGCGCATTACTCTCCTGACCCTGGAATTCTAGAAGTGACCACTTGTCATTTCCAAAGTGCCATAACTGTGGATTACATTTTTTACTCTGCAGAAAAGGAAAATGTTGCTGGGCACCCAGGAACTGAAGTTTCTTTGGTTGGTGGCTTGAAACTTCTAGCTAGAGACAACGTGCATGTTTGAAACATTTTCCTTTTTAACTTAGCTACCACCTGCTTTTAACTCTTTGCTTTACTAGAAAAACAAAGAGAGCCAGAGATGCCAAGGATTAGGGAAACAGGAGCCTCAAGTCATTTGCACTTTCTACCAGTAAATTATGTAATAAAGTATTGTACTCAGAAATTATTGTCTCTGAAGATATTATCTTATCAATAGTCAGGAATAAATGTATATGGCTCACCAGGACTATGAAATCAGTCTCCTGAAACATTAAGTCAATCAGCCCATCAGGAGAATGAACATACCTGGTTCCCTTGTGGCCCTGCTCACACTGAATCATTATCATTTTATGTCTGCTACCTTTGTTAGTATGTAATGGCAGCAGGCTGGGGATACAGCTCAGTAGCGCAAGTGCCTGCCTAGCAAGCGCAAGGTCCCACGTGAAAAAAGTCCTGGTATGAAAAAAAAAGTATATAATGGCAGCTCAAAGTAGCTATAATTTGCGTTAAATTTTATATAGGCTGAGAACCAGCCAACCTTTTATTCACATGGAACTGTCTCTTCAGTGTGTCCAGTTGAATACTTCGCCAGCATCTTAGCCTAACAAGGGCACCAACGCTCTTAACTTTCATCCCTCAAACCTGTCCCCAAGCTCTGACTGGCTCCTTCCCACGCAGTGAATCTCACTCATCTCCATAAATAGGACCACCATTCATCCTGGTGTTCAGGCCAAAAACCTAGAGTTATTCATTCCTTCCTCTCTGATTCTAATCTTTTGGCAAGTCTTTTTTTGTCAGATTAATCATTTTACTTTGTTTTAATTTTTAGCTTTATCAGTACATGTTTGCAGTACATAATGATTACATTCACCATGGGGAGTTGGTATATGTAAATAATATACCTTAATTCTTTTTTTCATCTCCTTCTCCTTCACTTCCTCCATCCCTTGGTCCCCTTCCCTTTTTGTGTTTTTTGTTGTTGTTGTTGTTGTTTTTTTGGGGGGGGGGTTTGGTACTGGGACTTGAACTCAGGACATTGTGTTTGCCAGGCAGGCACTTGCACCGCTGAGATATATCCCCAGTCCAGGTCCCCTTCCCTTTTGCAAAAGATCTTTTTCCCTGTTTCCTATTGTCTTTTACTTTGCTCTTTATTTATATTTGTTTCTCATATAACATAAACCTTGTGGTATTTAAGTTTGTGTATCTGATTTATTTCACTTTATATTATGGTCTCCAGGTGCATTCATTCTCCTACAAGTGACTCAAGTTTATCTTTCTTTATGGCAAAGTAGTACTCCATTGTGTCTAAATACCGCATTTTTTATCATTCACCTGTTGATGGACATATGGGCCACTTCCATGATTTAGCTATTATGAGTTGTACTGCTATAAGCATGGATATACATGTATCACTGTAATAGATGACTTTAACTGTTTTGGAAAGATACCTAAAAGGGAAATAGCTGAGTCAAATGGAATTTCTAGTTTTAGTTTTCGATTTTTGACTCTACTTTTATCAAGCATTACAAATCTACTTCCGTCTACTGCTACCTCCCAGGTCCAAGCCACCTTCGTATCTCACCTGAACTACTGCAAGAACCTCATAAACTATTCTTCTCGCCTTCTCCCTAGAGAGTTCTGCTATTTACAATAGCCAAAATGCTATTTCAAGGAAACCATAAGGGCCTGGAGGCATAGCTTGGTGGTAGAGCATTTGTCTAGCCAGCTTGAGGCCCTAAGGTCCATCCTCAGCACCACCAAAACATTTTTAAATAAGTAAACCTAAAGTCAGAACATCCTTTGTTCAAAACTCTCTAGTGGCTTCCCATCATGCTGTGAAGAAAGTTCAAACCGCTTACCCTCAATATATGGCCCCTACTTACCTCTTTCAACTCATTCACCCCTTCTTACCTCCTGCCTTTGTTCTCTTTGCCCAGCCCCACTGGCCTTTTTACTGCCCCAGAAATACATCAGAATCACCCCTCAGGGCCTTTGCACTTGTGGTTCTGTCTTCCCTGTGATTTAGTTCTCCCCAAGATTATTTATGGCTGGCTCCTTCTTATAGCTTCAGATTTGACTTGAATGTCAATGAGATTCCTCAGAGAATTTTTCCCCGAACACTCTGAAATAGCACTGCCTCCACCCTTGCCACTCAGTAGCATATCACCCCATTTTATTCTCACTGTAACACTAAAACTATCAAATGCATATCATCATAACTATTTGTTAATTGGCTTTGTTTGCTCATCTCCTCCCCTCCCCAATTTATAAGTTCCAGAAGGTCAGGGACTGCATATGTCTGCTGCACCAGTATGTATATAGATTGCCATAGCCTAGAACAGTACCTGGAACATACTAAAAACTTAAGAAGGCTAAATCTTACCTAAGATGGAAACTTTGCTTAACAACTACATTCTGAAGGTGTTACTTCCGTATTTAAAAATACTAATACTAGCACCTAGAGACCAGTGGAAATGATAATGCAGACTTGCATGTTCTTCTGGACTCCTAGAGCTGTTAACATTGATCACTGAACACTGAGATGAGTTCTATGTACCTACCAAGCGCCTGCTCTGTTAGACACTTCGGGGGCCACAGTGATGAATCACCCTCAGGGAACTGAGTCTAAAAAGACAAAGAAATGGAGACAATTAACTGGAATCTGTGGAAGAAGATTGTGAATATCAGTATAGACACAGGACACTGGGCCACAGATAAACAATCGTGGCCTTCACATTCTTTCACACCAAATGAATGTTAAGATTCCTGGGGATATGCTTTGTGGGTTTTCAATGTGCCAGTATTGTTCCCTTCAAGAGTGTTGGCACATACATAGGAACAGTTGTAGTTGTCACAATAACTGGCATAGGGAAGGGTGCCACTGCCATCTGGTAAGCAAGGCCCAGAGATGCTAAATGCTCATCAGTTCCCAGACAGACTTGTACACTGAAGGTCTCCCTGACCAGATGCCAACACAAAAGTGGTTTGTACTTGTCTAACTAGAGCATACAGAATTCTTTCAGGGACTTCCAAATTAGTATTTTTAACATGCTATTTTTTAGGTAGTCCCTTCCAAGTTGTCGCTGTCAAATTCATTTTATCATTTTGAACTAGATCCTGTACTCATAAAATATCCAATAGAAAGAAAGCCTGAGCCCAAGTACAGGATGAAGCAGAACAGCAAGTCCCACCAAAATGTCCTCTAGGGCCCCAGTACCGCAGGATTTCAGTCCCAGGCCACAAGAGGCTGGGATACACCAGTCCCCGGCAGTTAGCTCTTCCACAGTGATGTCGCAGCATCTCTGTGTGTTATGGTTATTCCCATTTCACAGACACAGTGAGCCTGACAATTCTGTAATTATATAGTAAAGCAAGAAGCTAATCTTGAATTAGAATCTTCCTGCACAGGGGCTTGTTTCCCTTAAACAGGAGTCCAGAGCCCACACAGCCAGGTAGGTCCTGGGAAAGGCGGGGAGTGTCTAGGGACTGGGCAAGAGAGGTAGAGCATTTGGCTCTCAGCTAAAGAAGTCTGTTCTGCAGGAGAACATAGCCCAGGCCTTCTAACGCTTCAAGATAAGCTGCAAATCTTGGTTTTTGAGTCCTTGTTTTTTTTTCTATTCTGACCACTAATTCAATTTACATTTACAAATAGTACACAGGCTGAAACGTACCCATCTAAGGCTTATTTGACCCAGATCTTCTAGCTTACTCTTTCTGTACACTGGACCCAGGACTCTGTTCATTTGCATGCATCTGGTCCAGTGTCAAGAAGCATTCAGGAAATTTAAAAACAGAAGTTAAATATATGGACATCTAGGCAAGGTTCTCAAGGGAGGAGGAGAAAGGTACAGGCTCAGAGACGCAGGTAGGTCATACCAGATGAGTGGTACTACTTCCGTCACGTTCTTTGCTCAATACTTCACAATATCGCCTATTTTTTCTTTTCATTTTTCTTAATAGGGATGGAACCAAGGGCCTCATGCATGCTAGGTGAGTACTCTGTCACTGGAGATGCATCCCCAGCCCAAACATCCCCTATTTCTCATTGTATCAAATCACAAGTTCCCTTTAGGGCTCTCCAAAATACACTCCTCCTCCACTTCTTTAGCCACGTATTTCATTATATCCCTGTGTCCATGTCTCTTTCTAGTTGGGCTGGTTCTCCTTGAGGGGATGCCTTCTGCAGACTATCCTCTCCCCACCGTTCAGTCTTGCTCACATCTCACCTTTTTTTATATGAAACTTTTCTGTGACAATAAAAAGCAAAATGCTTTTAAATTCAAGGCCTGCTCTCATTCAGATCTGAATTCAAATTCCACCTCTATCACTGAACAGGCAGGGGAATATCACTGGATTTGTTACTTCTTTGAACTTTAGAAGTTGGTAACTCTAAGTTATCAACCTCTCCCAAATGTTTGAAGCCAGAGTGTTTCAGATCTTGGATTTATGGAATATACAACACACACAAAGACATAGGGATGGGACCCAAGTCTAAATATAAAATTAATTCATGTTTCATAGACATGCCATACCAATTCGCCTAGAGGTAATTATATACAATATTTCTGATGCATCTATTTGACTGCAACCTGTCACATGGGGGCAGGTGTGGAATCTTCTATGGATAGTGTGGCATGAGTGCTCAAAAAGTTTTGAATTCTGGATTTCAGAATTCTATATTAGGGTTGCCTAACCCCTAATAGTGCCTACTTTACAGGATTTTTTTCCTTTTCTTTTCTATTTTGTTCTTACATGATTGTGATTCATTACATGAAATAATACTAAAATATTAAACCCCCATACATATTCAATTAATGTGAGCCCTTATTATTATTATGGCTACTCAATTTTCACTGAATTTTCTTTTCTTCTATAAATGCTACAGCTCTTATGCAGCCTCTTCTGACCAAAGCTCTGCTGGATTCCAGGTAGCCCATGTGTGCTCTGTATCCCAGGTATCAGGCCTGCCTCAGCCCACACCTTGGCTGTGAAGCTTCTTAAAGTGCCAGGAGTAGGTTGGATATAGCAGAAAATCCATAGTCTCAAGTGGACAATGAATTAGAGTTGCATAACTAACACCATCACCTCTGAGACAAGTTAACCCAAGTCCCTCTTTCTGGGAAAGGCAGGGGTGCATGCTGGGAAAATAAATATGTAGTTAGTCTCATTGCAGAAAGCTGCTGTGATATTTCCAATAATCTACCCCCCACCATGTTGTATTCTACATGTTCCTCACCTCCACCTTCCCTAGATCCCAAACCTCACTTTTCCTTCTGATGCTGGAGAGGACACAAGAAGCCAGATAAAGACCACTGTCTTTTCTTGAGTATGTGACGGGGAACCTGGACAAACAGCCATACCGAAAGTGTGATCTTTCACTGGGACTAAAGGAAAAGCCTGTGGTCCACTACAGAAACCAAGGTGGCCACTGCAGCTCCTGGCCCTACAATGTGACTCCCCCTCAAGCCAGCCCCATCCATCCTCTGATGTGTGTTGTAGCTGGGACTACAGTGCCCACAGGCTTATTCCACTTCTCACTTTTCTCTGTGCTGAACAAGAACTGAAGGAAAAATACCTTCATGGAAGTTACTCTGTGCTTCAAGTTACTCCATGCTTTGAGAGGACCCCCCCCCAAAAGAAAAACAGCATAGGAAATGTGACTATCCCAATACTATACTCTTTAAAAAGCAAATTTTAAAAAAGAGAATTTAAGAGAATATAAATAGAATTTATGCTAAAGAATTGTTTCCTGAGAATGAAAATTGAGCCCTTCCAATTGTGCTGCCTAAGTTTCAACAACATGAAGTTAGATCAGAGGCGAGAAGAACCTAGGGCAAAATGGGCATGATCTCTGAGAATGAAAAGGCCAAAAGGGTCACCACTTCTCCCTACTGGAAGCCAGTGTTCCACCACAAGTCACTCTTTTGAGTTAGTAGCATTCAGAAGTTCTTCAGTAATGATCTCAAAACCTGGGTAATCAAATGAAAAGAAGGCGTATGTCCCAAGGACCAAGACTATGATTCCAAATGCAGAGATGGCAGTATCCCCTACTGTATAGCTTCTCCCATCCCTTTTCCTTCCCTCACCCCTGCCTACCAACCCAAGCTCTGGACGGTCAAATTGGAAACAAATCTTATTCCACCCACACTGGAAACCTCAAGTCTTGAAGTCTCTGAAGACAAGGGCCTGGTCAACAGGAGGGGATGAGGTGGGGGTGGGGCGCAGAACTCTGCTAATGATTAATTGGATAAGTGCTGCAAGAAGGATGAGCCATTGGCTTACTGATCGAGCAATAGAGGGCATCTTCAGCTCTCATTAGCAGGGTATCATTGCCAACCTACCCTAGGGAAATGCCTCGATTGACCTCCACCGGAGTAGTGGTCAGCGCGCCCCCTAGAGTGGCGTCCGGGCGGGAGGAAGAGCCCGCAGGGTCTAGGGTGAAGCAAGAGGACCCTGGGAAGAGCCTAGCCGCATCTCTAGAAAGCCTAACTCCGCTGAGGTAGGAGGGGAGAGCCAGGTCCCCTGCGTAGCCTGTCCCCAATCCCCACAGAGGGTCCAGTGTGGCCCTGTCTGAGAGGCACCCACAGCTCCGCTAGGCCAGCGTGGCCAGCTGACCAAGATGCAGCGGGCTGTGGCTGCCTTCTCTGCGAGCAGAGCGAAGGACATTTACCGGGAGCCTCAGGAGCCGTTGCGTCTCCACTCTGGGCTCTGCTGGGATAGCGACACCGCCACCACCATCGCCACTGACTCCGCCGCCTCCCTCCAGCCACCGCCGTCGTAGCTCCCCGCGACTCTTGCCCGCGAGGCCAGCTGTTGAATGGTTCGCATCCAGCGCACGCAACGCAGAAGCGTCCTCGCCGCATCCAAGTCAGCGACGCAGGCGCGCGCCCCGGTGCCAACGCCCTGTATACCCCTCGCCCCGCTGCGGCCCAGGCGAGCTCGTGGCGGCTGCCTTCCCGCTCCGGGCTGCGGGTTGCGGGCTGCGGGCTGGGGGCTGCGGGCTACGGGCTGCGGGCTGCGGGCGGCGGGCTGCGGGCGGCGGGCTGCGGGCTCGCTGGCCCGCCCGCTCGCTCCCTGGGTAGGCCCTCGCCAAACCAATTGCCTCCCCTCGCGGACTCCGCCCCCCACACTGCCATCTCCCAACTTGCCCGCAGGACCAATGGCAACAATAGACTAGTCCCGCCCCTTCGATTTCCCCAGGGCCAATCGCTTTCTCCTGGGGAACCATTCAAGAAACCCCGCCCCTCTTGTGCAGCATAGCTGGAGCCAAAGTGTATCCCGTTGAGCTGCGGCTCCTGAGGATTCCGAGGCTCTACACAGGCTAGCCCCACTCCGACCCACAAAATTACACCGATTCAGAGGCTGCAGCATACCTGGTCTGCCGATCTATACACATCCTGTTTCCTTGGAAGAAACGTATATTTTAAAAGCTAACGAGAGAGTTAGTGTTGCCCACCTTATCTCTGAGGCAGGACTGCTGAGAAACGGCCACCCACCCAGCCAGATCCTACACATAACAAGGTCAGCAAGAACATCGAGGATCAAGACTGATTTCACACCCGCACTGCTGCTGGTCCTTGTTGGTTGTTTGTTTTTGTTTTGTTGTTGTTGTTTGTCTCATGTACAGGAGCCCTTCCTTGATAAGCTGGAAAATTGCAAGGGTCAGGTGTTCACTGGCTCTGCAGGATGCTACTTGAGTCCCTGGCCTCCTGGCTTAAGGCTGTGTGACACTGAGCCCCTGGTAACTTGTGCCCTTGGAGGCCAAGCAAAACCAGCCTTGGCCCTCCTTCCCCATGGTGGTCCACGAATTTGAAGACAATTCTTCTGATCCACTGTTCCTTCTGATCCACCGTTCCTCCAAAGGCATAAATTCAAGGCCCCCCGTGGAACTGATCTGTTCAAAGTAGAAGCTGAGAACTGAGTCTGTCCTTCTCTTACCCCCACCCAGGGTACAGTCCCTTCTCTACAGAGCAGACCAAGATAGAAACATCCTTTGTCTGGATGACTTTTCAGCTTGAGCTCCCCAATGTGGCATTTGCTTTCTTCACAGCGATCTCACGAAATTGACACTTATTAGACTTGCTCTCAGCTCCCCCTTGGGTGTTTCTCACTGTGGCTGCTGTGACAGGGCCGTTTTCTATTGGGTTGTCTGGCATGAGAGGGGTGTTAATTTCACTCTCTTCTATCAAGATCTTTTTGCTGCTCATTCTGTCCTGAAAAGATCTTCACCTCTGTTTGCTACTACTGCCTTTGCTCAGACACCCTTCCTGTTTGTACTCCAACTGCTCCCAACTGGTCCTCTTGCCTGTAGGCCTTCACCCTCTTGGCTGCCTTCCCAACATTCCTCTCATCCATTTCACACTGGAAGTCAGAGTTGTACCTCAAACACTAATATAATCATGACACTACATCCCACCCCAGCTTCCAATCCTTTTTGGCTCCCTCCCCTCACCTCCATTGCTTTTAGGATAAAGTCAAACCTGTGGCACAGCACGTTAAACCCTTGGTGATCTGGTCTTCTCTAGCCAACCTCATTTTCAGCTATTCTACCGCCATCATAGAGCTCCCTTGACATCACATAAACTGAACTTTCTGTTGTTTCTCAAATAAGCCATGGTATCAATTCCATGCTCTTTATACAGTCTAGAACAACCTTCTCTCTACTCTCCTATACCTGCCCTACAACACACTGATGTATCTTATTCATTCATTGAACAAATACCATGCACATCCACTGTGTATAAAATGCTGGAGGCATAAAATTGGTAATATTTAGAGTCTGTTATTCCCAGGCCTTAAGTATGCAATAAATTTTTGTGTTATGTTTTCTTTTTTTTTTTTTTTTTTTTCCGGTACTGGGAGTTGAACTCACGACCTTGCGCTTGCCAGGCAGGCACTGTGCTGCTGAGGTAAATCCCCAGCCCCGTGTTATTTTTTCTATAAGAAATGAACAGAAATGTAAAGATTTGATCCCTCCATTAGGTGCTTCCAAATAGGGTGTAATGTCCCCATTTCCATTCACACTGCTACGTAAATATCAAAGCAGCTAATTTGGTGGGTTTTGAAGGGGCTGGGAATCAAGCCAGGGCTTTGTACATGCCCAGTAGGTGTGTTTTACCACTAAGCTACACCCAGCTCAAGGCAGCCCATTAGGATGATTGCTTTGGACTTCAGATTTATATAAATAAACTAAAGGCTAAAGAAACTGAAACTGAGATTTTCGCCCTTGCTGACTATCATTAAATAATATTTAAACTCATTCCACTAAGGTTGGCAATTTGAAGGCTATAGGTTATGACCCTTTCCTTTCAAATTTGTTTCAACTTAACACAAGGCCCAACTTGTTAAATTGCCCTGTGTATGCTTATGCTTCTGTGTGTTGGACTCTTTTTCCTCTTTGTTTTTCATTTTTAAGATCAATTAAGCAATTTGTGATATATTAATAGCTGTCAGTGTTTCTGAATCTGAAGAGAAAGAGCATGAACACGAGTGTATGTTGTTAAAAGGAACCAGTTGCAATTACATAACTACAGAATTTCAGTGTTAAAGGGATTGTTAAGTTAATTTTGTCCAACCTCACCCCGCATGCTTGAACTACTGTGTGGGCAGTTTTTCTGTCTCTTTACACAGTTCTTAGCTCCTCTGAAAGTATGCTTTACTATTACTGTGGAAACATGTCTGTCCATTGCTTTTTGCCACATCTGAGTAATTTGAGAGGTAGCTGGAATACTTCTTCAGCCATTTGGTGTGTTTTTTTCCTTTCTCAGTGTTCAATAGGTCCTAAAGACCTCTTTCCAAGTGCAAATCCCACATGAAAGAATCACCTGTTAACATTTCCTACTTATTAGCATCTAGCATAAGGAAAACAGATGGCTTCATGGAAAAAAAAGAAAATGTAAAGATACTTGTATCAAATTGCAGATTTCAAAACCTTTTCACTTATTTCTCATATTTGAGCCTCATAATAACCTGAGTAAATACTTTGATTTCTATTTTATAGGGGGAGGGATTGAAAACTCATAGGTTAAACCATTCCTCGGTGTGCTTAAATTTTAGTTCTAAAAAAAAGTTTAGTTCTGCCAGTAACCTTGGGCAAGTCACTCAGTTTCTTGACTCTAGGACTCAGAACTAGAGTCTAGGACTCAGTTTCCCCATCAATAAAACAAGATGAGATGCTTTACAAAGGTCCTTTCAGCTTTGTCTATAATCCTATCACTCCTGCTTGCTGACATTGGGGCATGGGGTGGGGATTATTTCAATGGTAATACGAAATCATTTTAACACTAGCAATACTTTTTGGAAATGACAGGCTCTGGTGGGACACCAAAGTAGACAGCATGAGAGCAGTGAACACTAGAAGGAAGAAAATACAAGAATCCTAGAAAAGAAACTCTGAACACCACACATACTACTCCCTAGGTCTGTGACACAACAGCTTCAATACAAATTTTGAACTAAAAATTCCAAGTCATTTAATGATTAAAGATTCTTCTATGCAGTGATTAAAGGCTGCTTCGGCAACTATTTGACCATATTCAGAGAATGTTTATCACAATAAATCATATTTTCTTAAAGTCTATTTTACAACCTCTGCTTACTCCATATAGTAAAGGAGATAAGAAACTGCAGCCTATGGAGGTCATTTGGAAGGAACCCAACAGGGGAATGGATGCCTTCTAATAATTTATAGAAGTCCTCGGTCAGTATGCTCTTCTGCCCTACTCACTCATTTACTAGGACAACTGGAGGAGGACAGAGATGCAGCCTATCTAATGACTCTATAATTGCTTTAAGGAAAAAGCAGACTTTATGCCTAACAAAAAAGGAATTTAAGATACCAGGTGAAAAGTGGTGATCTTTAAACTGGTTGCACAAGAAACTGAAAGCTAATCCCTAGAAGGATAAGCCTACTTAATAATCTGTTCCTTTTAGAGTGATTAAAACATATTTAATTATGGTAGTCAGTTAGTATCATACATGTTTAATCACTCTTTTAGTAAGTGGAGCTAAGATAATAAATAACACTAACCTATTTCAGTGAGTTCTTACAAGTATTAATTGATTTTAGAGGGCAGTGGTTCAAGACGGCATCTCATTTTATAGTTCAGGCAGGTCTTGAACTCAGTATGTAGTCCAGGCTGGCCTGGAACTCACAGCAATCCTCCTGCCTCAGCTTCCTCAGTGCTGGGATTACAGGTATGTACCACCACGCCCAGCTAATTAATTGATTTTTTATAGTTTCAGAAGTTTCCTAAAACAGTGGCCTAAGAATGTGGAAGCTTTAGTCCAAGCTCTGCCTTTAGTAGCTGGGTGATCTATTTGTTTAACTTATCTCTTCTTATTGAAGTTTTCCCCTAACAAGTATGTAGCGATCTTCTTTATCTCTTTTGATCTCTTTTGATCATTCTTGCGGTTCACATTATCTGCAAACAGAATAGCTACACCCGCTTTTTTCTCGGTTCTTATTGCATGGAGTATGGTTTTCCAGCCTTTGATTTTTCAGTCTATGAATTTCCTTTTGAGTTAAATGTGTTTCTTGTATACAGCATATTGTTGGATTTTGTTTCTTGATCCACTCCGTCAGTCTGCTTCTTTTTATTGGTGAATAGATACCATTTACGTTGATGGTTATTAGTGATACGTATTGGATGATCTTTGTCATGTTATTTTCCTGCTATTTGTTCCTCCTTTTTCCCTCGG
>NW_004955534.1:617527-642894 GCF_000276665.1 Chinchilla lanigera | reverse complement strand
AGCTTTTAACATTCTGTTATTTTGCTGAATTTCTGGGATCTTGATCACTATATATCTGGGTTTAGATTTGCATGGATACCTTTATATACATGTTTAGTCCAGAAATTGTTAGGATAAAGGGTATATGCATTTTTGCAACTTGTTATTATGAAATAATTTCAGACTTACAGAATATTTGCAGAAACACTCATATTTTTCCAATTGTTAATTGTTTGTCAGTCTGCTTTATTATTTCCTCTCAATATATACACATTTATTTTTTTATTACCCATTTGGGAATAAATTTTAGCCAGACTGTTCCTTTGACCTTGAATACTTCCCCATACATTTCTCAGTACACATATTTGTATATCAGCACAATACAAATATTGACATCAGGAAATTAACATTCATAGAACATTATTATCTGATCTATCGGCCTTATTCATGATTCTTAAATTATACAAATAGTGTGCTTTTTAGCAAAAACAAATTTGCAGGGTAAAGGGGGGGCTTATGATTCAGGGCACACTTTGCATTTGTCCTATAATCTGAAACAGTTCCTCAGACTGACTTTGCCTATCACAATCATAATTTTTTTTTTCAGTACTGGAGATTGAACCCAGGCTTTCATGCTGGGCTGCATTCCCAACCTTTTTCTTATCTTTGATCTTATTTTTTTATTTTTTAATTTTATAAAAAAATTCACAACCAAATAACAAGTAAATATCAATAGTTACTACACAGTGTATCATTATCTTCAAAGAAATTACTTACAGTACCAGGCATAAACCAAGAAGATCCTTACCAAAAAAATTAGATAATAACACAAATCTTTCTTTTCAATGGACTAAGAAAAATTAGTATAAATAGAACAAATTACCCTATATATTGAAATATTTTAAACAACAGGATATGTAATTTGGGGAAGTATTTGAATTTCCCTATTTATCTCTCTTCTATTTTGCTTTTTATTTGCATATATATGCACAACCTATGTATATATACGTTTCTCATATAAGACAGACCATATGATATTTGAGCTTGCATGTCTGATTTATTTTACTTAACAGTATGTGCTTAAATTGCATCCATTTACCTATAAGTCTCAAGTTTATCTTTCTTTATGGCAGCACAGTACTCCATTGGGTATAAATATCACATTTTCATATCTATTCATCAGTTGATGGACATATACACTGTTTCCAAGGTCAAGCTATTATAAATTGTGCTGCTATAAACATGGATTTTCATGTATCCTTGTAATATGATAATTTTAACTTTTTTGGGATGATGGATGGCTGAGTCAAATGGAATTTCTATTTTTAGAGTTTTGAAGAATCTCTATACAGATTTCCATAGTGGTTGTACTAGTTTACTGCCCCACCAATACTATGTAAGCACTCCTTGTTGCCCACATCCTTGTCAGCATTTATTATTGGGGTTTTTTTTTGTGACAGCCGTTCTTTCTTGAGTAAGATGTTATCTTAGTGTAGATTTAATTTACATTTCTCTGATGGCCAGTGATGATGAATATTTTTTCATGTATTTATTGGCCATTTGCACTTCTTCTTCTGAGAAGTGTCTATTCATTTCAGTTGTCCACTTTTTGATTGGGTCATATATTTTGGGGAAGTCTAATTTTTTGAGTTCATTATATATTCTAGATATTCTCGATATTAATCATCTGTCTGATGAATAAGTGGCAAATTTTTTTCCCCTTTCCATAGGTTGTCTCTTCACTCCACTGGTTGTTTTCTTTGCTGTGCAGAAGCTTTTAAATTTGATATAATCCCATTTATTTATTCTTAGTACTATTTCTTGTGTCACTGGGGTTCTGTTCAGAAAGTTCTTGCCTACCTCAATGTCTTCAAGAGTTTTATCTGTTTTATTTTTCAGCACATTAAGTGTCTCTGTTTTAACATTTAGATCTTTGATCCATTTTCATTTTAGTTTAGTAAACGGTGAGATATGGATCAAGACTCAGTCTTCTGCATGTGGATATCCAGTTTTCCAGCACCAATTATTAAAGAGGATATCTTTCCTCCAATGTATGTTTTTGGCTCCTTTGTCAAAGATCAAATAACTGTATGTGCCTGGGGTATTTCTGCTTCTCCTATTCTGTTCTACTGATCCACATGTCTGTTTTTGTGCTAGTATCAAACTGTTTTAATCACGAGCTTTATAGTATAACTTCAAGTCTGGGATTGTAACACCACCTGCTTTGCTTTTGTTACCTGGGATTACTTTTGCTATTTTGGGTCTCTTCTGACACCATATAAATTTTAGGATTGTTTTCTATAGTTCTGTGGGAAATGACATTGGTATTTTGATTGGGACTGCATTAAATATGTGTATCAGTGTTGGAACCAGTCATTTTGATTATACTGGTTCTGCTTATCCTGGAACAAGGGATATTTTTCAATTTTCTGATGTCTTCCTCAATTGTCTTTTTCAGTCTGATGTAATTTCCATTGTAGAGGCCTTTCACTTCCTTAGTAAGGTTAATACCTAAGTATTTAATTTTTTCATGCTATTGTGAATGGTACTGTTTTCTTTTCTTTTCCTTTTTTTGGTACTGTTTTCTTAATTGTTTTTCAGTGAGTACTTTGTTTTTGAGCTAGGGTCTCGCTATGTAGTTCAGGCTGGCCTTGAACTCAAGGAAATCCTCCAGTCACAGCCTCCCAAGTGCTGAGGTTATGTATGCGTGCCACCACGTCAGGTTTTAGTTTTCATTTTGAGACAGGGTCTGGCTGAATTGCCCAGTCCAGGCTGACACTTTTGATCCTTCTGCCTCACGGTCTTAGAGTGCTAAGATTACAAGTACATACCTGGTTCAATATTTTTATTCTATTTTTATATTGAAGAAATCACATACTTACAGAAAAGGTGAAAGTACAGTACAGAACATCCTGGAGTGTTTTTCCTCTGAACCATTTGAGAGTAAGTTGATAGGCTGATGCCTCACATCTCCTGAATAATTTAGTTTGTATTTTTTTAACAGTCACATGTTCCTATCTAAGAAACAACCACCAGATTTAGAAAATTAACATGTATAGATAACTAACACCTAATCCTCAAGCCCCATTTAAATTTCTTCAGTTGTTTTCAAATGGCTTATAGCAAATAGATCTAGTTTAGAAACTTCTGGTGCTCATAGTTTTTATGTCTCCTTTATCTCCCTCAGTCTGGAATAGTTCCTTGCTCATTCATTGTCTTCTAAGACCTTAGCACTTTTGAAGACTACCAGGCAGTTATTTTGGAGAATGCCCCTCAATCTGGGTTTATCTGATGTTTCATCATTATTAGATTCCGGTTACTCATCTTTGGCAGTGTAATCAGAAAAGTGCCACTGTGCTCTAATTGCATTCAGGTGGAACACGATTTCTATGTGTCCTATAACTGGTGATTGCCACTTTGACCAACTGAATGAGCTGGTACATGCCAGATTTCTCCACTACGATGTTAGTCCTTCTAATTAACAAATATTTTGTGGGAAAATACTTTGAAATGTATAAATATTATATTTCTCATCATCAAATGCTCAATTCACTTATTTATATCAGTACAGACTTATGGTCTCCTAGTTTATTCAGTGAATTATAATCTACTATTATGATCATTTAAGGTTCAAATTTTGCTAGATTTGGCCACTGGAGTCCCTTTACTTCTATGTTCCTTTTACATTTCCCTATCTTTTGTTGTTGTTGTTGTTACTTTGGCAGGACTGGGAATTGAACCCAGGGCCTTCATACTGAAATACATACCTAGTCCCCTTTTTTGTTTTCTTTTGAAACAAGATATCACCAAGTCATTAAGTTGCCTCACCTAGGCTTTAACTTGTAACTGTCCTGCCTCAGCCTCTTAGAGTGCTGGGGATTATAGGCATGTAGCACCACATCGAGCACCCATCATTCTTTAAGTGCCTCCTATGTGGCACAAGATATCCTACGCTCATCTTGTAATTTTCCTTCCCCAGCACCCAAATCAGCCATTTTCCTGAGAAGCCCTGGTTTTTTTTCAGTAGAGATCATATTTAGAACCAAATCTGAGCACTAAACATATATATTACTATTGGTGTGTTGCTGCTCCCTGACTCTCATTTACTTTCTCACACACACACACACACACACACACACACACACACACACTTTCATCTGTCTATCCCTCTACCTATCAACTAACTATCATGGATCTAACTGTGAATTCACTCTGATATAGCCAATCCAGCATCACAGAGTTCATTCTAATTTTCTCTTTCTGCACTGTAACAGTTTATGTCAATGAGAAACCTAGCTTCCATGAGTCTTAATATATTTGCAAATCTTATCAATACTCCCATATATAACTGTGCTTGCAGGCTTCAAATATAACTCCCTTGGTGATGCCTGCCTCATAGTATTCATCCACTGTGTAATCATCTCCCCTGAATGTGACAGAACACAGCAAAGGGTGTAGGTTCTCACTTCCAGAATTAGGTTCTAGAAAGACTGGCCTCTCTCTCATTCACTCTTTTGTTCTGTCTCTCTCTACCCTCTGTCTCTGTCTCACTATCTCTCTCTGTCTGCACGCACTCAGGAGCTTGCTCTGTCTCTGTCTCTGCCTCTCTCTCTCTGTCTCTCTTTCTGTGCCTCTCTCTTTTTGTCTCTCTCTGTCTCTCTCTGTGTCTGTTTGTCTGTCTGTCTGTCTCTCTTTCTCTGTCTGTAAGAATAGACATGGCAAGAAGCTGAGGGAGGCTTCTGGCTAACAGCCACTAAGGAACCAAAGCATTCAGCCATCAGCCTATGAGAAAGTAAGCGCTGCTAACAACCACAGGAACATGCTTGGAGTCAGAACCTCCCTCAGCTGAACTTTAAGATTTTAGTTTTGTGAGAGACTTAAACTACAGCATCCAGTTAAGCCATGCCTGGATTCCTGCCCACACAAACTATACTACTACTACGACTACTACTACTACTACTACTAATAATAATAATAATAATAATAATAATAAGAAGAAGAAGAAGAAGAAGAAGAAGAAGAAGAAATGCATGTTGTTTTAAGCCACTGAGTTTTGAGATAAATTATTACACAGAAAAAGACAACTAACACAACCAACCTCTCATTGCCATTACAACCTCTCCCTGATTCTAATGTCTGTTCTATGGGGCCTCTGATTCCCCATAACAGCTGCCCCATACATGGACTGCCCTCTTACCTTGCTCAGTCTCTGAGTCTCCATATCACCTGTCTTCCGCACTGATGTCCTCTTCATCCCACTCGGGCTCTGACAGCCCAGGCCATGCCACTCCAGCACAGAGAGGTCCTCGTCAGCCTCTCAGGCTCTCACTTTCCACACAAAGCTGCCTTTCTGCCTTAGTGACCTTCTTGTTGGGACAAAACACCCAGCACCCCAAAGGAGGAGAGGTTCGTTCTGGCTTACAATTTCGGTCCATGGTTGCTGTCTCCAAGGCACAGATGGCATGGTGAAAGAGTGTGGAGGAGGAAACGGTACTTGACCTATGGCAGCCAGGGAGCAGAGATAGGAGGAACCTATCTCTGAGAGGTGATGCACCCTTCCAGGTCACGCTCCCAGTGGGCCACCTCTTCCTACCAGATAGCATCTCCAAACAGCCATTCAGTTATGAACACATCGGTGGATGAATCCTCCAATGACTATAGCGTCCCCATGATCCAGTCGCCTTCCAAACTCATAAGGTGGGGCTGGGGATTTAGCTCAGCAGCAAAAGCGCCTGCCTGGCAAGCGCAAGGTCGTGAGTTCGATTCCCGGTACCGGAGAAAAACAAACAAACAAAAAAAACAAAACGAACTCATAAGGCTTTGGGGGTAAACTTTACGTTTAAACCATAACCCCCTCCATGGTGATGCCTTCACTGACCTGCTTGACTCTGACCCCTTATAGCAGGGACACCCTCCTCACCCTACTTGGCTTCTGATGCTCTGATCTGGGCCTCCCAACTCTCCACCATGAATGCCTACCTTGCACCTCCTCCCCTAATAGCTTCAGAACTGAATTGTTCAGGAAAAAGAGAAGAAAGGGTTAGGTGTGTGATGGTGTGTGTGTGCATGTGCATGTGCATGTGTGTGTGTGCATGTTTTGACATATATGCATATATCTATATTTTTTGCTAAATTGCTCTCCAAAAATCTTGCATCAGTTAGCAATCTAATCCCTTTCCTCTCCCTTTCCTTGTCTATTAGGGTATGTGGTGGATTGACAACTGGTGGGCAACTTGGAATACCCAGCTGAACTTAATAAGCATGGTGCTGGGTGTGTGAGGCCCACCTGAGGATTGTTGCCAGCAGCATAAGAGGCAGAACTGGAGAAGAAGTACTTTAGAAGCTCTTGGGTGCTGTTAGTAGCTGTAAGGAGCTGTTGGTTCTCTTGGAGGAGCTTGTCATGTTGGCTTTCCTGATGAACTCGGATGTTCTCATTATCAAAGGAGCTCAGGACCTTGTCGCTGAGAATGGCTTCGGTTCACTTTGGGGGAGCTCTGGTCCTCATTTTGAGCATTGTTTCCTAGCTCCAGAGGGGAAGATTGTGCACTGCTCAGTCTCCTGGAGAAACTTGTCATATTGGCTTTCCTAATGGGAACTCAGCTTTCCTCATTGTCAGAGGAGCTCAGGACCTCACTGTTGCTGAGGACGGCTGTGGTACTTTTCAGCAGGGGAGCTCTGGTTCTTTGAGCATGGCTTCCTGTCTCCAGTGTAGATCCCTCAGCCTGCTAGCACAGATCCCTCATCCTGCTGGCCCAGACTTTTTAGCTTCTACCACTGACCTTTGGGCCCTCTCAGCACAGCTCTGTGAAACAGGCCTGCATGGACATTGTCATGGGTTCTTGGCCTCCAGCTGACTCACGGGGGACACTGTTATGGGCTCTAGGTCTTCAGCAGAACTCAGGCAGGACATTACCGTGCCATCAAGCCCTCAGCTGGATTCTTTGGCCTTTAGTGTGTGAACAGATTTCTTGCACTCTCTTGTATATGATTCTTTGGGTGACTATTATAAATAATCTTAAAAAATATGTGTCCTGAATTATATTGTTTCTCTAGTAAAACCCCAAGCTACAACAGAGTACAAGTTAGTTATTCTTTCCTGGTACTGTTTCTCAGTCTCCTTCTAATGAAATGTCAAATGATCTAATTCTTTTGTAAAATGGCTGCTGCATTTCTGGCAAATCTAAGAGACATTCCCCCCCTAAAAATGTAACGCTTCTTTTTCACTGTCACTGACATTCATGGATTTCTGCCTTTGATGAGTAGGTTGCAATGTAGAGAATTGCAAAGAGGACAAAAGAAGGTATTTACAAAGAATAGCATTATTCTTTCCAACAGTTTGTGACAAGAATGAAAATGTTAAACTGTGGACCTATTGGAACCTTTCCAAAAAGAGTCACCTTGCTCTTTGTTAAATTCCGGTTTAATAAATATCTAGCTGAGAAGGGTCATTTCTTTCTCAGCCCATCTTTTAATTTTGCAGTTACAGTCTGTGTTCATATGTGTATTTGCTCTACCTGGAGCTCTGGCTATTCTGGATTTATGTCTGTGTCCCTTAGGGTAACACTTATAATTAACATTTACCAAGCACTTTATGAGATGCTCTGAACTCACCCAGTCCTCATAACAGCATTACAATGTGTTTGATATTTCTGTCCCTATTTAATACACGTGGAAAAACAGAACCTCTAAGGTTGTCACTTACCCAAGGTAAGTTAGTGATAAAATGTGCTAGAACTCAAGTCTTCTGAATCCGTGCCCTGAAATCGTTGTTCCCTATTTTACTACATCTCTAAGTTCTTTTCCTTCCAAGGTGGTATCTTCAAGACTTACGCTTCCCTCGCACACCGGAGACTGAATATGTAGAAACCACTATCTAGCCCGTGTGGCAGAGTTTATTTGGCCAGGCCCAATGAGCTCTTTAGAAGTGGTCTATACTTGAACTTCCCTGCAGCTCTTTGTGGTATTATCAAAATATACTTTTTAAATAAAATGTCTTGATCATATTAAGATGATTAAGCCCCCTGGAAAGACGAAAATAAAAATAAACTAGTACATTAAGCAAAAAATCCAAAACCTTCACCACTAACACTATGCTGAGCAATAATTTTCCTGTTTAGTGGTAAAATTTAATTTAAGAAGATTAACCAGATGCTGCTGAAATAAATTAAATGTGCCTCAGAGAGGACTGGTTAAATAAATTTCAGTACAAAGAAGTGCTATATAGATTTTAACAAAGATTGAGGCAGATCAGTATATGCTGATGAGGAATGCTTTCCAAGCAATGTTGTTAAAAGATTTTAAAAAAACGTGTGAACAGTTCCCTATCAGGTGTGAAATACATACATGTGTGGGCGTGGGTGTGACTGTGTGTGTATTTATGTATGTGTAGAATAATAGAATATCTCTGGAGGGATACAAAGAGCATTGAAATAGTGGAAACTTCTGAAGACAGTAAATGGGTGCCCAGGGTGGAGAGGAGACTTTCTTTTCACTATCTATGCTTTTTTAACATTTCCTTCTACCATTTGGAGTTGTGCCATGTGCTGGAAGTAAGTCTTATGCCTTTGTCATGGAAACCTTCAAACTGGTTGCAACCTTCAACCTATTTTTCAGTTTCCCCTCTCCACTCCTGGTGTGCTCCAGCCACACCTTAAAGAAGATTGATCTCCACCACTCTCCCTCTCTCCCTGCTGCTGCGGCCCCCAGCTCCACTCTCACTCCCTTCTAATTAATGTAACTAGGCATTGTGTTCCATAATTGCAGGGTTTGTCAGTGAAATCAATAGTTGCCTCCCTAGTGACAATGACATTTTAGCTCCATCAATCTCCCTGGAGCCTGGCAGCTTCTCTGAGCCAACAAAACTCCCAAGCTTATTAACATGTCTCCTTGCTCTCACTCATTTTCATGCATGTATATAAATCAGCAGAGTCACATAATTTTATACACCACGTACATGATCATTTGCAGATAAAATGTCAAATGTATATTTGTAAAGCTTTTATCCAAGGTGCAATTTACATATTATAAACTCCTCTGTTGTGTATGTATGGGTGTATGATTTTTAGTAAACGTAAAGATGTGTGCAACCTCAAATGTATATTACTTGTGATGATCTTAAAAATCTACCTTAACATATCTCAGATCATAAGAGGTTTTTGATATAACTCAGTTTCTTTCTTTTGACCTTGACTCCCAAAATTGTTCCCTGCCCTACTCCTTAATAGAAGACTTCTAATTCTATTATTTCTTTAGAACCATAGCATATGACACTCAAGAGGGCCCTTAGAAATCAGCTAGAGCCAGGCTCGGTGGCACATGCCTATAATCCCAGCACTTGGGAGGCTGAGGCAGGAGGATTGCTGGGAGTTCAAGGCCAGCCTAGGATACAAAGTGAGTTCAAGGCCAGCCTGAACTACATAGTGAGACCCTGTCTCAAAACAAACAAACAAACAATGAGCTAGAGAAGGGAAACAGATCCAGATAGGACATAGGAGCTGCCCAACATCATATAACAGGCTAGTAACAGAGTCAGAACTAGAACCCAGGATTCTTGTTCAAAGCCCAATCAACTCTCCATGACAGCATAGAGTCTCTTCTCTCAAGCATTGCAAATGTCCTAGAAATCAATTAATCAATCACCATCAATCAATTTGCTTAGCTAAATCTGAAGATTTAATAATTGAGGAAGGGCTCAGTTTGAGGTTGCATCTAAGGACTAGCTGGAAAATACCAGCTGCTTCCTTTTATGTTCCTTCAGGGAGAATTTCTTTTTTAATATTTGGTACAGTTAGCCAAGAAGGTAGATTATTTTCTGTTTGAAGAAGTTTATGATTGCCAGTCAATAGTATCTATCATTATTACTAGCCTTATTACGTTTTTTCTAGCATATGTAGTAAGATGGGAAGTATAGCGTTGTAGCAGATGAAATTACATAGGCACAGCTTCCTGCTTTTGACAAAAGTTGTGCTAAAATTAGCCCCTAATCCCTACAGATTTGAGCCAGGGAAAGCAATTTAGCCTCTCATCTTGTTTTTCCAGCAACCGGTCTGTAACAATTAAACAACTGGTGACAAGGAGAGAGGTACGCTTTCTATATTTGTGTGATGAGAAATGAAAATGTTCTCTCTCATCAACTAGAGTGGCACTTGGTATCACCACAGTAGAAAGGAACAGGCCAACAGCAGTTCTGAGGTGTTAAACATGGTTTTCTGAACCGCATATGAAAATGCCAAAACGTTCAGATTGACATAGAATTGTTGTCAACTGTTTTCATTTTATTAGAAATTATGCTTCTTCCTTTAAAAATCATCTTCCCCACCAGCAACGTCCATTCTTAGAATGTATCCTTTAAAGAAAACAGAGACTCATGTACGATTATGTCCACCACAATTTTTAAAAGAGTGAAACTTTGGAAATAATTACAAGCAATTGAGGGGCAATTAAATAAAATGTGATCATTCCATAAAAATGAATTTCATGCAGCCATTAAAATCACTTAATTTTTTCAATTTTAAGTCCTCTGAGATATAATTTACATCCCATAAAATTTACATCCCATAAAGTTTCATTTAAAGTATAAAATCCAAAAGTTTTTAATATGGTTTCAGAGTTGTGGAATGGTCACTATGTATTAGTCTGTTTTATGTTACTAAATGAAATGCCTGCTACTTTTGAAGAAAATACAGATTTATTTAGCTCATAATTGAAGAAGCAGAGTATCAAAGATTGGGAAACCCTATTAATTTACTCTCCGATGAGGGTCTAACAGAGGATAGTGACACAATGGTGGAATGTGTGTGTGAGAAGAAGATCGCATCTCAAAACAGGAAGTCGGAATCTGGGTGGGGGCAGACTTACTCTTTTTATAACAAACTGCCAATGCGAATTAACTCATAATGTCAGAGGGTTACCTTAATCTGTTCCAAGGACAGAGCCCTCACTGAACCAAGGACTTCCCATTAGCACCCACATCTTAAAGGTCTCACCACCTCTCACATCCCCACACTAAGAACCAATGCTCCAACGCATTTCCTCTTTGGGACACACACAAACCGCATCCAAATAAAAGCACATCAAAATCTAATATTAGAATATTTTCATCACCCAAAAGAGAAGTATACACATTAGCAATCATTCCTCATACTCCCAACCTATAAATTGATAAGAAAAATACAAAGGAACCCCCCAAAAGATTCTTCCATGTTGTCTGAAGTGTCAGCATGAGATTACTTCCAAGTATTTCCCAAACAAGATAGTTGTACTGCTTGTGTCACTTGGTGGACATTCTTAGCACTTTTGTGTTTAACATCTATTAGGGAAAACAGCAAACAATACACTTAACCCATAGTTTTTCAAATATAATCCAAGTTTAAAATGGGAACAACTTAAAAAGAAGTTGTTAGCTGAGTTACAGAAGAGATAAGGAGATATGGCAAAGCTTTAAGAAAAATGATAAAGGCATTGATTCTGTTGTAGTACCTCTTTAAGACATGAAGTCTCTGAGGTAACACATGTAGCCAGCTTTATTCCTGAAATTCTTCTGTGAATTAGTCCCAGATAATTGAGCACTGAAAGGACTCCACATCCCATCCTGGATCTGCTAGTTTATACTCAGGGATTGAGAACAGTCACGACCAAAGACTCAGACAGTTGCTTTCATCCAGGTTGGGCCTATGACTAAAAATAAAACAGAAAAACAACAAATTGAAAAGCCAAGTTTCTTATATATCTATACAGTGAATATAAATAAAAGTCCTAGAGACATGCATTATGGGAGATGTACCATGATGGTACATGTACCAACTTGCACCATGACTGAGAAGAAGATTTCTCCAGGGTAGAGAGGTGGAAAAGTGTGGTTGCTGTAATAATGGATCTTCCAAGATGTGTGCACATTGATCCCTCAGAATTTGTGCATATATAATCTTACAGAGTAAGACTTTGCAGATGTGGTTTGGGATCCTGAAATGGGGAGATTATCCTAAATTATCCACGTGGGCCCCACATATTCACAGAGGTTTTTATAAAAGGAGGCAAGAAAATCAGATTCAGAGAAGATGTTATGGTGGAGGAACAGTTGCAGTGATGCGCCCTGAAGATGGGGGAGTCACAATCAAGCAATGCAAGTGCCTCAGGAAGCAAGAAAAGAGAAAGAAACAGATTCCACTTAGGTCTCCAGAAAGAACATGGTCTTACTGACACCATGACTGCACGATTGTTGACTTCTAGAACTGTAGATGATAAATCTAGGTTGCTTTAGGTTATTAAATTTGTTGTAATTTATTAGAGCAGCAGTGATGCTCTAATAATTACAGAAATGGTGCCACTTTTGAGTGCAAGGTTGGAAATGGATCTCTGGCAAAGTCCTTGACTCCTGCCTGACCTGTTGATTGCTGCAGGATAGAAGTAAAACACACCTGAATTCATTGCATATTTTCTGTATCGTTCTTATGGCTCTTAGCATGGCTTTCTCTAGATTAATATTCACTGTATTCGCATTAGCTGTATGGTGCTTGTGGGCAGATTGAGTCAGCATGAATCACAAGACCAGGTCCACCTAACAGGCAAGCAGTAATGATGCTTTGTAACTACATAATACATTCGTCTCTAAAAGGTTTTTAAATATGGCACAAGCATCAACATAAATTGAAGACAGAAGGGCGGGAATCATAAAATATGTCACAGGTTGTAAAAAGGAGGCCCCCAGAAGAGACTGTAATCAGTGATCCTCTGAGTGAGGAAGAGAAGGAAAGGAAAAAGCGCACTCTCCTTCCCTAGGAAAAATTGGTGGTAAGCTCATTTTGAGTCTTACTTTAAAAGCAAGCCAGGAAGCCTACGCAGGGCCGGGGAGTCACAAATCACCACATGGTCGAGGAAGCAGAGCAGGTTGGATCTCAGCTGAAGGTCCCATCCAGCATCCAGACCCCCTCTCCTACCAGGCAGCATGACTGACAGAGTGGAAAAAGGGTGTTTCCTACCTGCCTCAAGGTCTTAATGGCTCCTGCTTTAAGTAGCTGGCTAGGCCTGGGGAGGGAGAAAGTTACATAATCTGCCTGGGATTTTGAAGGGAGCCACAGTGAACTTCTTCAGCACAGTGAGGCACGGTATGGTAGGCAGGTGAAAAGTTTCATAATAAAAAAAGACAAATGGTACAAGTTGCCAATAGCAAGAATGAGACAAGGAGTGGCACTGCAGACCCTGAGGATATCAAAAGGATCATAAAGGTAGCCACTGATAAGCTCTACACAAGTAAATTTGACAACCTAGCTGAAATGGATCAATTCTTTTAATATGAGAGCAGAGGAAGTGTCACTTCCTCAGTTCAAAGCCTAACCAAAGAGAGACACCGTGCCTGTCCGTGATGGTCAACAAGGGAATCAGAGCAGGGGCATAAATCTCAGACCATCCGGTAATTCTCCAATCCTTATATAGCCCACTCATGCACCTTAATGTTTATGGACAATATTTTGCACTTGCTTATGCTTTATAGGACAATTCTGGGAAGAATGACTACTTTGTAAAATTGTTGGGCCCTATGGTAACTGTATGCTCAGGTTTTTTGAGGAGATGAGAAATGTTTCACATGATTTCAACCTTGCACAATGCATACATGTATCTAAATGTCCCATTAGATCCCATGTATCTAAATTGCCCCATTAACATGTACAATGTTTATGTTTTTATGTATCAGTTAAAGTAAATTTAATTAAAATGCTAAAAAAGAGCTATCAGTTAGAAAATGAATAGATAAGAGATAGATTGGAAAAATATTCTAAAACCCTATCTCTTATAAAAGAATTATGCCTGTTATTTATTTTTCACATATAAATACATATAATGTGTAAACATGACTATACAGATTATAAATGATATATGTACAGTTTTCTGTATTGGGTGATGTCTTCTGTGGTTTGAGTATCAGATTAAGACCAGTTTCATAAAATGAGTTGAGGTGTGTCCCTTCTCTTCTATATTCTGGGAGACATTGATAGAACTGGTATAAGTTCTTCTTTACATGTTTGGCATTATTCTCCAATGAAGCCCTCTAAGCCTGGACATTTATTTTTCAAAGAAGAAAATTGTTTTTTAAATTATAAGTTGAATGTCTTTAATAGTCAAAGAGCTACTCAACCCAGTCCTGTGTTGACTGCGTTGTAGTAAATTGCATTTTTAAAAGAATTGATCCATTTCAGCTAGGTTGTCAAATTTACTTGTGTAGAGTTTATCAATGGCTACCTTTATGATCCTTTTGATATCTTCAGGGTCTGCAGTGCCACTCCTTGTCTCATTCTTGCTATTGGCAACTTGTACCATTTGTCTTTTTTATTATGAAACTTTTCAAAGAGTCAGCTCTTTATTTTGTTGCCTTTCTGCATTACTTTTCTATTTCCAACTTCACTGATTTCAACTCTTACTGTTATTGCTTTCTTCCTTCTGATTGCATTGGGTTTATTTGTGCTCTCCCTCACCTCCCCACCCTTGGTTTCCTGAGCTGGGAGTTTAGATTATTGATCTGAGACGCTCTCTCTTTTCTAGTGTACACATTTACTGTTGTAAATTTCCCTCTTGACACTGCTTTAAGGTGTTTCTCACAACTTTTGTTATGCTGCATTTTCATTTTTGTTCAGTTTAATATCATTTTTATTTCTCTTGAGACTTTTGCTTTGACACTTGGATAATTTAGAAGTGCATTATTTAGTTTCCACATGTTTGGAGATTTTCCTGTTATAATTCTGTTACTGGTCTTAACTTTGATTCCACTGTGGTCAAAGAACAAAATTCTTTTAAATGCTCTCAGACAAAAGATATAGCCTCTCTTGGAGTATATTTTGTGGACACTTGAAAGACTGTGCATTCTGCTGACGTTGGGTGGAAATATCAGTTAGATCTTTTAGTTGAGTTGTTGCTGATTTCTGCTATATGCTTGCTTATTTTCTGTCTAGTTGTTCCAGTAATTTTTGAGAGAGGATTGTTGAAGTCTCCAACGACAGTTGTGAACCTACCTATTTGTATTTTCCATTTTATCATTTTTGCTTCCCATATTTTGCAGCTCTGTTGTTTGATGTATACACATGAAGGTTGTTATGCCTTTTTGATAGAGAGAATCTTTCATCACTAGATAATGACTTTCACTATGAATAGTAATCTTCTCTCTTCTGAAGACTGTTTTATCTGATATTAATTAACAGCTCTTGCTCTTACTTTGATAATACTTTCATGATATGCCTCTATCCTTATACCTTCAACATGACTTATCCATTTTAGGTGGATTTTTTATGTTTTTATTTTTAAATACTTTAATTGACAGATAAAATGTATATTTTGTCATGTACAATATCATGCTTTAAAATATGTATACATTGTGGAATGGCTTACCTGAGAGAATTAACATGCATTAATTATTTCATACATTTACCAGTTTATGTGGTCAGAATACATAAAATCTACCCTCTCGGTGACTTTCAAGAATATAGTACATTGCCATTAACTGTAATCACCATGCTATAAAATGATCTCTTGGATTTATTCCCCTTATTAAACTGAAAGTTTGTATCCTTTGACCAACATTCCTGCACCTCCATTCCCACAGACCCCAGTAATCACCTGACTACTCTTGATATTAATAAGATCAACTTTTTAGATTACACAAGTAAGTGAGATAATGCAGTATTGTCATTCTGTGCCTGACTTATTTCATTTAACACAACATTCTCCAGTTTCATCAATGATACCATGTTACCATAATGACCGAATTTCCTTCTTTTTGAAGCTTGATTAATATTTCATAGTGTGTATGTACCAGCTTTTTTTTAAGCAGTATTGGGTTTCAAACCCAGGAGCAATCTACCACTGAGCTTCATCACTTGCCCTTGTTTTTTGTTTGTTCATTTTGTTTCTTTTTGTTGTTGTTTGCTTTCTTTCAGACAGAGTCTTGTTAAATAGCTCAGTTGGGACTCAAACTTGTGATCCTCTTGCTTCAGCCTCACAAGTTCTGGGACGGTAGGCCTGTGCCACTCTGCCTGCCTTTTTCTTTATCTATTCATCAGTTGATAGACATTTCATGTCTTGGCTATTGTGAATAATGCTGCAATGGATATGGGCATGAAAATATCTTGTCAACATACTGATCTCATTTTTTTGGATATATATCCAGTAATGTGATTTCTGGATCATATGATAGATCCTTTTTTAATTTTTTGAGGAATCTCCATACTGTTCTCTGTAGTGGCTGTACTAATTTACATTCCCACATATTGCATAAGTCTTCCCCTTTTTTCCACCTTTTGACCAACACTCATTATCTTTTATCTTTTTGATAATACCTATTTGAACTGGGCTTGTATCTAGATGTCCCCCCAAAGTCTCATGCACTCATAGGTGGGGGGCGGGCTTTTGGGTAGTTACTGGATCATGGGTGTGTGATACTGGATCGTGAATGTATGATACTGGATTAGTCCACTGATTGGTTTGGCATACTTCTGGGCGTGTATAATGGATTTACTTAAGAGGGATGACCCACCCTGGGTGTGACTAGTACCAATCAATAGGTTTATAGCCTGGATGGAATAAAAAAGAGAAAGAAGTAAGGTTCACTGCTTCCTGCCTGCCCTGCTACAGACTGTTTCTCCTCCGTGATGCCCTTCTGCCTTGCTACCCTGCCCTAAAACCAGACAACTATGGATTGAAACCTCTACAAACAGTGGGCTAAAATAAACCTTTCCTTCTTTAACTTGTGGGTGTCAGGTATATTATCCTAGCAACAAAAAGTAACTAAGACAGGTGAGGTGACAGCTTATTGTGGTTTTAAACTGAATTTCCCTGGTGATAGTTACAGTGAATATTTTTTCCTATACCTGTTGGTAATTTGCATGTTTTTTTGAGAAAAATCTGTTGAAGTCTTTTGCCAATTTTGCAACCAGGTTTGTTATTGTTGTTGTTATTGAGCTGTCTGAATAATTTATGTATTTTGGATACTAACCCCTTACTGATGTATGCTGTGCAAATATTTTCTTCCATTCCACAAGTTGTTTCTTCACTCTATTGATTATTTACTTTGCTGTGCAAAAGATTTTTAATTTGATGTAATCCCATTTATCTATTATTGGTTTTTCAATGGCTAGTTTCATTTTTTCTTGTACATCTTTTTATTAGTACTTATTGGTTATACATATTAATGAGTTTTATTCTAGCAGATTCGCAAATACACATAATATACTTTTGTCATGTTCACCCCCATCATCCTCTTTCCCCTGCCTCTCTCCCCTAGTTTCACAATTTTCAAATTTTTCGTTTTGTTGCATGGTCAGATCCAAAAACATTCTTGTCCAGGCTAATATCATGGAGCTTTTGCTTATGTTTTCTTCCAGTAATTTCATACTTTTAGATCTTACATTTAGGTCTTTGATCCCTTCACAGGTGATTTTGTACATAATGTGAGATAAGGGTTTAATTTCTTTCTTTTGCATAAGGATATTTAATTTTCCCAGTACATTTAGTGAAGAGACTATCCTTTCCCCTTTGAGTTTTATTGATTATAAATGTATGGATTTACTTCCAGGCTTTCCAGGAAGTTACATTTGTTTAGAGGTCAGTTTTATGCCAATACCCGCTATTTAAATTACTATCACTTTTATAGTATGTTTTGAAGTCAAATAGTATACAATGCTTTGTATTTTTTTTCTCAAGATTGCTTTGGCTATTTGAGGACTTCTATGGTTCCACATGATTTTGTGATTGCTTTTTCTATTTTTGTGAAAAGTGTCATCAGAATTTTTATAAGGATTGCACTGAATCTGTATATCATTGTGGGTGACAATATTAACTCATCCAATCCATGTGGAATATCTTTCCATTTATTTATATCTTTGTTAATACATTTTATCAACGCTGTTATAGTTTTCAGTCTGTATTTCATCTGCTTAGCTAAATTTATTCCTAAGTATTTTTAGTAACTATTATGAATAGGATTATTTTCCTGATATCTTTTTCAAATAGTTTTTCGTTAGTGTACAGAAACACTACTGATTTTTGTATGTTGATTTTATGTCCTACAATTTTATTGAATTTACTTCCTTATTCTCATAATCTTGGGTAGAATCTTAAGGGGTTTTGCTATAGTTTGGACGGTTTGAAAGGTCCTCCAAAGGCCTATTTGTCAAAAATTTGGTCACCATCTTATGGTGCTATTGGGAGGTGTGGGAACCTTTAGGAGGTGGGGCTTAGCAGAAGGCTTTTGGGTTACTGAGGGCATACACTTGACAGAGATTGTGGGATCCTGGCCCCTTCCTCACTCTTTGCTTTTGGTCATGAGGTAAGAAAGCTTGCTCTGCCGATGCTCTTCACCATTGCCACCCATCACCTCCTCTAGAGGCTTCAAAGCAATGAGTTTAGCCAATAATTGACCAGAACATTTGAAACCATGAATTAAAATAAACCTTTACGTTTTACAGATTAATTATCTGACGTATTTTACTATAGTAATGGAAAGCTGATGAACATACTAATACAATATATTTTCATTGTCTTTTTTCAATCAGTTTGAGATTTTCCTGGTTTTTGGTGTAATAAATGATTTTTCAATTGAAATCTTGACATTTTGGGTATTATGCCATATTCCAGATCTTATTTATCTTCTGGCTTAGCTAGCTTCCTGTGACACTGTTATGTCAGAGGGAAAAGAAAGTGTCACCATGTTACTGCCAGGTGGTGGTGAAGGGATTGGCTACCCCCTTGGCTTCTTTACACACCCGAGGAAGGGCTGCTGAGTGGGAGAGGAGATTCCAGCTCCCCTCACAGAGTTCACTGGTTCCCTCTGTCTGAGAAGTATAGACAGTTTTGCTCCTGTGCTTTATGTGGCTTCTATGACACCATAGGGAAGTCACCTCTTTACTCCTGGGCAATATTCAAAGTCCTGACTCTTCCGGGCTTCCTCTGATATCACCTAGCAAAAAGGTTAGAGCGCCTTGTTATAATTTTGGGTAGTTGAAAATCCAGATGCTCTCTGAGGCCTTTGCTGTAGAATTTGGCTGGAGTAGAGCAATTATTGTCTAAAACTATGTCTTGCTAGGCTGTGTTTTTCTGGCCTTTTGATGATAAAGGGCAACTTTCCTTGGGACTTTTTTCTGTCTGCACTGATTGGCTGTCCTGGGCCTTGCTGTCTCTGCTGTTCCGTGTTGCCGCCTTCTTTAGTCCCAAATCTAGGATATATGAGGCAAAAAGCAAGCTCAAGGGACTCACGACCATATGATTTCTTAGGTCCCAAGATCCTTAGGTATTCTATTTTCTCTCTACTTCTCAGAGTCTTCTTATGTTTGTTTTACATACAATAGTAAAGTTTTTTATTTGTACTCAGTGGAAGACATAGTAAAAAGTATGTGTGTTTCACTTTCTCAAAAGCAGAAGTCCCGAACTTTTATTAGTTTTTTCAGTTTTTTTCTTAGTACATGTTTGCATTATATAACGATTACATGCCTTGTGGGGAGTTGTCACATGTACACAATACGTCTCAATTACTTTTTTCTTACATTTTCCCTTGCCACTCCCCTCCCTCATTTGATCTCCTTCCCATTTGGAAAAAAATCTATCTTCCTACTTCCTATTATCTACCTTTTATTTTGCTCTTTAACTTGTTTATATTTTGGGTTTCTCATATAAGAGAAACCATGAAATATTTAACTTATGTATGTGATTTATTTCACTTAATATTATGGTCTCAAGCTGCATCCATTTTCCTATAATTGACTCAAGTATATCCTTTTTATGGCAGAGCAGTACTCTATTGTGTATAAATACCACCTTTTCATTATCCATTCATCTCTTGATGGATATATAGACCCCTTTTACAATTTGCCTATTATAAATTGTACTGCTTTAAACATGGGTATGCATGTATCACTGTAATATAATGTCTTTAACTCATTTAGGAAAAACATCTACAATAGGAATAGGTAGGTGAAATGGAATTTCTAGTTCCAGTATTTTAAGGAAATTCAATACTGATTTCCATACTGGTTGTACTAGTGTACATTCCCATTGAAAAAGTAGAAGGGTTCCTTTTAAACTGTGGCCTCACCAGCATTTGTTATTATTTTATTTTTTGATGATAGCCATTGTTTCCGGAGTAAGATGAAATCTTAGCATCATTTTAATCCCATTTCTCTAGCGGCCAGTGAAGCTGAATACGTTTTCATGTGTTTATTTGCTATTTATACTTCTGAGAAGTGTCTATTTCAGTTGCCCATTTTTTGGTTGGATCTTTTATTTCAGGGGGTCTTATTTTTTTTTTAGTTTATTATATATTCTAGATATTAGCCCTTTGTCTGAGGAATAGCTAGCAACATTTTTTCCTATTCCATGGGTTGTCTCTTCACTCTGTTGGTTGTTTCTTTGCTGTGAAGAAGTTTTAAAATTTGATACCATCCCATCTGTTTATTCTTTTTTCCTTTTTTTTTTTTTTTTTTTTTTTTTTTGTCTTTTTGAGACAGAGCCTTGCTATGCAGTTCAGGCTGGCCTTGAGCACAATTTGTAGCCCAGGCTGGTCTCGAACTCTCCACAATCCTCCTGCCTCAGCCTCCCGAGTGCTGGGATTACGGGCATGCACCACCACACCCGGCTCCATCTGTTGATTTTTGGTGTTATTTCTTGTGCCACTGGAATTGTGTTCAGAAAGACCTTGCTTACACCTATGTCTTCAAAAACTGTAACAATTTTATCTTCCAGCAGGTTAAATGCTTTTGTTTTAACACTTAGATATTTGACTCATTTTGATTATAGTTTAGTGCATGGTGAGAGATACAAGTCTAGACTCATTCTTCTGCATGTGAATAGCCAATTTTCCCAGCACCACTTATTAAAGAGGCTCTCTTTCCTCCAGTGTATACTTTTTACCCCTTTGTCAAAAATCAAAGAGCCAAATGTGCCTGGGGTTGTTTCTCAGAAATACTGAACTCTTAAAAATATTGTGTTCAACATAGACTCCTGCAGTTTGAGAGTATCCTCCAATGTTCAAGTGTTGGATCTTAACGCCCCACTGGGGCACTACTGGGAGGTGGGACCCAGCGGGAAGCAAAGACCTCATAGACAAAGTAATGCCTTTCTTGTGTGAGTGAGTTCTCAGTCTCACAGGACTGGGCTAGTTGTTGCAACACTAAATTGTTATGAAGTAAGTCCACTCCACATGTTGTTTCTCTTTTGCACTTGACTGCTTCTCCCTCTACTTTCTGCCATGAGTTGAAGCAGCATGAGACCCTCATCAGAAGCTGAGCAGATGCCAGTACCATGCTCTTGGACTTCCCAGCCTCCAGAACTCTGTGCTAAATAAACCTTTGTTCTTTTTCCTTTTTTTTCTACAATTTTTTATTAATGCATATTGGTCATATGGATTAATGGGTTTCATTTTTGCAGATTTGTACATTCACATAACATACTTTAATCATTGCCCCGTCATTACACTTTTTGCCCTATCCTCCCTCTTACTCTCATATATTTGAAGAGATTTCAATATGTATAATATATTTTGATCATACTCATTCATCTTATATACATCTTAATACCTGCCCTTCATCCTTTCCCCCTCTTTCATATTCCTTTCTTCTGATATAATATTTTTGCATTTTCAGTCTCATTCAGAATCAAGGCAATGGGCAGCCTTGGGGCATAAGGATCCTCTTTAAAAAAAATTACCCTTAGCTTTACTGTCCCTTAGGAAATTGGAATCCTCAAATGCATATTTTTAAAAATGGTTAGAGAGCTGCTTGTGTTCATTCTCATTTCCATTTTTTTTTTTTGTGTTGTTCAACTTGAGCTCCGTAGATCACTTTCCTTAGAATCACTTTGAAATGTTCATTAAAATTATAGATTATTGGGGCTGGGGTGTAGCTTAGTGATGGACATTTGTCTGGGATTTATAAGGCCCTGATTTTGATCTAAAGTACCATATGCACAAAATAGACACCAGTGGGGCTGGGTATATTGCTCAGTGTTTGAGCACTTGTCTAGCATGTGTGAGGCCTTGAGTTGGACCCCAGTTCTAAAAAAAACTACAGATTACCATCTTGTCCAGACCTGCTGAATCAGAGCTCAGTATTGAAAACTTAGAACTTATGCTTTGACACTCATACTCTGCTTCCCAAGATCTTCTGATGTACCATAAAGTTTGAGAACCACTGATATCATTCTGATAAAACTGCAGATAGAGACCAGGCTGAGGATGAGTATTTTCAAAAGGCCTAGGAACTGTCCTTTGGGAGCTATTTATTGATCATTAATTGGAGCCCTCTGGGCAGGCTTGATCAACCAGTTACTAATCCCCCTAATTATCCTCACAGCTCATCTCTATTGTGCTGCTTTGCACAGATAATATAATGAGCGTTCTCAGGTAGTGATTTGCTAAATTTCATTTGCTTTTTATTTACTGAACCCACCCTGACGTATCATTCTAGCAACCCTATGAAAGTTAACGAAACTACTCTAACAGGGTTCATTCCCAGTGAAAACATATTAGGTCTAATGAGCATAAGCGATACTTTCTAAAATAGTCTATTTTAGACCATATCTTGCAATCATGAAGCTCCTTGATTTATCCATTTAAAATTCCACTCTTAACTCCTTTTTGAAATCCGCAATCACATTTGCATGCCTGTGTGCTTCTAGAACCTCCCCTAGTCGCAAATTGATGAAAATAAAATTGTCTCCAATGATAGTTTTGAGGTCTCATTTGCAAGTTTTCTCAATACTTTGAGAGATGTTATCTGTCCAGATGAGCAACTTGAACCATTTTACCTACCTATAAATGTTTGGTCTAGACTTTACATGCCTATATGCCATTCTTTCTTATTCTGATACTGGGAATCAAATCCAGGGGTGGTCTACCATGGACCTACATTCCCAGCCCTATGTTATTTTGAGATGGGGTCTCACTAAGTTGCCCAGGCAGGGCTTGTACTTGTGAAAACTCCTGCCTCAGCCTCTTGAGTAGCTGGTATCACAAATGTCCACTACAACGCCTAGAAAACTCTACCAGCTTTCACTTCACATATTTTGTAGTTCTATTATTAGATACAAACACTTTAGGAATTCTTTTCTTGATGGACACCTGTAATCCTAGCACTCTTAGACACAAAAGGATAGCAATTTCAAGCTCAGCCAGGGAATTTAACAACATAGCAAGACCCTGTCTCAAAGTTTAAAAAAATTTAAGGGGTAGCAATGGAGGTTAGTATGAAGGCACCAGGCTCGATCCCACGTACTGAAAAAAAATTTGTTCTTAAGAATTGACTTTTATTGGCATGAAACATTCTTCTGTATTGTTAGTGATCTTCTGTGCCTTAAATTCTACTTTGCTGGTTTTAATACTATCACTACATTCACTATATTTCTTAAGATTAGTGTATTTTTTCATATTTTTATTTCAGTTTGTCTTTATATGTAAACTGGGTTTCTCATAGGCAGCCTGAATAATTTGTCTTTTATTTAGAATGTTTACCACATTTAATGTAATTACTGATTTGCTTATATCTAAGTCTCTTGGTATCTTTTTTATTTGTTTTTGTGTTTTCCTTTTCTCCCTTCCTTCACATGACCTGAGTACTTCTACTATTATACTTTGGTTTTAAAGCCTTATTTTCTTATTTTATTTTCTATAGTTGATCTTGGGATTACAATATGCATCCACAATTCATCACAGTGCCCTTTGAATTAATACTGTACCAATTCACATACACAGGCCTCTGTACCCATAGGTTCTGCATCCTTAGATTCAACAAACCCCAGAATGATAGTATTTTCAAAAATGCATCTGTACTGGCATAGATTTGTTCTTGTCATTATTCCATAAACAGTATAATAAATATTTACATAACATATGCATTGTGTTAGGTATTATAAGTAATCTAGAGATGACTAAAATATGCAGGAGGATGTGTGTAGCTTATAGGTGAATACAAAGCCATTTCACACAGGGACTTGAACATCTCAGATTTTACCACCCTCAGAGGGGAATGTCCCTGGATTCAACCTCCTGCAGACACCTAGGGCTGACTGTACTGTAAAATATTGGATGACACTATATTTCCTTTTATTTCTCTCCTTCCAGTTATATTATTGTTTTATTATTTTCCTTCTATAATAAATTGTAGACACTGTGGAACACTATTATTCTTTTTGCTTTGAACAGTCTATTGTTTGTTCAGTACATTAGTAAATGAAAAACACAAGTCTTTATTTACCCAGATACTTAATATTTTTATTACTGCATGTAACTCTGAATTTCTAGCTAATATAATTTCCTTTATCCTGCAGAATTTTCTTTTTTTTTTTCATAAAGTAGATGTGCCTGGGATGAATTACAACTGATTCTCATTATCCGAGATACTTGTCTTATGAAGTCACCACACACACACTGAGTTGAAGAATACTGAACCAGTGCTCCTAGAGGAAATACAGAATTAGATTCGTATAAGACACTGGTCACATTTTCGTCATCTGATCAATATGTAACTTTTTTGTGCTTCTGTTTAAACATACCTTACTTCTTATATATTGTGAATTCATTAACATTGAACCCACGGTCAGTGGCACCACAACTGTTACCTAAATAAAGCCTAGCTAACATGTTTACTTTCTCTATAAAGCATATCTCAGCCTTCTTAGGAATGCTAGACAGCACTGCAGCACTACATTTGCGGGCCATTTTAAATAGCAGAAGATACTTTGAACTTCTGGGAGAGGTTGGATTTTTTCTGGTAGGCTGTCACTTGTCAAAATGCCTGAAAATAATTGCACGTGTTATATGAGCTTTATCAATGGGCTACCTTTACCACTGAGCTATATTCCTCTCTGCGGTGGGTTGACAACTGGTGGTCAACTTGTAACACCCAGCTGAACGGAACCAGTATAGTCCTGGGTGTGGGAGTCCCACCTACAGCATAAGAGGCAGAACTGGAGAGGAAGAAAAGAAGCTATTGGGAGCTACTGGAGCTGTTAATTTTCCTGGTACTGCTGTTGGTTCTCTTGGAGGACCTTGTCATGCTGGCCTTCCTGATGAACTTGGTTGCTCTCATCATCAAAGAAGCTCGGGACTTTGCTGTCACTGAGAATGGCTGCGATTCATTTGAGGGGAGCTCTGGTCCTTGCTTTGAGCATCGCTTTCTGGCTCTGGAGGGGAACATGGTGCACTGCTCAGTCTCCTGGAGAAGGTTGTTGCACTGGCTTTCTCTATAACAGCTTGGCTGTTCTCATCATCGGAGGAGCTCAGGACCTCACTGTCGCTGAGGATGGCTGTGGTACCTTTGGGGGAGCTCTGGTTCTTACTTTGAACATTGTTTCCTGGCTCCAGTGCAGATCCCTCAGCCTGCTAGCACAGATCCTTCATCCTACTGGCACAGACTTTC
>NW_004955534.1:611449-616777 GCF_000276665.1 Chinchilla lanigera | reverse complement strand
ACTTGCCAGGCAAGCGCTGTGCCACTGAGCTAAATCCCCAGCCCCTTGTTTGCCTCTCTTCTTGTGATGCTACCAGGGACTGATGATCACAGCCTACATTCGTTATTCAATTAGAGATTTCTTAGATGGCAATATTCTATCATTCCTTCTTCATTCATTGACTGGAATTTTTCTATAAAAAGATACTTCCCATTAACAAACTTTTAGTTACCCTTAGGTACAATTTCTATCAAAAAAAATATAGTGATAGTTTTCCAGGTATACATCTCCATATGCACCTCAGGAATGGACTCTCAATGTTTAAAATCACACCTGCAGCTTTTCTTTCCAAAGCAAATCTTCTACAATAGTAGTTTGGGTCCAAACTTGACCACAGGGAAATCGAGGAGAAAAATTTAAAAATATATAAAGTGTCCACCCAAGAGAGTCAATGTCCATTTATATAGAATTTCAAAGGAAAGAGAAAAAAGAGAGAGAGGGAAAGAAGTAATAAATAATAGAAGAAATTTTCTCAAAAGAAGAAAGGTTTCTATTTGTAAGAGTGGTAAATAAGATACAAGAAAAAAGATTTAAACATATCCTTGTGAAATTATAAAATGTCAGGAACAAAGGATCTTTAAAGCTTCTCGAGACAGAATCCATTTATCTACAGAGAAGTGAAAATCCTCATCAGCAGTATTTAGATGTAAACAAAACAAAAACACTAGAATAATACCTGCAAAGTTTGAGGGAAAATGACTTTGAACCTCAAATTCTAAATTAGTCAAATATAAGAACAAAAATAAAAAGATATTTATAGGTGTGAAAGAACTCAGGAATTTTATCTGCTAGCTATCATCTCTAAAAAATAATAACCTGTGGATGTACTCTAACAATAACAAAAAGAGATCCAAGAAAGAGGACTACGTAGGATGTGAAAATCATATACACCAAACCAGGGGGGAAAAAAATCCTAAAATGACAATTATGCAGTGAAAGGATTAGAAAGAGTCAGTATGCGTCAAGACATTTAAAAAGTAGTCTATGCAAATGGCTCACAGATATTAGTAATATGGTGACAAAGGCACATACATTTTCTGCAAAAAAAAGATAGAAATGCTAAGAAAGGTAAACTTCCTCAAAAAGTCATGGTTCATATATAAAACAATTTAAGGTGTGACAAGAGCATCTGGGGACATAGCTCAGTGTTTAGCATGCATGAGCTAAGCCCTGGGTTCAATCAAACAAAATAAATACAGTAAAATAAGTTATAATATGAGTAAGCAATTGGTGGAATATAAGAAAAGAAAAATGAATTGAACTGGAAAATTGTATTGTTCCCTTTCAAGTGGCCCAAGTATAGGGAGATATAAGATCACAACTTCTCCAGTGATCAAATGACACATTCTCTGAAGTGAATAACACTTACAAAATTGTAGTGTTTATTGACGTTGATCATCAACCTATAGACAAATTGCAAAAGATAAATATATAAAATGGAATGTAAATGTGTTTACCTAATTCCCTAGGCATTTTTCAACTCAGTCAAGTTGAAGATTAAGATTATCTTGACTACTGCTAAAGGCAACAAAATTAAAAATACAAAGAATCTTACTGTTCTTAACTCTAGTTAATAATATAAAAATAATATGATATAATAAGTATATAATATAATATAAAAAGTATGTAAACTTTAACAATGTAAAATTGATAAAATAACTGGCAAACATTCAAAGTCATTTCCTTGTTTGACAGAGTAGAGCCTCAATAGATAAGTATAAATGTAAATTTAAGTATATAGCATTATACAGAGAATTAATGATAAACAATTAAGCACTAGCAAAAAAAAGGAACAAGAGACCTAGTCTCCTTTTTTGACATAGTGAAGAGTCAATACTGTTTGAAGAAAATGAATCAAGATTTTAAAGTAAAAGCATCTTATCAAGAATTACAGAAATAACCAATTAAAGAGCAATAACAGTCATCAAACAAACCCAGAAAAGGTCAAAAGAGGTTCAAGAATATCAAATAATACTCAGATTAGTAGGACTAGAATTAAGAACTGTAAGATTCCTTGTACTTTTAATTTTGTTGCCTTCAACAATAGTCAACATAATCTTGATCTTCAACTTGACTGACTTGAAAAATGCCTAGGAAATTAGCTAAACACACTTCCGGGTGTGACTGTGAGGGTGTTTCCAGAGAGTGGCCTATGGGACAGCAAACTGAGGAGGGACACATGTCTCTCTCTTTCTCTCTCTCTCTCTCTCTCTCTCTCTGTCTCTCTCTCTCTCTCCCTCCCTCTCTCCCTCTCTGTCTCTCCTCCTCCTCCTCCCAACCCGCCCCCACTTTTGCCATGATGCTTTTGCCTCTCCACAGTCCTAAAAGTAATGGAGACAGCTGACCATAGACTGAAACCTCTAAAACTGAGAGCCAAAATAAACTTTTCCTTCTTTGAGTTGTTATTCTCAGGTATTTTGCTACAGAAACAGAAAGCTGGCTAACACAACTCTTGTATGGTTGTTCCATTCAGTCATTCATTCCTTTAACAAAAACTTATAGAGCATCTACTATTGCACCGGCATAATTAGGGACAGAAAAGATAGAAAATGTTCCTGCCCTCAAGAACTTCACATTTTATTGGAAAAAGTAGATTTTAAAAAAACAACAAGTAAATCTCTTCCAAAAACGTGCAGTGAAAATTATAAGACAAGATAAAATGAATGATAGGAACTTGCATGGTTGGGAAGGCCTCTAAAGAAGTAAAATTTGAGCTGAAACATTTCTTTATACAATAAAAGAAGCAGAATCCTGAGCCTTTTCTTCCCAGGAGGCTCCATGGCCCTTGTGCAACTCTGTATACCTCTTCACCAGCAACCAGCTCAACAAAACAAGGAATTTGGGAGAGGCAGCTTGTCAAATCACAAAACATCTTGCTACATCCTTAGCTCAATGCAATGAGTGGCTCCCAGCCTGACATTTACGAACTTTGCAAGTGATTGTTCCCAGAATAAGGAAGACCTGCTTCTGAGTGACTTGTCAGGAAATTTTCAAATGGCAATTTCTTTCTCTAATATTTCCCTTACCTGTGTCCACCAACAACACTAAGAGATCCAGTTTCAAATCAAGTGGGCCTCCAGAGAACGACACTAAAAGGAAGCATTCTGTACAGGCACAACTGCCTGTTCATCCCTGAAAACAAAGCCCATGTGGATATAGGTCCTATGTCTGCTATGATGCTACTGTAGCTGATTACCAGTACTCTTTTGAAACAGACAGCACGAAGCACTTTGATTTCTGGAAGTCTGTGATCTCCTCAACATCTTGCACTGCACAAAGGCATGTTTTATACTATGGGGCGGAGGGATGGCTAAAGAAGCTCAGTAGAGCTATTATACTGATCCCCAATCACTAACTGTGCCTAGGAGACGTTCCTTACATTTCTTACATTCCCCACCAACCCTCCCAGTGTGGCCTGAGCATACTAATTATTGAAGTCAACACTTTCCTTTGCATGGCCCACTTTCTGCCTGATTATCCTTACCTCATCCCACAGACATATAGTTGCAACATCTCCACAAGGAATCTAACCCTGTCACATCTGACTGGGGATCCCAGTTTGTGCAACAGTTCTAGAGAGTACTCTTCCAATCCACTGTGTCCAAATTCACATGTCCCTGGCCCATGCCAAGCTAACTGAAGCAGGAGAATTGCCTCAATGAGGCCATCCTAAGCTATAGAGTGAGTTTAAACCAGCCTAGACTACAGTGAGACCCGGTCTCAAGAAAACAAAACCAGACAAACACTTGCCACTGACTGAAAGCAGTCTAGATTCCCCCAGTAAGATCCATGTGATGTCTATGTTTGCTAAAGATCTTATCTAGCTCTCCACCTATACTATTTTCTCTGCCTGCCCCTAATAAATATTTAGGGACCACGCCTTGAGCCCAGTCTCAGTCCCTGAGATTGTGAAGCTTATCACTTTCACCTCCAGCTCCCTCCTTCTCATGCATACTCACCTCGTCTTGCACCATTTTTTACTTAATTCAGTTTGTCTCAACCCCACCCAGCACTCTAGCCTGCACTGTACATCCTTAAGGTCCAATATTGTCAAGTAAGAAACTCAAAAACAATCCAGGAGATTTTGGAACAAGCCACTACCTCCAGTACTGATCCTACCTAACCTGATTCACCAGGAAGGAACTGAAAGACGGGAGGGGCAGGTTCAACCCTGCTCTTCCATAAGTTGATCAGATCACCCCCAAGTAGATGATCAATATCTGTTTAGAGTGGCCTTCAGCTCCCTCTGCCTTGGGCAAAGACTGTTCTTTACATTTCATCCCTTGATCTAACCAGCTGAAGCAAAACCCAGTGAAGACCACCTTTGCTGTGATTAAAAGGAACCCACTACACCCCAGTCCGAAGCACTGGCCTTTCCATTTTTCACCAGCTTTCAAGGCTCCCCACCAAGAACAATGGCAGGTAGGTAATAAGGAAATGTAAGAGTAAGGATTCAATGAAGCAGTCTCTCCCAAAGAAAGGGCAAGTTTGCCACACAAAAATGTCAGATTCTCTGCTTACAGCCACAGAGAACAAAGCTAAAACCAACCCAAACCAAACAATAAAAACCCCAGCAGCCTTTCGTATGCTCTGCATCTAGACAGTTGCAGAGGTCTGTCCATCAGGAGAGGGTCCCTGGGGGTTGCTTGTCCTAGCAAAGCACAAACATTTACATTGCCTCTCTTCTGCTGACAGAACAGTGAGACGGAAGGGCCTCATCTGGCACTTTAAGGCGACACTATGCAGTCCCTCCAAAGCCAGTTCCTTGTGTGAGTACGTAGCTGCTCTGACAGGGGCCTTAAAGTACTGAAAGCTTGGGCTTCTAAGTCAAACTGTGTGGGTACAAATCTAACTCCACCTCTTACAATTTGAACTACAAAACAAATGCAAACACAAACAAACAGTAAAACATATGGTGTCACAGAAACTCCACAGGCTCTGGACACTGGATGACCCATTTAAATCTTTCCTCACCCACACACCAGCTTTGTGACTTTCGGCAAGATTCAGTTTCCTCATCTTTGAGATTCAAATTATAATCATTCTATCTCAATGCTGTTATGAGCTTTAAAGGAGCTCATTCATGGCCTTACCTATCGCAAGTGTTCACTAAATCTTAGTCGTTATTAATGTCCCTTTATGAGTCTATTGCTCATCCCTGAAAATGGAAAGGGACCAAAAGGAAAGGGGTATTGCTCTGCACAGCACAAGAGGAGCCACCATCTCTGAGCTGAGGAAGTTGGGAATAGGTTTCTCTTCCTCCACTTGATTATTAAACTGAACTCTCTC
>NW_004955534.1:582292-611349 GCF_000276665.1 Chinchilla lanigera | reverse complement strand
CTCTCTCTCTCTCTCTCTCTCTCTCTCTCTCTCTCTCTCTCTCTCTCTCACACACACACACACACACACACACACACACACACAGATACACACATGCACCCCCCACACACACATTACCATGTACACTCTGCTGGCTGGAGGGGGATGACTTAGCTTGTAGCTGTTGCATCCCTCCCCTTCACTTCCCTTTCTTTGCTCCCCCTTGCTATCCCCTGCCAGTGGACTGGGACAACTTGCTTCAGTGTCCTCCCTGGATATCTACTGGCAACTTTTCTCCACTCCACTCCAACACAAGTGTACCTCCACTGTCAGTGCAGTGCCCCTCCAAGGCTCCTGCCACTTCAGATAGTACTGTCACCTCTCTGAAGAAGGCCCAAGACTGGTGTGGCTAAGATCAGGGATGGAGGGGTCTGGGCCCATTATTAACATCCTCACTCCCCATAGTTGGTATCTTGGTTACTTTTCTCTCATTGCTGAGATAAAACACCCAAAGCCCAAAATGAACGAAGGAAAGGTTTGCTTAGCTTATAATTTGTGGAGGTTTCAGTCCATACTTGGCTGGTTCCGAGGCAGCAGATAACAAAGCAACAAGAGCAAAGGGGACAATGGCAGTTGAAGAGCAAAGCAGCCAGAGGAAAAGGGGTGTGGGGAATCGGGGCAAGCAGCCTCTTTCCCTCCCTTACATGATGAACAGGCTACCCCCACCTAAGGGGCGTGTGGCTCTCACATAATCTCCATTCCCTCCTCTTTCACAGGCTCAGGATGTATACAAAGTAAGCACACTGGCTTCCTACAGAGTCACTTAGCCAAACCTCTAGACTCCCCAAGTTGACACAATGTATCAACCATAACAGTTGGCCTTCCAGAAAATTTCCTGGTTTCAGCCTTGCCTCTCATGGCATGATAGCCATGACAGCTATACCTGTCCTGATGCCCTGCACCAATCATGGACCTATATGTGGACCAATCAAAGGCCTGCTGCTATATAAGCAGCGCTCCCCACACACTTCTCTTCTTAGTCTTAGAGGGCTCCCTCCAGTGTGCTTGCCCCACTGTGCTGCAGTACAGAATCCATTAAAGACTCGCTTTGGTGTTCCTGTAAATCCACTCATGATTTATTTCTCAGGTAGTGTGGGCTCAAGAAGTCCTTGGATTTCTCATGCTGAGAAGTGTAGATAGAGCAGTTATTTCAAAAGAAAGTAAACACTAAGGGTTGTTAGCACTGAAGAGCTCCAAAGACCAGCAGCAATAAAGATCAACAGCAGGGATGAGCATCCAGTAGAGTCAACCTACAGTGCCCAGCACAAGCCAGCATCAGAAGGTGGTGCTGGGCAACAACAGTGACCAGCAGCCAGTTGTATCAGCTGTTGGTATCCCGCATTATCTGGTGTCATCTGCTAACAACAGGACTGCTGGCAGAACTGCACTTTGCCAATTCAAAATTTCCATCTAAATGGAACAAAAGAACCCTAACCCTGAAGAGATGTGTAGCTTTGTGTTTCAACCACTATTCACTTCTTGGATACCAAGAATGAGTGTTCCACTGTGATGCCCACTGATGGGAAATTCTGGAAAGGGATGACATTCAAACTGCCAAAACCTACTGTCTCAGTCATTTTTCTCATTGCTGGAATAAAATATCCAACATCCACAACTAAAAGGAGAGATTTATTTTAGCTAATGTTTCATCCATAGTTGGTTGGCTCCAAGGCAAGACAGCATGGTGCAGGGACACAGCAGAAGAATAGCTGCTCAACTCATGGCAGGCTGGAGAAGAGAGTGAGGGAAGGAGTAGGAGAGGGAGATAAACCCTTCTGGGCTGTGTCCAGTGAACCACCTCCTCTGGCCAAACTCCACCTCCTAGCAGCAAAAATCCCCATAATCCAATCGTCTCCCAAAGTCCCCACTCATGACACTCTTGAGGGACGTCTAGATATAAATCATAACACCTACCCTAACCTGTCCTGCTGGACGGCCCAAGCAATATGCCAGGCTAACTGACTAAGACTGGGCAAATGTACTATGGAGCCTGGGGCAAAACCAAGCCCTATGAAGTAGGCATGGTGAAGCAAGCCTGTAATCCCAGCACTCTGGGAGGCTGAAGCAGGAAGATCATAAGTTTGAGCCAGCCTGAGCAACACAGCAACTTGGCAAGACCCTCAGTGCAATCACTAGTACTGCAAAACAAAACAGAAGAAAAATAGACCAAGCCCAGTGAGTAGCAGGTGGCCAGAGCTTCCCTTCATGGGTTGAAAAAAGAGGAGGGTGAAGGTAAATTCATGGAAGCAAGGGCAAAGTGGCTAGGGCTGTAGCTCAGTGGTGGAGCACTTTGATAGCACAAGTGGGGCCTGGGTTCCATCCCCAGCAACACACACACCAAGAAGAAGATGAAGAAGAAGAGGAGAGGCAGGGAAAAGGAGGAGGAGGAGGATGAGAAGGGGAGGAGGATGAAGAGGAGGGAAGATGATGAGGGGGAAGGATTAGGAGGTGAAGGGCATGTGAAAGAGGAGGAGAAGGAAGAGAGAAAGAAGAGGAAGAGGAAAAGAGGAAGTAGGGGGAGAAAGGGCAAGAGAACAAATATTCCCTGTGACTGTGATTTTCCTCTCTTGGGCAAAAGACATGGAAATAGTAACATTTTCAAATAGTCCTTGTGGGTGAAATTACCTTTAGTTACCCCCAACCACGCTGCAAAATCTGCACAACTTTGGAAGTGATGTCGGGAGTATTAATGAAAGGACAGTATAGGAGCGTGTAGGTTGCCCCTCATTCAGCAACTAGTGTCTGTTTATCTTCTTCCAGAGGGGACTTTAGTGTTGGATTTCTGGAGGAAACCAGCGGCAAACTGAGCAGTTGCCCACTTGCACAGCAGAGAAGGGTGGCTTCCAGAAAAATGGTGGACCTTTCAGGGGCCCACGGGTCTACTCTGCATTTGGTGATCCATTCACCAGAAGGAAATGACTCATAAAGGAAGAACAGTGGGATGACGTAAGAACTGCTGTGTATTTTGGAGTGTGTTAGTTAACATCCCTCTGCCTCAGTTTCCACATCTGAAAACTGGGTATAATTATAGTATTTAGCACATAGGATTGTTTTGAGAATTAAATGAGGTAACATTTGTAAAACAATTACAATAGTAGGAAATTCTGGAAAGGGGTGACATTCAAACAAATGGTGGACCAACACATGTTAAGCATAAGTGTTTATTCCATAAAAAATAAAGTTAGGAAGACAGAAATGTGGAATGACTGATAAATAACATTGAAAACACCAAGCTGAGCAGTAAAAATTAGTAAAAATTATTCTCCCTGTTCAGGAAAGTGCATCCTCTATGTACACCACATAGGTATTCTGGCCACTGGAATGTGTCTTCCAGCACGGAGCAGGGTCAGGCACCCCACTGCTTTCCAAGTTAAGCTCATTTCCCCACAGGAGACTGGATCCCCCTGTGGTCTAATGCAGAACTGCTTGCCATCTGGCCAGAATACACAGCAAGAAGGTGATTCCAAGCCCAAGTGAGGGAGACTTCCTTCTTAAGAAACCTTGCCCATCTGCACAAAGATGCCTAGGCAAGGGTGTCCACTGAGACACGTCGTCACCATGAAAAATGGGAGCCAAGCTACATGCCAACCAACAGGGACTGCTCTGCCAACTGAAAAGTTTCAACCAAACAGGGAAAGAAAGAAGGTCCATCTATATACTCATCTATGCATGCTGACATTAGCCACAATATACTGTTCAATGAAATACATTAGGAGTGAATAGCATGAATAATGTGATCTCATCTGTGTGTATGTGTGTATAAAATCTGTACACACACATGCACACACCCCATGTGGTTCTACATAAAGCAAACACTTTGTAGAAAGATAAAAAATGGTAACAGTGGTTACCTCTGGAACATGGAGCTGTGAATGAGGGTGAAGGGTAAGAAAATTTTACTTTTCAGCTTTGGAGGTGTATTTCTAGTTTGGCTCATTTCTACAGTAAATAAATAGCTTTATTCTAATTATGTAATAGATGTGCTTATTATTTTTGCGTATTTTAACTCCATTTTGAAATAATCTCAGACTTACAAAAAAGTTGCAAAAGCCACGAAAGATTCTCATAACACCCCCCTTTCCCCAAATGTTAGCATAAAGCTACATGCAATAGTCAAACCCAGGAAATTAGTATTGATGTGATACCACTGACTAGTCTACAAACTTTTCAAAAAAGTTGTCAATTGCCCCATTTCTGATCTTTTTCTGATCCAAGATTCAATCCAGGATTCCACATTGTTTTGGCTGCTGCTTTCTTTTTAGTCTCCTCAAACAGGTGGCTTTTTCCCCTATTGATGGACACCACTACAAAGCAGCCCTGAGCAGGACTTAAAGTAACCAATGGGCTTTTCGTGTTTACTTGTGAATCTGTCCAAGACCTAGGCTCCTTGTCTGGAGATGGGTTGTGGACTCATAGTAGGTGAAACTCTATGAGTCACTGATCCCTACTGATGCCTCTAATGGCGGATGAAGCCAGAAAACCTCAAAGAATAAGACAAGATCACAGCCAAGGACACCTGGATCCAACCTCAACTAGATAAAGACTGTGGCCTCAGGCATCTCACTCCTGGTTGGATTAACTTAATACCTTACTTGGAGAATTCCTTGAGTGGTTCTGCCTTTCTTGAGTCCCCCCCCCCTTCTTTTGATAACTAAATAAATACAGGCCAGTCAGAGAAGGTCTTGGTCTTAGCCAAGATAGAATCTCAAATTTGTCAAGAGGGCTTTGATCCTCTGGGAGCCCTGAAATCATTCCATTCGCCTCCTTTTATTTATCCTTTGCCATACATTCATTTGGGTGATTGCAGACCTGATCAGTATGCAATAACTAAGGGATATTATTAACCCGATACCCCATGACCTTGAAATTCTGAAAAGGCATAGGTGTTCTGCAGAAGGTTCTTCTGTTTGGGTTTATGTGATGCTTTCTTATTATTAAATTCAGGTTATGTATTTGAAGGAGGACAACCACAGAATTGATGCCAGATCCTTTTCATTGCACCATCAGGAAGCATACAAAGTAGATCCATTCTTCACTGGTTTTGTAAATGGCTATCATGTGGGAAAGGGTGTCTGCTGGGTTTCCTCCCTATTGTAAGGCTGCTTCTTTTCCTTTGTAATTAATATTTGGTGGGGAGATAACATGAGACAATTTAAATATCCTATTTCTCATCTTTGCTCACTAATCCTTTGATGATTCTTGCCTACCACAATTATTTCAGTGACATTTACCAAATGGTGACTTTCTATTTCCATCATTCTCTCCCCAGTTATTAATTGGCATCCTACTGTAAGGAAGTACCTTCCTTTCTCCTTATGAACGAATCCAACACTTTATTTATATAACTGTAAACTTAACAACAAAATGTCTTGTCATAATTTTTAATTTTGGCCACTTTGGTGGGGAGAAATTATATCCTGACCTTTTAATTTGCATTTCGTTACTTATACATGAGGTTAGAATATTAAAAGTCCCCTTCATAGATCATTGTTTATGTATCTCTATTGTTCTACTAGGTTTTTGAAATTTCATCCATCCGTTTTGAAGAGTTCTTTGTATAGTCACAGTTCTAGCCTTTTATCTGTGATGCATAGCATATGTATTTGCTTCTGTTGACAGGGGTTTTTTGTTTTGTTTTATTTTGTTTGTTTGTTTGTTTGTTTGTTTTTGGTGGTACTGGGGATTGGACCCAGGACCTTTAAAGTAAGCTAAATTCCCAGCCCCATTTTATTTTTTAATTTTGAGATAGGGTCTCACTAAGTCACTAAGTTGCCCAGGCTGGGCTCATAGCAGCAATCTTCCTGCCTCAGCTTCCCAGAGCTCTACAGTTACAGGCATGGACCACCACACCCAGCTAGCAACTGTTTTTTTTTTTTTTAACCTTTGATTATACTGGGGCTTTTGCCATGAAATATTTTATGTTGTTAAATTTATCAACTTTTTTTCTTTTATTGATGTTAGCTTTTGAATCATGTTTGAAAAGCCTTTCTCGGGTTGGGTGTGGTGGCACATGCCTGTAATCCAAACAATCAGGAGGCTGAGGCAGAAGGATCACCAGGACTTTTAGGACAGCCTGGGCTACATACTGAGTACAAGGCCAGCCTGGACTACATAGCAAGACTCTTGTTTCAATAAAATACATAAAGCTTTTTCTCTACACCAAAATTAACAAGAATTTATTCATTTATTCACTTATCCATATTTTCATTCAATATTTGTTAAGGTTATATTTTACATTTAGATCCTCAATTCACTTGGAGTTAATTTCCGTGTGTGATGTGAAGATTGAATCTCATATTTTTCCAGCCAGCTAGTCTGTATGCCCAACACCATTTAAAAATTTGTCTTTACCCCAGTAACATATATTTATTCTTTTGAAATTCTAGTGATAAGTAAGAGTTTAAGGAAGAAAACAAAAGAAATGAACAACATAAAAATCTCACTATGGATAATGACAAATTACATTTTAGTGGTCATACTTCACTACCTTTCCTTATGAACTTGCTCACACATGTAAAGACACACACACACACACACACACACACATATACACAAACACAAGCATGCCTTTTATAAGGATGGGATCTCAGTCTATTTTTATCCTGAACACATCTACTTATACATGTTGGCCTCATCCCCAAGCATAACAGATTGGTGTGTGCCCTTCTGTGTTTTTTAGTCATATCTAGTTCTTCATACAGAAAACTACTCATACAAATATGGGTTGTTTTGTTACTTGTTTTATAAAAATGGGATCGTGCTATATAGCCTTTCAATATTCTATCTTTTCCACTCAACAATACTTTCAGAAATCAGACTTTGAGGAATAATTCTGCTGCTACAGATCTAATTATTTCTTTTTAACATCTAATATTCAGTAATATGAAAATATCAGTAAATATTAGTGGATATTAATTTTTCACTTTTTTGTAGTACTGGGCATTGAACCCAGGGTCTTTTCGCTGAGCTACATCTCCAGCCATTTTTGTTTTGTTTTCTTTTTCTTTTTCTTTTTTGAGACAGGGTCTTGCTGTACAGTTCAGGCTGTCCCTGAACTCACTATGTAGCCCAGGCTGGCATCAAACTTGCAGCAATCCCCCTGCCTCAGCCTCCCGAGTGCTGGGATTATAAGCATGAGCCACCACACCTGACTCCAGCCCTTTTTAAAATTTTATTTTACTTTATTTTATTTAGACAGGGTTTCACTATGCAGTTGAGGCTGTCCTTGAACTCACTATGTAGCCTCAGCTGGCCTCAAACTTGCAGCAATCCTCCTACCTCATCCCCCCGAGTTTTGGGATTACAGGCATGTGTCACCACACCAGGCATCCTTTTTTTAATGTTTTATTTTGAGACAGGGTCTCACTAAATCACTAAGTTGCCCAGGCTGGGCTCAAACTTGTGATCCTCCTTCCTCAGTCTCCTAGAGTCCTGGGATCACAGTCCTGTGCCACCCTGCCTGGCTATTTCCCCTTTTGCCACTGCAGAGCTACTACAAACATCATTGTGCTCTTATGCTTATATGGTAGTATTTTCATTTCAGTGGAGTTTTCATTCTAAAGTCTTGTTTGAACTTTTACCATGGCCAACTATCAATTTTATTTTAAAGACAAAACAAAATTGATCAGTGTATAGAGCTTGAGTTTGTATCAGACACATCTAAAATCAAATCTTGTAAGGCTGAAACACTGCTGGTGGGAGCATGAAGTATTGCATCCAGTTTGGAAAACTGTTTAGCGTAATTCACCAAACTTGGAACATATATCCCCCACTATGATTCAGTAGCTCTACTCTTAAGCATATTCACCACAAATGCATGCATATGCGCAACTCAGAGTCATTTCCAAAGCTTCTCTTGCCATTTTTGTAGTAACTCAAAACACAATCTTTCAATTGTCCAACAACTGTAAAGGTAAGTAAATTGCAATATATCTCTACAAGAAAATATTGTATGGCAATTCTTCCTAAAAACGTGGTCTCTTGATTTCTGGGTAGTTGTCAAAACCTTCACAAAGGGCTCTCAAAGTCAAGACTATTTTCACAATGATATTAAAAGGTTACTTGCCTTTTTCACTATGTTGATATTTGTATTGATGCTACAAAAAGCAAAGGGAGATTAAAAAGACTGCCAGAGCCTTTGCATAAATCAAGGCAGTGGTACCAGCCATACTGGCCCTCACTGCATTCTTCACCCTTCATGTTCACAGTAAACAAATATAGCCTTTGATGAAACAGTGAAAATCAGTTTTATCAAATCCCAATGACTGCATTGAAAAACTTACTTTTCACATGGTGACTAAGAAGCACGCATGCATAAAGCATGTCTGTTACGTCCCAGTGTACAATGGCTATCTCCGTGAGATGGACTGCTTGAGTTGTGAGCTGAACTACAGAATTTTAAAACTCTTTTTCAAATTTTTAAGTTTTTAATTAATATATAATAATTGTACATATTAGGCATTTTTTCATGGGACCCTTATTACTTGAAAGATTGACAGGAACATTATGGTTATTCAGATTTAAACTTCTGGTAAACATTTCCTTGAAAATGAACAAAGTGAACGTGTCACTTAACAATGTTTTTACCAATGATAATATTGGAGCTTTCAAAAATTCAGCTTTTGTACCTTTTGTATTTTACTTACTCTTTCAGTTTCTTACACTAGGGAGAAAGTACGATGTCTACACATGTGAGTCTGATTTACTTCACTTATGAGTATAGTCTCGGGCTGGGGATTTAGCTCAGCGGCAAAGCGCCTGCTTGGCAAGCGCAAGGTCATGAGTTCGGTTCCCGGTACCGGAGAAAAACCAAAAAAAAAGAGTATAGTCTCGAGTTGCATCTATTTACATATAAAACCTCGAGTTTATCTTTCTTTATAGCTGAGTAATACTCCATAGATATTGTGAAAGGGAACGAAACTGCTCAAAAAGAAAGAACAACTGGGATGGGGGAAAGGAGAAAACAAGGAAGGAATATATATTCACACAAGATAGCTAGGATAATTGTACTACTGATTTCTATTAGTTCACTGAAAGGAACAGTTAGTGTTTATATTGTTTGATCAATCTTACATGCCTATATCCGGTAACCTGAACAACTACTTTGAAGATAACAATATGCAATATAATAACCGCTGTTAATTTCCTATGATCTTGTTTTGAAATTCTGTATCTTTTTTGTTTTTTATTATCTTTAAAATTTAAAAAAAAAAGCAAAAGAAAAGACAAAATGAAAAAAATTAGCTTTGGGAAAATCTATGAGCTTAACAGCTTCTCAATGCTTAAAATATTTTCCTGATGCAGTCCATGGTGATACTAACAAATGTGACTTTTTCAATAATGTATAAAATGTGACCACAATTGGAAGATCTGCATATTTCAGTGAAAGAGTATTTTCCAAATGACCAATGCATGAGTTTACAAAATCAAGCACAGGCAAAAAATCAATTCAAAGGGCAGGCTTAGTAGATGTTTTTAACACAAATATATTGAGGAATAATTGATATACAATAAATTATACATATTTAAGGTGTGTGAGCTTATACATTTTCATACAGACACATGTGAAACCAGTGCCAAGATAATAAGCAAATCTAAAACTTTGAAAGTTAACTCATGCCCCTCCAAAATCTCTCACACACTATTTTCTTCTCCCCAGATCATCCCATAGGAAACCACTGACCTGCTTCCTGACACTATAGGTTAGTTTGTATTTCCTAGAACCTTATGTCAATGAAATCACATAGTATGTACTCTTTTTATCTAGCTTATTTTACTCAGAATAATTATTTTAAGATTCATCCATATTGTTGTAGGTGATAGTCCATAGTAGATAACTACGGATACAGCACAATTTATCCATTTATCTGCTGATGGATATTTAGCTTTATTTTAGTTATTGGCTATTACAAATAAAGCTGGGGCTGTAGCTACAGCTCAGTGGTAGAGTGCATGCTTAGCATATACATGAAGCCCTAGGTTTGATCCAAAGCAATATATAAATAAATAAATAAATCTGCCATAATAGTCATATATAAGTCTTTGTATAAACATACGCTTTCACTTCTCTTTGGTAAATACGTAGGACTGGGAGCATATGGTGGATGCTTGCTTAACATTCTCAGAAACCACCAAAATGGTTTACAAAGGGTGTGAAACACTTTATGTTCTCACCAGCAACGTATGGGCGATCCACGTGGTCCAGATCCTCACCAACACTGCGTATGGTCAGTTAAGTACTTGGGAACAGTTTGATCCTTTTGGGCTCTTGCTCTTATCATCGGTTAAGTTGGCTCCCAGCAGCACTTAGTTTTGGTGACTTTTTCCCACTGCTGTCAAGACCTTCCTGAGATGCAGTTCCCTCTAATCATTTCCCTGCCGTGGGTAATTTTCTCACATGTGTGCTGATCTGTACGCTGCTGAACACTAGCTCCTCCCTCTGGTGTTCCGTCCTATGAAGTCTACCTTTGTACTCTTCCTGGACTCTTCTCTTTCTCAACTCAAAGGGGCCCAGCAAGCTCCACCTCAATTCCCTCCCTGTAGTGTAGTCTGAAATTTTCACAAGGCTCAAGTGATTGCAGGACTCACCTCACCTGTTTCCTTTCCCTCAGGGATCACTGCTCTTCACTACATAATGTCTGATGTCTTCAATACCACTGTTTCATAGATTTTGTGTATTTTTTCTTGTTCCATGCAAGAGGGCAAATCTAGACCCTTTTATTCCACCTTGGCTGGTAACGGAAGTCTTCCATTCTTTTTTAGTAAGCAAAGCTGTGGCCCAGAACACCTAACTGACTTGTTCAAATTCATGTTAAATGAGGAGCCAGAACAAGAATCAAAATCCACTAACCACTAGACAGAAGTGGAGATGGAGCTGTTTCTTATCTTTCAAACTCCAGATGTAATTTGATGACAGAAGTTAATGAATCAGCCACAAACAAAGTTAACAGATATGACTTAGGGTCTCTAAAAAGTATAGACTGGCCTGTTACACTTGTCCTTGACAACTCAACAAATATTTACTGCACACCTATATGCAATGCATCATGTGAGACATCGCTGGGGCAAACAAGTAGGTGCCACTATCTCTAGGGACAAGGGACAAGTATAGTTGGGGAAAAGTCCATAAGTGAAACATTTTCATCTTTCCACACTCATATATTGAGTCAACCCCGTAGCCAAATGAGCCAGGATGCATCACAACTGTTGACTATTTCTCTGGACAAGCTTCCCAAAAGAGGGGGCACTTGAAGCCAAAAGAAGGGCAACATGAGCCAGGCATGGTAGTACACACCTGTAATGCCAGCTTCTTGAGAGGCTGAGGCAGGAGGATTCCAAGTTCAAGTTCACCCCAGGCAACTTAGCAAGACCCTCTCTCAAAATAACTGTCCATAAATTCCACACCTGTATATATATAAAAAAAAAAAGATGGAGGACAGTAAAGATAAGGTACTCTCTCCATATGATCCTTTTTCAATTACTCTCCTGGCCTTAGAGGATCACTGGCTGTAAGAAAAGCCTAAGTCTTGGGATAGGGGAAGAATGGGGATATTGCCACCAGCCAGAGGACCAAGTGGAGGATATGATGGAAGTCCTGCCACAAGGGAGGTACCTGATAAGGAACCCCTGTTTCTTACTGCAAGGCTTATGAACTGAGCTGATTCCACTCTCCAAAATGGATACTCTCAAGTAAATGGGCTTTTTGTATGAAAGCAGAGTATTCCTGCTTTCTCTCTTTCTCTTTCCTATCTCTTTTCATCAATTCTTACCTCACATCGTTTGACAGGACCATTGCTACTCACTTAAGAAGAGATAGCATGTTACAGAAAAACCACACATATATCTTTGCAAGTCATGAAAAGCTGAGTTGACCACTTGAAACTGCAGGACAAATACTCCAGACTCTTGTTAATTATTCACTGAATACATGTGCATTGAGTACCTACTATATACCTCAAGCTATTTTAGAAACTGAGAACTCACAAGTACTTGAGATACATGGTTTACCATAATTCATGGTCACAGATATTTGAATAAAGATGATACAAGATGTTAAGGTTTAAAACCTTAACGGGTGAGCACAAGGTGCTATGGAAGGATGGCAAGAGAGAGTGATCAGCTAAGGTGGGGAGGGAAAGAAGTGGGATGGTGCCTAGGATGGTGCCCAAGAGAAAGTATTTCAGCTGAGTCCTGCAGGTAAAGGTGACAGGGGGGCTGGTGCAGAGGAGGAGGGAGAGAAGACAACCACGGTTTACCCTGAGCATCACTCAGGCAGTGCGTTTGTTTACATACTGAACTATCCCAAGCATCACTCCAGCAGGTGTCATTTCAACCAGGCAAATCTTGTTTCCATGAGATACACTCATACATCTGTTTATTTGTTTTATAACGACTATTTTTCGCATACGTTTTATTTAGAACGTTGTATTCGCCTCTGGTGTTTGTTTCTAGTGATATCTGATAAGTTACGGTTATTTACTTTGTGTTTATTTTATTTGTGAAGAATAACTTGTAATTTTGTGCTACAGTCTATAAAAACTCTTAGCATAAGTACATTAACTATAATTGTTATGCTTCTCCAGAACTCAGTGATATTCTACTGCAATACAAAATGGACATGTTTGGGAAACTAAGACTGAATAGAAAGGAAGTGCTGAAAGATCTGCAGAAGAACAAACTGAACAAGGGAGAAATGTTAGCATATCAAACAGGAAAAGTCTGCTTCATGAAATGGAAAACAACAAAAGATTTATCCTTATTGTCAGTTTTTTATAAAATTTAAACGAGGAAACAAAACTAAAAAAATTTCAATAAAGGTCAATGATTATAATAATTCCATGGGTAGTGTTGTCTAAGTTGACTACCATCTAACAAGCTCTCCTGCAATCAAAAGGCAAAAATAAAATTACAAAATATTGATACACCTTCTGGACCAAACAGTGCAGAACTCATTTGTTATTTATTCAAAACAAGGGGGTTCAAAACTTAATTTACAATTTAGATTACATCTAATAGATCAAATAATTGAACAATACAGGATGGTGAAACATCAACCAGTACATCCATCATAGACATCTTCACTATTACATTTAGTGGGCAACATTTTTTTGAAATTATACCACTCACACACACACAAAAAAAAAGACCAACACAATGGTAAAAAGTGTGCTGTTCAAAGAAAGACAATAATGCAGAAAGAACTCAGAAAGGGACTAGATACTACTGTCCAGATTGTAGTGCTGTGTTGTGTACTGAATATTTTAAGATGTACTATACACAGAAAAATTGTTGAATAAAGTTGTTAAAATTGTTGTTTTTATATTTCTTGTTTATATTATCTTATAAAAATTAATGGAAAAATAAGCAGTTTTTGGTCAACCTGTATTTAAATAGTTGGACTGGTAAAGGGTTAACTCATCTGGAGAAGGACGTGGCGGGAATATTAGACACAGTGGAAGATAGGCCTGGGAATGCGATTGGGCCAGAAAAACCAAAATAAGGTTTGCCACTTACCTCAAAAAGCAGGTCTTTTGCCTCCCAAACAAATGTTTACTTGTTGCCACCATTGCCTTCCCTACTTGCCTGGTCAGGACACTTTTTTCTTCAGTTCCTAACCAAACTGGTTAACTTGATTCAAGTCATAAATGTACACATTTACGAGATGTATTATTATCTTTCTGTATATCAATGTCACGTCTCCTTGGAAAGCTCATTTGTACCTCATTTGTACCTGTTTATTGAAGCATGAAACTCAAAGATGGTGGGACGGTGTGTGGTCCCCATGCTGGTGCCTCTCCTGCCATAATTCTTGTGTCCTTCTAGTTTTGCCAGGACTTCTGGAAACTGGGCCTTTCTCACTGTATACAGTACCAGTGGTTGACTCATTTGCCAAGAGTCTGGATTCAGTGCCACATCACTTCCTTTTTTTTGGAAAATACAATTCTTTTCTTTAAAATATGTTATTCATATTACTGGGGAATTAGCTATTATTTAATTTATAATTTTTTTTAAATTCTCAGTTTTAATTTCTAATATTGTAAATACCAACAGATATAACCCACATAAGCAATTTCCCCATGGGTGCTGAGAGACGACTACATTCCCGTAACAAGCACTCAAGCCAAAGAATAGAACCTGGGCAGCATCCCAGAAACCCCATCAGGCCTCCCGTCTAAAATATGACCCCTCTTTCTTCTCTCAAACTGACTGCCACCCCAACTCTAACATCAATAAATTAGTTTCCCCGGCTTTTGAACTTAATATAAATAGAATGGACTTTAACAGTACTTATGCTTTTGTGTCTGGCATTTTTTGTTCTCTGTTTGCGAAAGGTATAAATGTGTGAGTAGCAATGATAACTATTTTCATGTCTCTGTAGCAGTTTTCAAAGTTTTGGCCCTAGGATCCCTCTATACTTAAATACTATCTGCTTTCCTCTCCCAGAATGTTCTTCCCTCAGGCATTCACATAGCTTATTCCCTCACCTCCTTCAAGCTTTTGCTGAAATATCACCTCAATGAAGCTTTCCTTCACCTCTCCATTGAAAATTTCAACCAGCCCCTCTGCTCTCTACATTTACTTTTTGCAGTACTGGGGATTGAAAAAAGGCCTTCACACTGAGCTACATACCCAGCCCTTTTTAAAGTTTATTTTTGAGACAGGATCTTGCTAAGTTGCTAAATTGCTCAGGCTGGGCTTGAACTTGCAATGTTCCTGCCTCAGCCTCCCAGAATTCTGGAACCACAGGTATGCACCACCACACCCAACACTCCTCTGTACTCTTGATCCTATTTACATTGCTCTCTGCTTTTTCTTTTTTCCTTTGCAACTCTCACCTTTTAAAACTCTATGCAGTTTATTCATTCATGTATTATACTTATGCTTATTTCTCTTCTCTTTCTAGAATGCAAGATCCACAAACAAGAGAATCTTTATTCTGTTCATTGCTGTATCCTCAGTACTTCCAACAGTTTCTGGCAACTGGTAGGCACTTGATAAATATTTGTTGATTGAAAGAATAAATTAATAAAGAATAGCTCTGGTAGAGGCAAAAGCTTATGTAAAGATCCAGAGATAGACTATGTTGTTTATTCATGGAAATTGGAGAAGTCTCACATAGACAGATCTAAAGGAGAGTGACCCATGTTGACTCTGGTCAAACAGGCAGGAACTACAAGGTGAAGGACTCTGTATACCAGAGTAAGGATACTGAATCTGAGAGCACCAGAAGTCCAGTGAGGATTTGTAATCAAGGGAGAGATGTGACTATAATTTGGAGAGCTCACTGGCAGTAGTATAGGAAATGGATTAAGGGTAGCCGGGACTGGAGGCAAGCAGATCAGTTAAGAGGCTACTAAAATATCCCAGGCAAGAGGTAGTGCTTTTGGACCAGTTTGGGTGGTGACAGCGGAGAGAAGTAGAATGATAATGGAATATTTAGCAAGTTAAATCAAAAAACTCTGATGAGGAAGCCAACTCAAAGGTTTTTTATTGACACATAACATTTGTACATATTTATGAGATACAGTATATGAGTTAGAATTTTTTGGTTCATTTTTGTTGTTCCTTGTTTTATTGGGATTGGTTTGTTTTTGGTATTGGGGGTAGAACCCAGGGCCTTGCCTGTGTTTAGCCCCAAATCTACCACTCAAATTATACTTTCAGCCATCAGTATGGTGTTTTGATTTACATATAAGTTTGTTAGTGATCAACTCAGGGAAATTAGTATATTCATCACCTTCAACTTTTATTACTTGTTTATGGTGAGTACATTCAAATTCCTCTCTGCTACCTGCTTTGAAATATGTAATTCATTATTATTAACTATATTCTTCTTTCTATTTTTTTTGGTACCGGGAATTTGACTTGGGACCTTGCACTTGCCAGGCAGGTGCTTGTGCAGCTGAGCTATACCCCCGGCCCAATTATATTCATCTTGCCGTGTCATAGAATACCAGAATTTATTCATCCTATCAAGCAATCACATTATACCTCTCCACTGATGTGTTTTCCCCTTTTACTCTCCCCAGTCTCTGGTAGCCACTTTTCTACTCCCAACTTCTATGAGAGCAATTCTTCTGGATTCTACTTCTGGGTTCTATGACTGAGATCATGCAGCGTTGTCTTTCTATGCTTCAGGTGTTTCAATTCACAAAATGTGCTACAGGTTCATCCACATTGTCAGAAATGACAGGATTTCATGATTTATATGGTTGAATAGTATTCCATTGTGTACATATACCACATTTTCTTTATCAAACTAAAAAGCTTCTGTATAGAAAAGGGAACAGGCAACAGAGCAAAGTGACAATCTGCAGGGTATTTGCAAACTACACATCTAACAAGGGGTTAATATCCAGAATATATAAAGAACTTCAAAAACTCAATAGCAAAAAAAAACAAAACAAAAAGATGACCCAATTTAAAAAGGGGAAATGGACGTGAATAGACATTTTTCAAAAGCAGATTACAAATTAACAAGTACGTGAGTAAATGCTCATTGTCACTAATCATCGGGGAATGCAAATCCAAAATCACAATGAGATATCACCTCACACCTGTGAAACGGCTACTATCAAAAAGGCAAAAAGTAACAAATAGTGGCAAGGAAGGAGGGGGTTTGATATGAATGGTCATCTGTGCTGACTGCAGCTAGGTCAACTGAATAAAGACTGAGAAGCATCTATTAGGATTAGGTGATAAGGAATTTATTGGTGGTCTTGTTGAGAGCATTTGCTACAAAATGGAGATGATGTGAGTGCATTGCCGAGGGCGTGAGAGCTGAGAAAAGGGAGGCCACTTTATATTTCTGCAAAGCCCCTGCACTGAATAGGCTCTCAGTCTATGCTACTTTCCTGTCTCCCTTCTCTGTATTATGATGATGCATAATTGCAATAGTATCACTAATTAAACAAGCCCCAAGTGATAAAAAAACTATTGACAAATTAAAGTAACACCATAAGTAGTTAAATATTTACTATTCCTTTGGTATTGAATTTCTTATGGTAAAATACTAAATGCAAATATAAATGAGGAAAACAGCTGGTACTGAATATTCAAGCTCCCGGAGGAACACATTAATGAATCATCTTTAAAGCTGGGCAGCTTCACCCTTAATCTGTTTAAGGAATAGGAACACAGTCTTTTCTCAATTATCGTTTTATGAAATGAATCTAAATCTCCAATTAGTCTATTCCCAAAATGGAAACGGCTTTCTGACATTGTAATAATAAATGTTTGTTGTATGAAATTCAGGCATTAACCTAATGTATAAAGAAACGTGGTACAGAGTTTCAATCCTGAAAGATTAAAAATGTTCTGTGGGCTGGATGGTAGGGATGGTTGCACAACAGTGTAAATAATTTAAAGCCACTGAGCAAGATAGTTAAACTCATTAAAGTGGTAAATCTTATGCTTGTATATTTTATCAAACATTTAAAACATAATTTTAAAAGAACAAAGGGAAGATAACCCTCTAATCCTACTGTTTACATTAGCTTATTGAATTTATCTTTCATTCATTCAACATGTTTTTATTAAATGCCTGCTATATGCCAAGCACATGTCCAGGTGCTAAGAAAAAATTAGGGATCAGAACGAGATCTTCCTTTTTGCAGAGCTTCCTTCTACTGTGGGAGAAGGAAAATATACAAATAAATAGGGAAATATGAATTATATCAGGTGATAATAGGTTATATAGAAAAATAAAGAAGAAAACAGAGATAATGTTTGGGGTGTGTGTGTGTGTGTGTGTGTGTGTGTGTGTGTGTGTGTTACTGGGAATCAAACCAAAGGCTTCATACATGCTAGGCAAATGCTCTGAAACTCAGCTGTACATTTAGCATGGAGAGATTGTAATTTTATACCACAGGTTTTCAATATCCATGAACTCCTTACCTGTAGTTTCAACCAACTATGGGTCAAAACTAGTTTTTAAAAATTACATTTGTAATGTACATGTGTTATGGCTTGTATCTAGATGTCCTCCCAAAGCTTCATGTGCTCATTGGTGGGACTTTTGAGAGGTGGCTCATGGATCAGGGGTGTGTGATACTGGGATTAAGCATTTGTTAAATTAATTAGTCTACTGATTGGTTTAGCATAGTTCTGAATGTGGATAATGGGAAGGTTCACGCTAGGTATAGTGGCACCATCCAAAAGGCTTGTAGTTTAAATAGGATAAAAGGGAAAGTGATGCTTGCTGCTATTGCCTTACTGCTGCTGCTTCCTATCTGCCCTGCTATGGACTGTTTCTCCTCTGCCATGCCTCCTTGCCTTGGAGCCAGCCAGTTATGCCCTGAAACCTCTACAAATTGTGAGCTAGAATCAACCTTTCCTCCATTAACTAGGGGCATTGGAAATTTTGTCTCAGCAATGAGAAAAATAGCTAAGACAATAATATGTACAGACTTTTTCTAGCCATTATTTTCTGAATAATATAGCATAGCAACTGCTTACATAGCATTTACAGTGTGTATATATTAGAAGTAATCTGAAGATGGTTTAAAGGTATGCAGGAGGAAGATATGCACAGGATATATGCAAATATGGTACCATTTTATATGAAGCACTAGAGTATCTGTGGAATTTGGTATCCTTGTGGGTTCTGGACCCAATCCCTGACCCAGAGAAAGGCCTCCCTGATAAATTTACATTTGAGCTGAGAAGCAAAAAAACAAGGGAGCAAGTCGTACAGACATCTGAAAGAAGAGAGTTCCAGTCAGGGGAAATAGCCAATGCCACAGTCCTAAAACAAAAGTATGTTTAGAACAATTCAGGAAGAGCAGAAAATCACAATGGATCTGGGTACGATGATACACACCTGTAATCCCAGTACTATGGGAGATAGAGGCAGAAGAATCAAAAGTTCTAGCCCACCCTGGGCAGCTTAGTGACTTAGCAAGACACTGTCTCAAAATAAAAAATTAAAAGGGCTAGGGACATAGCTCAGTGCAAATGCCTTGGATTCAAACCCCAATGCCACAAACAAACAAACAAATAAAAACAACCAGAGTGGCTAGATTGGAGTACATTAGGAGACAGATGTGAGAAAGAAAGTCACAGAAGTTCAGAGGTGCACAGATCATGTACATTTCTGGAAGCCATTAAAGGCTTTGGGTTTTACTCTGAGTGAGGCGAGAAACTATTGAAGAGTTTTGAACAAAGGAAGAACCTTATATTATTGAATTTAAAGGATCTCTGTGCCTGCTGTGTTCTGATTAGACATAGAGGGGCAAAACACGAAGTAGGGAAAAAATTAGAAGGTTATCACAATAATCCAGGTAGAAAATTATGGTAGAGGTAGCAGTAAAGACAGTATACTATGTTGACGGTAGCGCCAACAGTATTTACCAAAGTAGTGGGTATAAGTAAGTAAGGGTTAATCTAGGCTGGGAGTGGCCTTGTATTTATACATTTTGAGGAGTTCACCATTAATATGAATACAAAACTAGGCTCAAAAGTGAATATTTTGGGGGTAACTCGATAGTACAGCAGATGCCTACTATACTCTGGGTTCAGTCCCCAGCAACACAAGAAAAAAGTAAGTACTTAAATGGAGAAAAGAAATCTCAATATAAATTTAATAAATTACACACTTATTAAAGCTTACAAATACTACAGACATCAGAAAATCTAGAAAAATAAACTAATAATAACTTTCTGGCATATACCTATAGCTTAACATTTCTACATTGTTGATTGCATAATTGTTTACCAACCATATGATGATTTTATAGTATTTTCAATAAAAAGAATAGAAACATAATTCTGTATTTCCTCTAGCATAATTTACCAAAATTTGTATCAGTAATACTTGTTTTATTTTTATTTTGCTTTGATGGTTTTTAATTACTGTTGTAATAATGAGACAGGTTTTGGCAAGCTAATAGTTTAGTTTACATATTTGGCTTCCCTCTGATAATATTTACATTTTGGCTCATCAACAGTTCAGAAAAAATATACAACATTGATTTGAAAATAAGACAAGAATAACAGTTTGTTTTAAAATTGACATTTTTGTAATGAGTTATGTACAATAATTGTATAATCAAATCACTCTTAATATTCTATACACTGACCTGTTGATTAATATGTTTAGGTTTCTTGTGTCTGGAACATTTTTTTCAGTCTACTTCCCTGTATTTGTGACAGCTTCATCTGCCATTTCATCAGAAATTTTCAGACTTCACCAGAATAAGATGAGTCAAATACAATAAAACATGATCCAATAAATTCAGATACATAAAACATGCAAACTCATACATAGACAAAATTAATATTCATAGAACTGCTATAGGCTTGGTTCTTAAAGATCTCTGATAAATTCTATTTCAAAAGATTCCCATAAAAATAGTAGTGTCACTACAGAAAATAGTATAGAAGTTCCTCAAATATTTAAAGATAGAAGTACCATATGATTCAGCAATCCCACTTTTGGGTATTTATCTAAAAGTACTGAAATCAAGATCTCAGAGCAATATTTGCACTTTTGTGTTCATTTCAGCATTATCCACAATTGTTAAAATGTGGAAACAATTTAAATGTGTGTGAGTGGATGGAAGGATAAAGAAAATGTGGTACATATACACAATGGGCTGTGGTTTCTCCTTAAGAAAGAAGGAAATCCTGCCATATGTGACAACATGGATGAACCTGGAAGACATTATATTAAGTGAAATAAACCAGTCATCAAAAGGCAAATACTCCATGATTCCACTTATATGTGGTTTCTAAAATAGTCAAATTCATACAAATAGCACAGAATGGTGGCTGCCGGGGCTGAGAGTGGCAGAGGAAATGAGGAAGTCTGTTCAATAGATATACAGGTCCTATTATCCAAGATGACTTAGTTCTAAGTATCTGCTGTATAACTTTCTACTTATTATTAATAATACTGTACTGTATACTTTTTGTTAAGAAGGCAGATGTCATGTTCAGTGCTATTTCTACAATCAAAAATGCATAGCACATTTATAATTGTGTATCTATCATTACTGAGTATATGAGAGACAGAAGAAAATTCTCATTCAGTCTAGGTAGTATGGGACTCTTCATATATATGGGATGTTATTGAAATATATGGTAAATGTTTAAATTTTTAAAGATTATTATAGTGTATTGGTCACTTTTTAGTCACTGGGGCAAAATACCCGACACCCACTTAGAGGAAGAAAAGTTTATTTGGCTCATATTTTCCAGGGGAGTCAGTCCAAAGTCAGCTGGCTCCAAGAGCATGGAGGAAAGGCATGGCAAAGGGCAGCATCTACACCATGGAGGCCAAAAGCAGAGAAAGAAGGGAGAAACTGGGAATAAGAATACACCCTTCCAGATCATGGTCCTAGTGATCCGTCCCCAGCCAGACCACCTCCTAACAACACATTCAGCTATTGAATCCATCAGTGAATGAATTATTGGTGACTGTAGCACCCCCATGACCTGGTCATCTTCCAAACACATGAGACTTAGAGGAGAAGCATTTTATATTTAAAGTATAACATTCTTCCCCTGGCCCCAAAATGTTCATGTCTATCTCATTATGCAAAATGTATATAGTCCACCTCAGAGTCATCCCAGTCTTAACAGCCCTAGCACTGCTGAAAAACCCAATCCCAAAGTCTGCTCTGAGGCTCAAGACAAAGTCTTATCTGTAATCACCTGCAAAAATTGAAAGAAAGTTAAATACTTCCAACATACAATGGGACAGGGTAAACAGTCCCACTCCAAAAGGGAGAATTGGGATGGAAAAAAAGTCAGAGCAAGGTAAGAATAAAACCCAGAAAAGAAAACATTAAATTCTAAAGCTCCATGTCTACCACCCAGAGCAGGTAGTGCTGAACTGCCTGAGGCTGTCCTTAGATATTCCATATTCCTGGCATCTTCAACTTCCTGGAGTTTCCACTGTACTTTTGGTTTCACTCTCACAGCTTCATGCACTGTCTTCTCAGCGCCATGCTGCCTGGCTTCCCAGACCTTCTTCTGAAATCTGGGTGGAAATCTCCATGACCCCACACAATCCTTGCACTCTGCATGCCTGGAAAACCAGGGCTATGTAGATGACACCAAGGTTTGCTCCAAGTGGGAGAAGTAGCTGGGCCTCTTTGTACCATGGCTGCAGTGGCCTCAAAATGCCTGGATTGGGAAACTCCAGAAAATACTTTCCTAGGTGGTTCTGAATAAGGTATGCTCCCTAAGGCTCTCTTCTAAACTGAATGGTTTACATTTTTGTACCTTTGAGCCTATGACAGGTTATTCTTGAGATACCTTCATGCCATCTTTCCTACTGCTTTTTAATTCTAATCCTTTCAGTTGGAGTTCTCATTCCCAGCTAAACTTCATGAGCCCAGTGTATACTGTGCACATTCCTATCCACATTTTAGCCTTCTGAGCTCCAACAAGTATCCCCATCAAGCTTGGCTTACAGTACTCTAAGATTTCTCCAGCCAGCGTCTCTGAACCTTCACAAACTCCTCCTGCAAAAGAGTTCCAAGGGCTTCAGAACCACATAGTAAGGTACAGAGACAGCAACAACCATACTTCTTTAGTATCAAAATCTTTATTACTCATGTTCCCATCACTGGGATAAAATATCTGACTAAATGATGAAAGCTTTATTTGGCTCATAATTTGCAGTAGTTTCAGTACAAAGTCAGCTGGCTCCAAGACAGAAACAGCATAGTGGAAGGACAGCTGCTCATTCCATGGCAGCCAGGAAGTATAGAGATAAGGGAGGTGCTAAAGACAAAAGCATACCCTTCTTGGCCATGTCCCTCATGACCAATATTTTCTGACTCAGGTCTACCTCTGAACATATGAGACTTTAGGGAGACATTGATATTCTAAACTGTAACATACAGAAAAAGATATATTGTCATTAATCTCCTTCAAAACACTCTCTTTTGTTTCAAATACACTTATCCCATCATTCTTGTCACTGTCTGAAGCAGTTCTGGTAGTCCTCTTTCATGAGTGTCTTTAGTTGCACTGTCACGGCTACCTTGATATCCTGAATTGATTCAAAATATTGACCTTCTATGGTTATTTTGACTTTGGAGAAGAACTAGAAGTATGTACAGTGGCAGATCCAGCGAATAAGATGAACAAGAATACATCATGTTTACAAGCTTGCCTTTCCATCATATAACACATGGCAGCATTAATTATACTTTTATCACACCTCATAAAAACAGTTACTGAAAAGGACTTCCAGAACTGCATCAGAAAGTGGCAAGAAGGATAGTGGCAAGTGTGTTTGAAAAGAGGAGAAGTATTTTGAGGGGAATTAGTTGCAATGTGTCTTTTACTGTAATAAATGTATTTATTCAAACATTCAGTGTATATTTTTATCACACCTGGTAGTTTTACATATCCATTGAATAATTTTCCACAGAATACTTTCTGGTTTTATTAGTTCCAAATTTTATTTGTCTTCAACTATACCTGTTTCCAATAGGCTGTTATAGGACTCAGTATCAAGATATGAACTTTGGCCCTCCATTTGTCAGTACAGTAGGAGGTAGTAGTATTCTTGGAAGCTATTTTTATGCAGAAGTGGCTAGCTATGGCATAGAAATAACTATATCTGATCAAATGCAAAATAAATATAAATCCAATTCAGTTCCCATTTTGCATTACCCAAAAAAATATCCATAGCCACTCCAATATTCAATGCCATCATGAGGAAAGAATGACATGAGAAGTTAATGTAGAGACAGCTATCTTGACTGTTTTCAAATAAAATATTTTACTTTCTCAAATCTGAAGAAAGCACATATCTATGTTATCCCACTGTTTGGGCCTTGTAAGGAGCTGCTTCAGGCAAGGGGCTTTGATGCATATGCTCCATTAACTTCACAGTCAATTTGATACTCGACATGTAACATGACAAAAAGAGCAGGGCTAGGGTGTGACTCAGTGATAGAGAGCTTGCCTAGTACATGTGAAGGCTTGAGTTCCATCCCTAGAACAATACATACAGAGATATATATACATACATACATGATACAAGAAAAAGAGCACAAAGGAGGATGCCAACTTCTCTAGTCTGAGCAGATATGTGAGTACAGTTGGCATATACTGAGATGTAGAAGATTAAGAGTTTTAGTATGAAAATTGGACAATTTGGGACAGGAAAACGCTAAGATATCTATTAGACAGCTGAAGGGAAATGTCAAATAGGCAGTTGGATATATGTGGGTCTCTAATTCAGGAAAGAAGTTAACTAAATAATTAAATTATGGAGACAATATAAGGTAGGTTATATTTGAACCCATAAAATGAGATGTGGAGCAAGGAGAAAGAGGAAAAGAAGTGGACCAGTGACAGAGCCCTTGGGAAACTCTACTGCTGAACAAGGTGAGGAACAGAAGAGGGAAGGATAAATAAGATCAAGGAAGGAACTAATGAGGTCAAATGCACCCAGGAGAAGGTTAGAGTCCAGAAACCAAATGAAAAAGTGTTTCAAAGAGGAAGAAGTGATTGAATACTTCAAGTAATGTGAGGAAAGAAAATTGTATGTTAGACTTAGGACCACTGAGGTCAATGATAATGGAGAACTTGCTAAGAGTTGGTTGAAGTGAGTCAAAGAGGATAGATAGAAGAAAACTGGAGACAGTGATCATATTTCATGGTTCACAGTCTCCTTTATTCAATAATAATTCTTAGGATTTATCCCTATCAGCGTATATAGATCCACCTCATTATTTTTTAAAGTAGAGTAAGCAGTACCAAAATTTATTTACCCAGTTCCCTTTTGATGGACATTTAGGCTGTTATCTTCCTGGCAATTAACAATGCTGCAATGAATATCTTTAAATATACTTTTTCACACTCATACATAATATAGATTTCTGAATTCTGGAATTGCTTAATAGGAAATATGTACATTTTCAATTTTGATGGATATTGCCAAGTTGCCATCAGTTGACTTTCTCATCAGTAATATACAAGAATGCCTTTTCACTACACTCTTTTAGGTACTGGAAACTAATAATCTTTTAATCTTTGTCACCTTGATAGGATTTTTTAAAACTGCAATGTTATTTTAAATTGCATGTCTTTGATGACTGGTGAGACTGAACAGCTTTTCATGTTTATTTCTATCTACATTTCTTCTTTTGTATTACAACTAGGTCCTTTGCCAATTTTTCTTCTTGAGCATGTGCCTTCTTTTTATTTTAATCAATTTGTTAGAATCATGCCATGTATACTGCAAATATTTCTTCTGAGAATATTGTTTGGCTTTCAACATTATTTGTGATGCTTTAGTAAGTTTTTTAGTGTGATCTAAGGTTTCATTATTTTCTATTAATGGTTTCGGCCTTCAGTGTCACATCTGATGTTTTTTAACAAGACCCACAGAAAAAGATTTTAAGATTATTAACCCAAAGCCTAGAGAGAACACGTTTCCCTGTCATAGCTAATCAGAAATCTTCAATGGGGACAAAAATGCTCCTTTCCTCCCCCAGCTTTAATAAAACTGTTTTTCTCTTTATATTATTGGCAAAAACCACTGCCTAATTGAGACTTCTGTGTATCCAATGCATGCTTCTGTATATTTGGCCTGACAATGCCCAGAAGCTAATGGGACTATGTGCTTTCTCAAACAGAAATGAGTACAAACATAAAAAAAAAGCATTGTGAGCTTTTTCAATCTTTTGCAAAATACATCTTCATCATGTGAATTACATCAAATGGTGGCAATACAGTTTTCTGGTTTTGAGTCATGAGTCCTCTGAAAGCTCTTTAGAGAAGATGCTTTTGCCTTGCATGGATTAGAAGCAGCCCCTATTAGTCCATTACATGAAGCAGGGTCCATAGTATTCATACACTGACATTTGGACTTTGGTGCTCTGCTTCCTGGTCATCATGAACTATGCAGCTCTGCTCTATCATGCTCTTCCACCATAAGGTTTCTACCTTGAAGTCTATGGACCATGTACTGACTCTCCTGAAACCATGAGCTAAACTAAACATTTCCTTCTTTAAAAGCAAAAAAAGAAAGTTATATTTTCTTTAAATCTAGAAGCTAACACAAGAGAATTTGATATGAACTGAATTGTTCAAGTGACATCATTTTCTTAGTGATTAAGAAATCAACTCCAAAAGTGCTATCAACTATGAAAAAAATAAAAAGTTCTCAATTCTTATTTTTATCCCAAAGTAGTTCGGGTGTTTGAGAGATATACTTTGAATTCGTAAGTATTCAAAGTAAAGAAAATCAAATAGAGCATCCAGACTTCAAGTACTGCAAGAGTTTTCAAAATCTTTCAGAACCCACAAGACACTGAAAACTGTTATAATACCAAAGTGCAAAAACACACTTCAAGTATTCCTAGCCAGAAAGTAAAACCTGGCAAAAGAATGTGCTCTATTTAAAAATTTCCCTCATTTTTATTATCTGAAATGGCATACTATGAAATTATAATATATAAAATTGATAATTAGAACTTAGAAAAATTATCCCATTCAAAATAGCAATAAAACTTATAAAATATCTAGACCTAAATAAAAAATGTTCACAAAGACCTCTATAAATAAAACTACAAAATGATTGTAGGACATAAAACTACACTTTAATAATAGGTATCTTGTAGGCAGAGCTTCTTTATTTTTTGTTTTTGTTTTTATCTTGAACTTGTATATTACTATGTTGGCCAGGCAAGCTCCGGACTCCCAGGCTCTAGGGATCTTTCTGCTTCAGCTTACCCAACAGCTAGACTAAAGCTATGTACCATCACTACAGAGAACATAATAGTTAATGACCTATCTTGTTCTTAAATACTCAACACTATTACAATGTTAGTTCTCCACAAATTTATCTAGAAATCCAACACAAACCAAACAAAAAGCTCAGAAACAAGTTCTCTAAAGGGAATGTGAGGAACTTAACATTTATGACAAAGTGCATTAAATTCTGAAAAAGAGGGATAAAAACTGGGGAGTGACCCTGCCTATTTTCTCAGTGAATTAAGAAGAAAAGTTAGCAGAGTGAAGATGGAGAAGGAGGTGCAGAGGCTTGAAGAGAGAATAAAAAGTATATGCTGTGAGACTAATTCTAGTAGGTCTACAATTAGTCCAGGCTATTTTACCAAAGTTCCTTCATGACACTGGTCCCACATCAAGACATGAAACATACTGATTAATATTATGGCCTTGTAACTATGGGCCTCCAGGTAATTCAAGGTGTTCATACGAGCATGTCAGTTTCATGTATGGTAACTGTGAGATTGATGATTTGTACCTGGTCTTAGTGTGACACTAGCCACCAAGGGCTCTACTGTTGGAGGTTGAAATATGAATGTATAACCAGCAAAATATTTTTTTTAAATAATTGAGACTCCATTTTGGACTCCTTGGTTCCAAGATGTTCCAGGTATATGTCTCTGGTTCTTTGTCCAAGTGACAAAACTATCTCCTGTGACAGCCCTTACAGAGAAGGACAGTAGGATAATGTGTTCACCAGATTTTTGTCTCACCAAATACCTGAGAAAAACAACTTAAAGGAGAAAAAATTTATTGTGGCTTATAGTTTCAAAGGTTTCAGTCCATGATCAGCTGACTCCATTGCTTTAGGCCCGTGGAAAGGCAGAAACATCATGGAAGAAGAGCATAGCAGAAGAAAACTTCTCATCTCTTATCTCTTGGCATCCAGACAGCAAGAGGAAAAATAGGAAAACACTAGACAGGAAACAACCAGAGACAACATATACTCCCCAAGATCACTCCCCTATGACCTATTCTCTTCTCTTCAATTAAGCCCTACCTCCTAAATTCCCCATACCTGCCAAAATGCCATCAAACTATGATCTTGTCAATGGGCTAATCCACTGAAGATGTAAGAGCCATCATGATCCAATCATCTTCTGAAATTCCCACTTCTAAACACATGAGACTTTGAAGGGACATTTTAGATATAAACTATGTCAGACACCATGCATGACTTCTCCAGACAGATCCTTTGCTATATCCTTTTCCTGTAATAAACTATATTTGTAAGCAATACCCTGTGCACCTGCCATTACTAACAGTACGAAAAAGTGATTCAAAAGAGTGAAATAGACCATTAATGGGAATAAGACACATTGTTTAGCCAGGAATGGTGACACACACCTATAATCCCAGCACTCTGGAAAGCTGAGGCAAAAGGATCACAAGTTTGAGCCTAGCTAGAAATACATAGCAACCTAGAGAGACCCTGTCTCAAAATCAAAAATAAAAAAAGCCTGGAGATGTAGCTCAGTGTGATGGCCCTGGGTTCAATCTCCAGTATTACAAAAGAAAAAATTCTTTGAAAACAGCACTGGGACAAATGATATAGTATATGTGTCACAATGACTCTTCCCAGAGAATTCTATACTGTGTTTTCTCTATTCCAGTCTACAGGGTTTTGAAAGTGAGTCATCTGCAACAGCTATGTTTATATTCAGTGACCCATGTTGCTCAGCGCCTTTGCTGATCAAATCACAGGTGAAACCCTGACCCAAGCTACACTAGTCAGTCTCACCAAGTCTGAAGGATTGGCATAGTTACTACAATATTTGTATTACATACTAAACTGTAGATCCTTTAAATACCAACCAATGTAGGACAACTTAAATAAAATTTGATATACCCATGTGTTGAATACTAGGCAGTCCTTAACAATAATATGGTAGACATACCAATGTGGATTCTCATAACATATTGCTAAATACCAAAAATCAAGTTATAAAACAATAAATATAATTTAATCCCACTCATGTGAGAAATTCATATGTACATATGAACACACATAAATTACTGTACATGTATGTAAATACATAGTAAGCAGATGGAAATTATGTCCACTGATGGAACTTATGTCCAGTAACAGTCATTACCTGTAAGGAAAGGAATGAGATACAGGATTTATGTGGTGAAAGGAAGAGTAATGTCTTGGTTACCTTTTTCTTGTTGCTGGGACAAAATACTTTACACCCAAAATTAAGGAAGGAAAGGTTTATTTTGCTTACAGTTTGTGGAGGTTTCAGTCCATACTTGGC
>NW_004955534.1:569657-580162 GCF_000276665.1 Chinchilla lanigera | reverse complement strand
CGAAAGCAGCCTCTTGCTCTCCCTTACATATGCAAACTATCCACCCCAGGGCGGGTGCAGCTCTCACACCCATAATCAATCAAACTCTAAAAGCCTGCCCCATGGGCGTGTGAGGCTTTGGGGGGACACCCAGACACAAACCATAACAGGTAATAAGGATTGTGTTCTCTATACTCCTATAATGTTTGAATCTTTGTGCAGGGTGCTTTGAGACAGGGTCTCAAGCAGTCCTGACCTCAAACTCATGATCTTCATGCCTGAACCTCCCAAATGCTAAGAGTATAGGCCTGTACCACCACACCAAGTGAGTCTTTTATAATCAGAATGTTTTGGTATACTTCCCATATAATTTAAAAGATAAAAAGTGGTTCATACCTTTTCTGTAAAAGCCATTACCACAGCCTCCTTTCTCATGTTTGGGCAAACTGTACTACAAGCAAAGTTTATACTCAATCACATAAATTACTTCATTATTCAGATGGCAAATATTTCTTAAGTTCCAGTTATGTGCTGAGTACTTGGTGTCCATTGGTGATTAAAATTTAGGCAGCTCATCCACCTGGGTGGTTGCTGAAGCTAGCTGTCAGGCGAGGTAACTGATCCTTGGAAGATGTTGATATAGCCCCTTAGAAGCCACACTGATTGATCCACTGTGTGTGTGAGTAATGATTACTAATAATACATTAATGTCTATCACAGTAACTTTCAAAAGTGACAGAGAACATGATAGAGGCAGAAAATATGAATCTAATGGTGCACAAAAGGAAAAGCAAGCAACATTGGAAAAATCCAACATGTCTCTTGTAAAACCTGAGCCTAAAGCCTCTCTGGCTCTTAGAATCAGCTGCAGAATGACCTCTTCCCTCACTTGTACTTTTTTTATCTGCTAAACTGGAAACCCATCTATAAAACCCTCATTCTCCTTCTCTATAGTCACAGATTTGGGGAGCAGAAAGCGGTAGGACATTGCCAGGGCAGTGGATGGAGACCTTAAACCACAGATTTGGGTCTAAATATCTGAATGTTCCCTTCCTGAAAAGGACTGGGATTTATGAGACCAGAGCTAGAGCGTGAGACTTCTACCAGAGGCAGCATTGGCTGCCAAAAACATGAAGGTTCAGGCCAAAGCATAGCCCTTAGGAGAACCAGAGGTTTGTTTAGCAGGATGACCTGGCCCAGGCCCAAACCCAAAGAGTCAGAAGCAAGATTTAGAGTGAGCGAAGAGTGCTTCTCAACTCACAAGTTCCATTTCTCCAAGCTGTGGAATTCCCCCCTCACATTCCTCTTTCTGCCCTCTGGAGCAGCTCACAGTGTTAGTTTTCTTGCCACAAACTTGGCCCTTCTCCAGCAGTATCTGGCTCACTGCCTCAGGCTTCCTGAGGAACAGCCTGAGACAACCCAGCCCCTGGAACTACCACCTCATTTTCCTTGATGGCTTTTGCAGGGGGAGGCCAGGACCCAGATCACAGCTATTAGAATCTCACTCACAGACCATGGCAAAGCCCTGCCCAAGCTGTTCTCCTTTCCAATAATGCTGTCTAGTTACACCTCTTAGTAGACATATTTCTCAGTACAAATCCTCAAATTAGTATTCTGCATCAGCAATCAACTGCTTATAAATTTAGATAGGGCAATTATATCCCTAGACTGGAACACTCCTGGGGAAGCCAGCAAGACAGTTTCTGAGTGCTCCAGTTTGAGAAACAGATCCCAGACCCTTTCAGAAATGAGCCCCAGGCCCCTAGGAAGCCCTGCTCATGTAGCCAGCTGGTTTCTTTACCACCTCATTACCGCAACAGTCAGAGTCCAAGAGATGATTCTGAAAATATGGGACCCTCTGAAGGAAGGCAGTTTCATACAAGGGCCTTCAGGGATGGTTCCAGGTGAAGTATAAAAGGTGTGCAAGCATATGGGGTGGGGTCAGTGGCAAGGAAGATGCAGAATAGCCGAGTAGTCAAGAATGTGGGCTTTGACTGTTCTGCATCTCAGCACAGCCTCTTACAAGCCATGAGACTCTGGGAAAGTTCATTAACCTCTCTGAAGCTCAGTTTCTTCATTTATAAAATAAGATCATAACAGCATGTATCACTATGTAATGGGAATTAAATGAGACATCATAAAAGACTTAGTGCAGTGCCTACCACACAGGAAGCACTCAGAAAATGTCGCCTAACTCTAGAGGAGAGACTGAGGCTAGGAAGTTTCCAGCAGGAAAGAAAGGCAAGGAAATGAGAAAGACTCAGATAAACTTCACCTAATTCCCACTTTTTCCTAATGGCAACCTTAAGTATTTTAGGTGTTTAACAAGAAATGTATTTGCATAATTTGTTCATAATTTGTTCATTTCCCTATCACTTCTGGTTTCCAGTCTCAGCTCTGTCCTGGTTTATCTATGTAGCTATGGGTAAGACACCTAATATCCCTATGACTCCGTTTCTTCAAATGTGAAAGTAGGTGTTACTGACAAGCTCATTCCTGGTCCAACATTCTGGTTCTATTTTACTTTCTTCTTTCTTTGCGGGGTGGTGCCATGGGTTGAAATATGTCTCCCAAAAAGATACGTTGAAGTCTTAACCCTCAGTACCTGTGTGACTTTATTTGGAAATAATTCCAAGGTAATCAAGTTAAGATGAGACCATTAGGCTGAGCCCTAAACCACTATGACTAGTGACCTCATAAGAAAAGTAAAAGATACCCAGAGACACACAATAGAAGCTAGCCTTGTGATGCTAGAGACAGATACTGGCCTGATACATCCACTGGACAAGGAATTTCAACAATTGCGAAAAAACAATAGAAGCTAGGGAGGCAGAAGAAGGATTCACTCCTGAAGTTTTCAGAGGGAACAGGCCCTGAAGACATCTTGATTTTGGACATTTAGACCCCAGAATTATGAGACAATAAATTTTAGTTGCCCTAAGCAATGTAATTCATAGTTCTGTGTGATGGCATCACCAGAAGACTAATCCATAAAGTTTTCCTAAAAACATATCTATCATGTACTACTGAACTGTTGCTTCCAAGGTTCCTACCTGCTTTTATATGTCCATTTCCAGTTAAAGAAAATTTAAGCACATGAGTTAATCTAAACTCATGATTTAGCAATTTCATTGAATGATAAAAATCAATGTATGATGTACCAGATATTTGGAAAAATGTAAACTGCCAGAAGATTATAGCAATATCCATATTAATTAACACATCTTAAGAAAGGCCAACCTTGTTAATCAACTAATTAGAATCATACAACAGATTTGGGTCTGTTAGAATAAAGAGTACTTCCTGGGGAATATAAAATAAATAAATAAATACAATATTTTCATTAGAGTTGGCCGTGTTCTTTTGAACCTTTATGAGTGCTAGAAATCAATGAATAAATTAAATGCTTTTATAATTTAGATTTGATATTCAGAAGAGACTTAAAGACCATTAAATGAAAATGTTTTAAAATGCATTGTGCAGTTTTGAGGGTAACTCACTTTTTGAGCAGTAACTCACTTCAAATCTTGAAGAAAAGGATGTTTTAAAGATTTATTTCTATATTCTTATGAGCCATGAAAAATTCTCAAAAGCTCAGAGGAATAAAGATACAGCTCAGTGGTAGAGCACTTCTTGAGCATGCATGAGGACCTGGTTTCCATCACAAACTGTGCAAACAGCAGTCCACAAGGTATGACCAAAACTGCACTGAGTCTTACATCAGGTGTTGTTATACTATAACTCACCAACAAAATCCATATCTCCAATATTTTTGTATAACCCATAGGCTAAGAATATTTTTTTATATATTTAAATGGATGGGAAGAAATCAGGAGAACATTTTGTGACACATGAAAATTACATGAGATGCAAATGTCCATGTCTGTAATGAAGTTTTAATGGAACACAGTCCTCCTCACTCATTCACCTGTTAACTGTCTATGGATGGTTATAGCATTTTCCCATTGCTGTATAACAAATTATCACAACTTTACAGACTTAATACAACACAAACTTTGTTATCGACCAGTTTCTGTATGTCAGAAGTCTGGGCAGGATTTACCCATGCTCTCAGTTCTGCGTCTTAAAAGGCCAACATCAAAGGCTTGGCTGGGGGGACAATCCTAAGAAAGTCCTCTTTCAAACTCATGTGGCTGTTGCCAGAAATTCAGGTCCTTGCAGTGATAGGACTGAGGTTCTAACCCTCCTACTGTCCATCAGCCCAGGCCCATGGTCAGATACTACAGACTGCCTACATTCAGTGGCCCATGGCTCTTTTATCAGCAACATCAGCAACAGTACACTTCTTAACACTTTGAATCTCTCTGACAGGGAAAAGCCTCATTTTTAAAAAAGGCTCACTTGATTAGGTGAAACCTACCAAGGATTATCTTTCTATATTAAGGTCCAGAGTTAGGCCTTAATTATATCTCCACAATCCCCTCACAGCAATACCTGAATTGGTGTTTGAATAACTGAGATAAAGTATTCTACTTCAGGGACCAAGAATCTTGGGCCAGAATGTATACCAGACTGCTTTTGCTCTATAATGGCAGGCTTGAGTAGTTGCAACAGAAACAAGCTAGGCATGGTGGACACAAGCCTATAATTCCAGCACTCTGGAGGCTGAGGCAGGAGGATTGCAAATTCACGCCCAGCCAGGGCAACTTTACAATGTAGCAAGATCTTGCCTCAAGATAAAGAATGAAAAGTACTGAAGGTGTATCCCAGTGTGAAAGCACTGGCTTCAGTCCCAAGTACCACCACGACCACCAAAAAAAAAAGAAAATCCATATGACTACAATGCTGAAAATACTTGCTATCTGGCCCTTTACAAAAAAAACCTTTCTGATTCTTGTCCCAAATTTAGATCAATTTCAAATTCAATAGCCGTGTGATTTCTGCTCAACAAAACACCCTAAACAGCCAAAACAGCCTCCCAGGGAGGAGGCTATAAGTATAAAAACACACATGTGCATGCACATACACACACATGCACACACATGCACATGCACAAATAGGTGATACCGAACTAGTGATATTATTCAAATAAATCACTCCAGTTACATGCTAAGGGAATAATAAAATATGTCATGCCATAATGTTACAACTACCCATCTTTATCAAATCCTAAAATATTTGCTTCTTTTTGGAGTAATAATGAATATACAACTGAAGTACAGTAATCCTATGCCACTCCCTCCCACTCCAGAGTAACCACAACCATATTACCACATACTCATCCACCCATCAACAACATATGCTTCTTTAACAGAAATAGAATTATGCAACATGTATCCTGCAATTTGTTTCTTTTACTCAGTGTGTTTATGAAATCCTTCCACATCAATGTGTATAATTACAATTTGTTTATTTTTACTGCTGTGTAGTATCCCATTTTATAAATATATCATGGTTTATTTTTCTGTCCTACTGGTGATGTACACTTGGGATATGTCCAGTCTTTTGCTATTATGAACAAGTTGTTAGGAACATTCTTGTATAGTCTCTTGACTTGAATATGAAAAGAGTATCTCTAACATATTTGGCTAGAAGTAGAATTCTAGGTTTCAAAGTATGTGTATCTTTATGAGAAGGTACCAAATTCTTCCCCAGAATCGCTGTGCCAATTTGTACTCCAACTAACAGTGAACAGATCCATTTTCCCCGGGCCCTTACCAATAAGTAGCAGGCTTTTAATTTTTGCCAATCACTTTGATATGAAGGATGATTACATTATTGCTTAATTTTGCATTTTCTGATTAGAAATAATATTAAATATCTTCCCATATTTTTATTGTCCCTTCAGGTTTCCTTTTCTGTGAACAGCCTGTTAATAGTCCTTGACAATTTTCTTTTTGGGCCATTTGTTGGTTTTTAATTGATTTAAAATTCTTTATATGTTGTGAATACTAATCTTTTACCAAGTATATTTATTCATTCATTCAACAAGTATTTCTTCAGCATATGCTATGAGTCAGACACTAAGGACCAAAGAATATAACCAGCAAAAGAAAGTGAGCATGAATTATAGTGGAGACACAGACAATAAATAAGAGAGCAAATAGAAGAAACAAGATCAAAAAAAACACAAGTCGGGTGTGGTGGCACACTCCTGTAATCTCAGCACTCAAGAGGCTGAGGCAGGAGGATCTTCTGCAAGTTCGAGGCAAGCCTGGGCTACAAAGTGAGCTCAAGGCCAACCTGAACTGCATCGTGAGACCTTGTCTCAAAAAGACAAAGAAAAAAAAAAAAAGAAAGAAAGAAAGAAAGCAATAGAAAGTTAGGTAGGGTACAGTGGAAAAAGCTGAAGTGATGGTGGTATTTTCAATACACTGGTGAAAAAAGGCCTCTCTGAGAGGGGATATTTGGACAGAGATATTATGTGAACTGAACTAAAACTAATACCCAAATTCAGCAGTGTACCAGGATACAAAGTCAACGCTCAAAAATCAATAGAGCTCCTGTACACTAGTAACAAACTCACTGGCAGAGAAATTACTGAAACAATACCTTTCACAATAGCATCAAGAAAAATGGAATATAGTGCCCAGGAATTAATCTAATCAAGGGAGTGAAAGACCTCTACAAAGAAAACTAGAGTACTCTGAGAAAGGAGATTGAAGAGGACCTCAGAAAATGGAAAGATACCCCTTATGCCCAAGTAGGCAAAACCAATACAGTCAAAATGGCCATACTTCCAAAATTGTTATACAGATTTAATGCAATGCCAATTGAAATACCAGTAGCTTTCCTCACAGCACTAGAAAAAGCAGTCCTAAAATTCATATGAAACCAGAAGAGACCTAGAATAGGAAAAGCAATTCTGGGCAACAAGAGCAAGGCAGGAATCATCACAATCCTTGACTTCAAGTTATACTACAAAGCTACAATAATTAAAAACAGCATGATTTGGTCCAAAAAAACTTGGGGGTCAATGGAACAGATACAGGATGTAGATGCAACTCTAGGAACACTCAGCTACCTTCTCTTTGACAAAGGAGTCAAATGCTTTTGATGGAGGAAAGATAGTCTCTTTAACAAATGGTGCTGGGAAAAATGGCTATACATATGCTGAAGACTGAACCTAGCCCCATATCTCTCACCATGCACTAAATTAAAGTCAAAATGGATCAAAGGTCTAAGTATTAAAATGGAACCATTTAATATGCTAGTGTACAAAATAGATAAAACTCTTAAAGACGTAGGTATAGGCAAAGACTTTCTGAATAGAATCCTGATAGCGCAAGAAAAGGCTTCTACATAGCAAAATAAACCATCAACAGAGTGAAGAGAAAAGCTACAAAATGGGGGAAAAACTGAGAGCTACTCTTCAGACAGAGGACTAATATCTAGAATACATAAAAAACTAAAAATAATTAGATGTCTCAAATTTCAAAACCCAATCCAAAAACTGGGCACCTGGAATGAATAAATATTTCTCAATAAAGAAATGCAAATAGACAATAAATACATGAAAATGGTCAACATTACTGGAATTCAAGAAATGTAAATTAAAACAACACTGAGATTCCATCCCACTCCAGAAAGAATGGCTATCCTCAAGAAATCAGATAACAGATAACAACAAATTCTGGTGAGGCTGGAGGGGATGGGGAATAGAACCGCTCTACATAATTGGTGGGAATGTAAACTACTACAACCATTCATTCTGGAGATACTTCATAAAACTAAAACTAGAAATTCCTTTTGAACTAGCTATTTCCCTTCTAGGTATCTTCCCAAAAGAGTCAAAAACACGACAGTGATGTATGTATACCCATGTTTATAGCAGCACAATAGCTAAATCTCAGAAGCAGCCTATACGTCCATCAACAAATAAATGGATAAAGAAAATGTGATATTTATACACAAGAAGTATTACTCTCTAATAAATAAGGATAAACTTGAGTTATTTGTAGGTAAAGGGATGCACCTTGAGACTACAATGTTAAATGAAATAAATCAGATACACAAGCTTACATATCAAATGATTTCTCTTATATGAAAAACCCAATATATCTATAAAGTCCAAACAAAGACAGGTAATTTAAAAATGAGAGAAAAACGTTATTGTAATCCACATGGGCAATGTACCTAAATGCGTACATTAGTTTAGTATAAATATCTTATATGTAGTACGGGTTTTTTGTCTGTTAATCTGGCTGTTAATCTTTATGGATGAGGATTTTCTGGAAGATGGTGGAATGGCGAGCAGCAGAGAAAGAGCCTCTCCAATATTTGGAATACAGACACTGGAATATAGCAATGTGAGAAAGAGAAGGAGGAGAGAAATGGGACCTGGGGCCTAGCAAGGATCTGAAGCAACAATTAGATCCCTGGGGGAGAAAAAAGAGAAGGGCCATAATGCACAGGAAGGAGCTAGTAAGTAGTACTTTCTCTCTAAACTCCAGCTGGCTATGTAGGAGGGACAGCTCAAACCTGCAGAGGCACTGTGACTACTGGTGATCCCAGAGGCCTCCATAGATAAATACACTACTAGAACAGAGCAGTGGATCCTGTGGACTGTGGTGGCTGGTGCATTATTCATGTTCAGATGCCACCCAGAAGAGAACAATTGGCTGGCAGTAATTTTGGAAAGGGGCCAAAGGAAGTCAGAACTCAGCTGTGTGGCTCCATCTAGCAGCTCCAAGTGTCAGGGTGAGGTGCAACCAAGTTCAAGTGGACAGGAGGTCAAGGAGCTGAGTACAAGCCAGTAAGGACCCCAGTTCAAACTGGCAGGAGTGTTGTGGGCTGAAAAACTAGGTACCAGTCTCATAGCCAGAAACCAGAAGCAGCCTGAACTTCAGTGGAATTAAAGCCCCAGGTTGGCTAGAATTATCTACCACTGCCATAATTTTACTACTGGATTACTGGCATCAATCAACATGAATCTGGGCTTTGAATGCACCCTCTGCCAATCAGTGACAACAGAGACACACCCTGAAGTTGACATTTGTATTTCCATTTTTCTTCCTTTCTTTGTTTTTTTAACTTTTTATTTTGTTTTTTATTTTAAATTTCTATTTATTTTCTCTTTTCCTTGATGGTTTGTTATTGTTTTTACATGAGTGAAAACATTGTTTCTAGTTTTTTGTTTGTTTTGTCCTGTGCTTGCTTCTGTTTCTTCCTTCTTTCTTTGTCTCCTGTCTTCTTCACCTGTTTCCAAACCGTGCATAATCTTCCTTTGTCCTCAAGCCTTGATTCTAATCCCTTCCTCTTCTTCTATTTCTCTATTTTTCACCTAACCCCTTTTAAATTTTCTCCCTTAAGGGAAAAATTGCCATATAGAGGGATATTTACTGTACACAGTTTTCTGGTTTGTTGTAGTTTTGGTTATATAACTATAAACCCTGTTCATTTGATTGAAGGTGACAAATTAACAGTTACCACAGTTTGTCATTTTCTAGGGTGTGTTTGATGCTGTTGTTATTACTGATTGTACTACTTCATCCAAGGTGACATAACTGTTCTAATCAGTTTTTCTTCATTGTATGCCAAAACTTAGATTGCCCAAGGGTCATGAACAATACTATATGCCAGTGTCAAAAAAACAAGGTCTAGGCCAAAACTGCAGCAATTTCTCATCCTCAATAAATTGAAGACATAAAATCTTGCAATAGAATCAACAGCCAAAAGCCAGCTACGCCTGCAAGATAACTCTGAGAAATGGTGATTTCCGAAGAATTCTTGATACTAACAATAAAGATATCTATCATACACAAATTATAAGAATCAACACAGGAATTAAACTAAAGAAAAATTAAAAATGAAAAGACACAGAATCAAGATACAACCCCAGACTTCCAGCTCACCAAAGGCAAAAGCAAGAGGCAATCAGATGGAACAATTCAAAAACCACTCACCTGGACTGTCTGAAGTGGTAATAGTGGAAGTAACAAAGCAGGTGAATGAAGTTCTAGAAAAAATAAAATCAGAAATACTTTCTCAGGTAACTTCAGAGATGATGGCCATAATGAAGGGCATGATTAGTGAATCTAGAAAAGATACAGATAAAACAATACAGGAGCTTAGGAATATGATGGAAACTATGAATGCCCAACATGGGAAAGAAATGGAATCCCGAAACAGATTTAATCAAATATCCAGGAGATCAAAATTTATATTGAATGTATACACAGCAGAATGTGAAGACAGAATATCCCATCTAGAAGATAACACTGTGGTTGGCAAACATGAAATGAAAGATTTCTTAAAAATAGCAAGGGATGGCAGGGCATGGTGGTGCACGCTTGTAATCCCAGCACTTGGGAGGCTGAGGCAGGAGGATCATTGTGGAGTTTGAGAACAGCCTGGGCTACAAAGTGAGCTCAAGGCCAGCCTGAACTGCATAGCAAGACGCTGTCTCAAAAAAAAAAAAAAAAAAAAAAAGAAAGAAAGTACTTAAAGGGACAGTAGAAACAGTTTTCAGTCAGGATTTTATTGTTAAAGAAGACTTTAATTTGGAGTATGGTGGATGGTGGTACATCAGGGACTTAAGCTACAAGAAGATGGTCTGGAAGAAA
>NW_004955534.1:486403-569557 GCF_000276665.1 Chinchilla lanigera | reverse complement strand
GGAGGCTGAGGCAGGAGGATCATTGTGGAGTTTGAGAACAGCCTGGGCTACAAAGTGAGCTCAAGGCCAGCCTGAACTGCATAGCAAGACGCTGTAAAAAAAAAAAAAAAAAAACAGTAGCAAGGGACCTCAAAAACTCAATCCAAAAGCTGCCAGATGACACAAAGAACAAAGTAAGATTGTTCAGAGTCAATGAAACAGCAACAGGTAGTGCAAATTACTTTTAAAAAAAAAAAAAAAAAAACCTGTTCACAGAGGTAATGGCAGAAAAATTCTCAAGCATGGAAAAAAATTTGATGTACAGTAAGTGAGCCATATAGAACTCCAATTAGCCATGATCAAAAAAAAATCTATCCCAAGGCATATAATAGTCAAGCTTCCAGAAATTCAGCAAGAGAAAAGAATATTAAAAGCTGTTAGAGAAAAGAAACAAATGACATATAAAGGAATGCCCATAAGAATTACAGCAGACTTCTCTACACAATCTCTTAAATCAAGGACAATTTGGAATGAAGTATTTCAAGCTCTAAAAGAAAACAACATCCTTAGTAGGGCATGGTGGCACATGCCTGTAATCCCAGCACTGGGGAGGGTGAGGCAGGAGGATCATTGTGAGTTCAAGACCAGCCTAGGCTACAAAATGAGCTCAAGGCCAGCCTGAACTGCATAGCAAGACCCTGTCTCAAAAAGACAAAAACCAAAAAACAGAAAAGAAAAAAGAAAACAACCTCCAACCAGATAGCTGTACACCACAAAGGTATCTTTGAAAATTGATGGATGAATAAGATACTTTCATGACAGAGAACACCTGAAGAAATCCATGACCACCAAATCAGCATTCCAAAATGTTCTGAAGGACATTCTAGAAAGAGATAAAAAGGCTAAAACTCCACAAACCCAACAAAATGAATCCACCAGCCAAGGCAAGTAATTAAACAGAGAGAAAAGAAAGGAAACCAACAGCAAGAAAATAACATGACAAAGATAAGTCAATACATATCAGTTACAACCATCAGTGTAAATGGTCTCAATTCACCAATCAAAAGAAACAGACTGGCAGAAAGGATCAAGAAACAACATCCAACAATATGCTGCATACAAGAAACATATTTAGCTCAAAAAATTTTCATACATTGAAAGTCAAAGGGTGGAAAACAATATTCCATGTGACAGGAACCAGGAAAATGCAGGGGTAGCTATTCTATTTGGAGACAAAGTGAATTTCAAGCCAAAACTGATCAATAGAGACAAAGAAGGTCATTACATCCTTGTTAAGGAACAATCCAAGAGGAAGAAACAACAATCATACATATATATGCACCAAATACCAGTGTACTGAACTATATAAAACAAATATTAATAGACATAAAAAATCAAATAAGCACTAATACAATTGTAATGGGAGATCTCAATACTCCACTGTCACAAATAAATGAACAAGACAAAAAAATCAACAAAGAAATATCAGAACTGAACCAAATTTTTGACAAATGGACTTAGTAGATGTCTACAGAGTGTTCCACCCTAAAACATCAGAATATACATTCTTCTCAGCTGCACATGGGTTGTTCTCGAAAATAGACCACATACTACCCCACAGAACATGCTTAAATAAATGCAAAGTAATTGAAATTATCTTATGCATAGTATCAGGCCACCGTGCAGTGAAAGTACAACTGAATGGCAAAAGAAATCACAAAATCTTTGTAAATACATGTAAATGAAATAACACCCTCCTGAGCAACCAATGGGTCACAGAGGAAATTAAAGAATAAATCGGACAGTTTCTGCAATTAAACAATAATGCCAATACAACATACCAGAACTTATGGGACACAGTGAAAGCAGTCCTAAAAGGAAAATTTAAAGCAGTAAATTTCCACATCAGAAAAACAGAAGGAGCTCAAATAAATAACCTAATGTTTAACCTGAAGCTTCTAGTGAGCTCTTTTTTTTTTTTTTTTTTTTTCTGGTACCGGGAATCTAACTCATGACCTTGTGCTTGCCAGGCAGGCACTGTGCCGCTGAGCTAAATCCCCAGCCCTAGCCTGAAGCTTCTAGAAAAAGCAGAGCAAATCAAGTTGAAAGCTAGTATGAGGAAGGAAATAGTAAAGGTTAGAGTAGAAATTAATGCAATCGAAACTAAGAAAACAATACAAAGAATCAATGAATCAAAGAGTTGGTTCTTTGAAAGATTAAACAGAATTGACAAACTTTATCCAACTTTAAGAAGAGGAAAGAAAGACTCAGATCCATGCAATTAGAAATGAAAAGGGTGAAATCACAACAAATCCTGCAGAAATCCAGAAGATCAGTAATACCTATTGTGAGAACCTATATTCTAATAAAATGGAAAACACAGAAAGAATGGAAAGATACCTCAATACATATGAATTACCAAAGCTGAAACAAGAAGATATAAAAATTCTAAACACTCCAGTATCAATCAATGAAACTGTTGATGTAATTAAATGCCTAACAACAAAGAAGAACACAGGTCCTGATGGATTCACTGCTGAATTCTATAAGAAATTTAGAGAAAATCTAATGCCACTACTCCTCAAACTCTTTAATAAAACTGAAATGGAAATAATACTTCAAAACTCATTCCTAGAAACAAGCATTACTCTGTTACCAAAACCAGAGAAGGACCCATTCAAAAAGAGTGCTACAGGTCAATCTCCCTAATGAACATAAAAGCAAAAATCCTCAGTAAGGTATTGGCAAATAGACTGCAACAAATCATCAACAGGATCGTACACCATGACCAAGTAGGATTCATTACAGGGATTCAGGGATGGTTCAACATATGCAAATCAATAAATGTAATACACTATATTAACAGAGCCAAGGACAAAAACCATATGATCATCTCAATAGATATAGAAAAGGCATTTGACCAAGTCCAACACTCATTCATGACTGAAACCCTACAGAAAATTAGAATACATGGTCTTTACCTCAATTTGATAAAAAGCCATCTATGACAAACCAGTTGCCAACGTCATACTAAATGATAAAAACTGAAAGCTTTCCTTCTAAAATCAGGAACAAGACAAGGTGTCAACTATCACCACTCTTATTCAATATAGTTCTGGAAATATTAGCCAGGGCAATTATACAGGAGAAATAAATAAAATGAATAAAGATAGAAAAGAAAGAATTTAAATTATCACTATTGTGAATGACATGATACTCTTCATAAAAGACCCCAAAAGTTCCACCAAAAAACTCCCAGATTTAATAACCAAATCCAGTAGTGTAGCTGGATACAAATTCAACAGTCAAAAATCAATAACATTTCTGTATATAAATAAACTCAATGAGAAAGAAATTAGGGAAACAACACCTTTCACAATAGCTTCCAAAAAAAATGAAACATTTAGGAATCAATCTAACAAAGGAAGTAAAAGACTTTTACAATGAAAATTACAGTACTCTGAAAAAGGAGATTGAAGAGGATAAATTATGGAAGATATCCCTTGTTCTTGGGGAGGAAGAACAAATATAGTGAACACTTATTTTGTTTTTTTTGTTTTTGTTTTTGTTTTCTTTTCTTTTTCTGGCACCGGGAATCGAACTCACAACCTCACACTTGCCAGGCAGGCATTGGGTAGCTGAGCTAAATCCCAAGATATTAGCAGAAGGATCAATGTACAAACAGTCTTCAGCTTTCATAATTGCAGAAGTACCCCCTGGTGCTGCTGTTAGAATATCTAATACCATCTAATTTTGCAGGATGGCTTGCCTCATTAATTTTACTTCTTCATTCAGGAGAGAGAGACCAGCTGCAGTGTCATTGAAGGCCCATTGATTATAGTTGGTTAAGTCCTTGATGTTTTGCATGACATCCTCTAACTCGAGGGAAGGGATAAAGATGGAAGCTAAATGACCATACCCCTGAAACAGAATTCTAGACTATCAATGCCATACATTGTGTCAACCTGGGGTGTCTAGAGGTTTGGCTAAGTGACTTAGCAGGAAGCCAGCGTGCTTACTTTGTATTCATCCTAAGCCTGTGCAAGAGGAATGCATGCAGAGGTTGTGGGTATAGAGGACCACCCCATACCCCCAGAGCAGGTAGACTGCATAAGAAAAAGAAATTGAGGAAGGACTGGCTGCTGGTTCTTTGGAGGAGCTATTCAAGATATTATGTGACTGGTTAATGACATGTCAGATTCTGAAATTCCCTGGACCTTCTTCTTATCCTCTTTATGGAAAACTATTACTGGCTCCTCCAGTGAAAACTTTGTTGATTATATTCATAATTATCCTGTTGATTTTATTATTTGGCCAATGCATACTTAACTGTTTCTGTAGCCTTGTCTCCTCTGGACTTAAAGCTGTAGGTCTACCCAAGATAAGAACACCTGGCACCTATTGAGGGCCTTTAGATAGACCCTCTGTGGAGTATCTCTGACTGCTGATCACAACTACGACCCTCTTCAGCTGAAAGTAGTCAGATCAGTCTTCAACCCTTGCCCCCTCATGGCAGTTAAGGGTACTTCTTCATAGGGGAATATTATAGATAGCTAAGTTAGGTAGAAATATTGCAGGTAGTTGGACAGGACTGAGCCCTGAAGAGGTCAATGCAGAAGACAACTGTGGCTGGAGATATATTCACTGAAGGCCAGGCTTCAAGAAAAAGAACTACTCACCCATATACTTCCCCTAGAGATGAACAGCAGTGATTGATATTCTAAGTAGGCATCAATCACCTTGGGGTGGAAGACCAAACCTCCTTATCCCATCCTTTCCAGGAAAGTCCTTGTCTGCCCATGTACACTTGCTGTGTGACTTGTTTCCCCATTTGATCCCTATTTAATCAATATTACCTAAGTGACTATAAATGTTGTGTACTTATTGGTTGACCATACTTTTGTCCCATCTCACACCAAGTATATGATTTGTCATTGGATCAATATCACCTACATGACTATACTTGTAATCTTATGGATTGGTTATAGTTCTGTCTTACCTTAAGCCAACCTGACTTCGTGGCTTTGCTCAATAAAACACCCTTGAGAAGTGGGGTTGGTGGGCAACCCACTTTCTGGGCCCCCTTCTGTAACTCTCAGACAGAAGCTTTCATTCTTTCAATAAATTTTTCCTACCCTTAAAAAAAGAAAAATTGCACTGCAATGCTACAATGATAAAAACAACACAGTATTACAAAAAAAAAACAGACTGAAAGATCAATGTAACAATTAAAAGATGCAGAAATAACTCCAAACACACTCAGCCACCTTATCTTTGACAAAGGGGCCAACATCTGTACTGAAAGAAAGATAGCCTCTTCAGTAAATGGTGCTGGGAAAACTGGCTTTCCACATGCCAAAGACTAAAACTAGACCCATATCTCTCACCATGTACTGAACTAAAATCAAAATGGATCAAAGATATAAATATTAAAACAGAAACACTAACTCTTCTAGAAGGTAGAATAGGCAGAACAATTGAAGACATACATGTAGGCAAAGAGTTTATGAACAAAACCCCAATTGCACAGGAAATATCACTAAGAATCAACAACTAGGATCTCCTCTTATTAAAAAGCTTTTCTACAGCAAAAGAAACCACCAACAGAGTGAAGGGACAACCCACAATGTGGAAAAAAAATTGATAGCTGTTCCTCAAACAAAGGACTAATATCTAGAATATTTAAAGAAATAAAAATAAAATCAGACCCTCCCAAATTTAAAGATCCAACCCTAAAATGGGCATCTGAAATGAATAGACACTTCGAAGATGGAGAAGTAGCAACAGCAAATAAATATATGAAAAATGTTCAATATCTCTGGTCATTAAAGAGATACAAATTAAAACAACACTGAGATTCCATCTCACTCCAAAAAGAATGGCTATTATCAAGAAATCAACCAATAACAAATGCTGGTGGGGCTGCAGGAGAAAGGAACCCTTCTCCACTGTGGGCGGGTGTGTAGACTGGTGCAACCACTGTTGAAATCAGTATGAGGATTCCTCAAAAACTAAAACTAGAGGTCCCATTTGACCTAGCTATTCCCCTTCTTGGTATCTTTCTGAAAGAATTAAAAGCATCATACCACAGCAATACATACACACCCATGCTTATAACAGTTTCATTTGTAATAGCTAAATCTTGAAAATGGTCCAAATACTTATCAGCCAATGTATGGATAAAGAAGATGTGGTTTTATAATAGATTACTACTCTGCCATAAAAAGGATAAACTTGAGACATTTCCAGCTAATTGATGCAACTTGAGACCTTACTCTTAAGTGAAGTAAATAAGACAGTCATGTTCAAATATTGCATTGTTTCTCTAATGTGAGAAATCAAATGTGTAAATAAGGACCAAAATGTATAATAGATATTGTGAAATAGGAAGAAAATGTTCGAATGGGAAGAGGAAATAGCGAGGGGTTAGGGGGAAAGAGAAAAAGAGAAAGGGAAAGAGAAACTGGAAGGAAAAAAATGGAAACAAAGCTTTTGTAAATAAGGAGAGGAAGAGGAGATGAGGGGAGGAGAGGGAAGGAGGGAAAAAGAAGAATCAAGATATATCATGTAAAGGTACAAATTCCATACAGTGAATGTTATTGTTATGTATATCTAAAATGTACCTATAAAATTATTTAATTAAAAAAAGTTTAAAAATCTTTATGGATGATAATTAACCCTATAAGGACTTATAAAATAAATAAACTTCATGCTGGCAAAAAATTAAAAAGGGGGAAGCAGGGGAAGGTTAAAAAAAGAATTGAGATACATTGTATACATGTTCCAGATCTCCAAAATGAATGTAATCTTTATGTACTGCAAACATGTAGTAACCAAAATTAAAAACAAATGTCTTTTCATTATAAATCACCCAGTCTCAGGCATTTTGTTACAGCAACACAAAACAGACTAAAACAGTACCAAATAGAAAACAGTTATAAAGATGGTAAATACTAACTTAACTATATCAATCATTTAAAATCTGATTGGAAAAAAAAATAGTATCTGACTGGACTAAGTTCACCAAGTAAAATACAGGGTTTGTCAGAGTGCATTAAAAAACTTACAACACAACTATATATTGTCTATAAAAAACCTAGTTTTATTTTTTTTGTTTGTTTGGGTTTTTTGGTTTTTTTCCGGTACCAGTACTTGAACTCACGACCTTGTGCTTGCTAGGCAGGCGCTGTGCCGCTGAGCTAAATCTCCAGCACCTAAAAAACGTAGTTTTAATACAAAGACACAGGCAGATTAAAAGCATAGCCACAAATATACCATGAAAACATTAACAAAAAGAGTGCTGGCATATCTGTATTTCTGTCAAAGTAGGCTCCAGAACAAGGAGTACTATCAAAAATAAAGAGGAGCATCACATAATGATTAAGAGGTCAGTTCTCAAGAAGATAGTTGTTTTAGTCATTTTCTTCATTACTGCAACACAATACCCAATACCCACAATTTAATGGAGGAATGGTTTATTTTGGCTCACATTTCAGTAGTTTCAGTCTTTACGTGGTTGGCTGGCTCCAAGGCAGGACAGCGCAGGAGAGGTGCACACCATAGAAGAACTACTAATAGTATGACAGATAGGAAGTAGAGAGATCAAGGGAGGAGCTCCTGAAGGAGATAACCCTTCCAGGCCATACCTCCAGTGACCCACTTCTTCCAACAAGACCCCACCTCCAAATAGCAAGTCAGCTATAAACCCTCATAATCCAGTCACCTTCTAAAAGCCTTGCCTGTGAGAGCACAGGCCTCTTGGGTTACATTCACATACAAATCATAGCAACAGTACTATCTTTAAGTGTATGCACCTAACAACAGAGCATAAAAATAAATGAAGCAAAGCTTATAGAACTGAAAGGAAAAATGGATATGTCCACTATTACCGCTGGAGACTTCTACATCTCTGTCAATATAGTAATTAATGGACCAGACAGACAGGAAATCAGTATGAAGAGAGAAGGGCCAACAAAAAAGGGAGAAAAGAGAACCAGTGAAAGCCGAGACCCAAGCAGCAAGGTAGGTTGGAATTCTTGCTGCTAACCTCTTCTCAGAAAGAGAGATTTGGAGAAATTAATCTATGCAACACCAAGGGTGGATTGTGGCAGGCATGGAAGTGCATAGCTTAGCTGTTTTCAAGATAGAATCTGCCATGCATCCAAGAGGTGTGCAGTTAGCTGACAGCCTCAAGCTATAGCACCTTCCAAGCTCAGCCACAGCATTCTTTTTATTTGTCTGGGGGCTTCCGAGTTGCTGGGGGTTGGTTGGTTGGTTGGTTTTCCAGACAGGGTTTGATTGTGTAGTTCAGGATGGCCTCAAACTCACAGTGACCCACCTGCCTCAGCCTCCCAAGTGCTAGGATTATAGGCGTGTGCAATCACACTGGGCTAGCTTCAGCGTTAACAAGGCCATGTTTTCCCTGAGCAGCCCCCAGGCAATGACTAAGCATGGCGGCAGCACTAGGGCCTGACCATCTACGCCTAGAGTGTGACTGTTGTAGTAGGCAGTCTTTCCTCCAGAACTGCTCGCTGGGTTGTCACACGTGCCTTGCAGTCTAAGGCAATTCTGCCCAGTTCTGCTTCACGCCCTTGTCCTTTTACAGTTCTCAGATCTGCAAATGGTCTGAATGCTGCCCCTGCCCAATTTTTCTCCCTGCCCTTTTCTCTTTCATAGACATTATTCCCAATCAACATCTTGCTAGGGAGGGCAGGAAGAGGAGAGGAGAAGGATAAATAGAATTAAGAAATGTCATGTACATGGACCAACTTCCCATGAGGAATGTAATCATTATATACTACAAATATGTGGCAATAAATAAATAAACCAGCATATTGCTAACTCCATGTTAGCATCTGCTTCCTCGAGGACCCAAATTGACACAATTAGCCACTTACCACTGCCATCCACTTTGGGGGGATCCTTCAGAAGACACTTAATCAAGCATTTCAAGAGTCTCTTCATTATGATCAAAAATGTTTTCAGCAAGTTCTTTGGTTGAATTCACAACTTAGTCAGTTACCCAGTCACAAGCCTAGGTAATTCAGGCAATGAAAAGCATTTAAAGCCAGGCATGGTGGTGCATGCCTGTAATCCCAGTACTCCAGGAGTATGAGGGAGGAGGATTGCAAATTCAAGTCCTGCCTGGGCAACTTAGTGAGACCTTGTTTCAAAGTAATATAATATAATAAAAAGAGATGCAGATGAAGCTCAGTGAGAAGGCCCTAGGTCCAATTCCCAGTACCATAATAAAAAAGCATTTAATACCCTAGTCTCACAATCTCCCTCAAGGCACATGTGGTACAGGTACTTTTCTGTAAACAGTGCCTCTATTTTCTCTTGCACATTAGAACACCAGTGAAGTTTATTATCCAAGCCTACTGCTCAAGGTCCATACTAATCATGATTATGATCATTTACTGAAGGTTTTTACACCAAAAAGACACAAGGTACTTCCTGAAGTTCAAATAGTTGAGTGATGACTTTTCCTTATAGAATTCAGTGACTACCTTGAGCAAAAGTAGTTATTTATGGTCGTTTCTTATCTTGTCATGAAGGTGAAAAAGAAAACAAAATAGTTGATAAGATTTAAGTGCTTCTCATAATCTTCTACAGAGGGCTTCTTATGGAGAACAGTATATAGACATGTTAGACAGCATGGACTGGATTCTGTTGCAGTAGCAAAGAAACCTTAAAATTTCAGTGGCTTAACCACAGGTTTATTTCTCACTCACACAAAGTCCCCTGACATGGGTCCTGTCCTAGCAACTTTCCAGGATAGTTTTCCTCTGCACGGTGAACTCAGGGATGCAGGGAACTTGCATTATGCTCTAGAGTTTGTGAGTCCTCTGCCACCAGCTGCACCAACAGTACGGAGATTTAATATGACATAGCAGGACGGCTATTATATGAGCCAGGCCTGAAGTGGCAGTCATCAGTCCCACACACATTCCATTGCCAGGACCAAACCAGAGGACCCTCCGCAACTAAAAGGAAAGCTGGGAAATGTAGGGGAGTGTGTGGATCTTGATGTGCATTCTCGGCCACAATAGACTTTTCTTTTGTCATAATAGCTTAAATACATGAAAGAAGCCCTCAAATTGGATTTTCTGTAGCTCTAACACCCTTCCTACTACATCCTGATACTTCATTTTCAGTCTAAGTTACACTCAGAAAGTCATCCATAAGCTTAAAATCCTTCCCAGCTCAGTTCATTGCATCACCGTTCACCCATTTGTTCACCCAAAACTTAGAAGTTATTTTTATTTTCTCTACATGGAAACTAGATAAAAGAAAGCCAGTGAGCCCTGCGCAGTGGTGATCTCTGAGCAGTGTTCATGATATCTCTGTTAAGTTGGAAGGCATATTCCTAAACTGAAGACAGGCTGAGAGAATCACCTTCAAGAATATTCTAATATTTCCCTTTGTTCAGATGCTAGCAACATGTTAGCCCATGAAGACCTCCCTAAATGTTTCTTTCATTTAAAAAGCACATGTTCTGCTTCATATATTCCCTTATAAGTTGTATCATTCATTCATACATTCATATACTCAACAAATATTTATCAAGTGCCTACTGCTTTAAGTGCCCAAAATATAAAAGTATGTAAAAAAAAAAGCCTCCACCCTAAGAGAGCTTATATTCTAGAGGGCAGAAAAAAAGCATTTCTTCACTTCACTTTTTTTTTCTTTCTTTCTCTTTCTTTTTTTTTTTTTTGGAGAGACAGGTATACTAGAGATTGGTCCCAGAAACCCAGGGTCTTCTCACTAAGTGACATTCCCAGTTCTTGTTTGTTTGTTTGCTTGCTTCCTTGTTTGCTTAGAGACAGGGTTTTGCTATGTTACTAAGTCACCTAGGCTGGGCTCAGACTTCTGATCTTCTTCCTCAGCCTCCCAGAGTGCTGTGATTACAGATGTGTGCCACCACACCCAGTTATGAGGGAGCTATTTTTTGAAGTAAAATATACAGTACAGGATCGGATAGTAATAAATCCCATAGGCAAAAGAAAAGCAGGGAAGGGGGACAAGATGTACCAAGGCGGGGATTATGATTTTAAATCTCTGTGTTCAGGCCTCACTGAGAAGAGGACATTTGAGCCAATATTTACGTGAAGGAGGTGAAGGAACTAGCCAGGCATAAAGGCAGAACCAAGTACACCAGGCAGAATCAACACCAAGTGCAAAGGCCTGAGCTGGGGAGGGCCTGCCCTGTCATGGATCAGCAGAAAAAACAGGGTGACAGAAATGAAACAAGCAGGGGCAGAGTAGTAAGAGAGGAGTCGGAAAGGTAATGGGTGAGGGTGAGGGAATGATTGTGTAGGGCAGAGTTAGGGTTTGCGATTTTACTCCAAGTGAGATGTGGTTCTGAATGGGAAGTGACATGATCTGACTTTCATTTTAAAAGGATAGCTCAGCTCAATTGAGAACAGAATGCAAGGGGGCAATATGGATGCAGGAAGACTTACTTGTTAGGAGGCAATTACAATAATGTATATAAGAGAAGATAAAATTTAAAGAGAAAAAGAGTGCTGAGCAGGACAACAAGATAATTGACCTAAGTTATTAAAAAAAAGAAGCATCCCTTGGCAGACATGGGGGGAGACTAGGGGATCAGGGATTTGGTTTGAGACACTTTAAGCTTAAGCTGCCCATGAATTATCCACATGAAGCTATTAAGGAGGCTTCTGGGTATGTGAATCCAGGCTTCCAGGGATAATTCAAGGCTGGAGTGTTTTTTGGGGGGAATTGTTTGTTTGTTTGTGGCACTACAGTTTGAAACCAGGGGCAATTTACCACTGAGTAGCTCCACCCCTTTTTTAAATTTTGAGACAGGGTCTCATTACATCGCCTAAGCTGGCCTCAAACTTGTGACCTCCTACCTCAATCTCCTGAGTAGCTTGGAGGAGTGAGCCACCATGTGCAGTTATATATTGGAGAATAATTTGGACATAGATGACACTGAATGTCGTGAGACTAGATTACCATGAAAATAATCAGTTTAAGTAGAGAAAGGGCTCAAGAACTGAGCCTGGAGCCCTGCAATATTTTAGAGGTTACGTAGATGAGGAAGAAAAGGAGACCGAAAAAGCAAAGGACACTGAAAAGAAGTGATCAGTAGCTATGAAGAGTCAGCTCCTGAGCCAGTTCACTGCAGGGGATACTGATAAACCTAAATTTCTGGAGTCATAAGCTATAAACTAGACAGAAGGGCTCCCCTCCAGGGTATTGCTGCCTTGTGATCTGGCTAAGTAGTTAGATATCTTTGTGATATATTTTAAATGCAACAAATCTCATGAAAATTATATGTAAAATAGCAGCAGTACTGAGGTAGATATAGCTAGCCTCTGGTTTGAGGACATTAAATATCAGAGCCATACATGCCACATTTGCAGGACAATCTCAGCCCTGTGACCACCCAACCAGGCCTTTGGGCCAGCCTTGAAGAATATTCATCAGAGAGATGGAAAAGTACAGCCAGTGCCCCACTGGCAAAGGGCTCCATGGCTCCATGCAACCAGCTGCTGCTACTTTCACTGCTACTGACAACACCAGTCAACCTAAAAGTAAAACAGCATTTTACAGGGCAACAGCGGGACATTATCAGTGGGTTAGGGTGAGGGAGAGGGTTAAATCAGGCTGAATACTCTAAACCTGTACAGGGTTAAATCCCAAGCCTCATTTGTCTCCTCAGGATCTTGTATCCACATCCTGCTGTAAATGACACTTTGGCCATTTGCTGTAGCCTTTCAACTGCAGGCTGCTTATCCACGCAACTCCCCACTGCTACACGCCAAGAAGTGGAACTAGAGCTCACTTTGCTCTGCAAGACCATTTTCTGACCTTTGCTGCTCCTCTTTCCTGAGAAATCTGGTTCTTCCTTGGCTCATACCATCCAGTTTTAACACTTTATCCTCATCCTGATGGCAGTCTTCTGTCACCATCCTAGTCACTACCCTCATTCATAAAGACTACAGTTCGCAACTCATGGTCTGTCCGACCTCTTTATCCCAAATTCTCCTATCATTCTCAGTGAGTCCAACACTCCCCCAGAAACCTGTCCTTTCCTTTCCTTGATTTTCCCACTGCCAATGCCCACTTCTGTCTTGGGAAGCACTTCAAAATCCAGAGCACAAGGACTGGGCGTTGTATCTTAAAAGTTCCTGAACTTCAGTGAATTCTTTTTATTGGTACAACAACACATGATTTTCAGAAAGTAAAAACCCTTTAGTACTGGAAATACATAAAAGTGTGTATAAATTTTATTGGGAATTATGTCTGTGCATTATTTTTTTCTATTCTGTCCTCTGTTGAACTCCTATGAGTCAATGATTACAAATGTGATGTTAAAGTGTAACAGTGGATAAAGAATATAAGTCAAGAATATATATACTCTGTTATTCATAGCAGAATTGCAACCATTGCAATTACATATAATTGCAAAATATTGGAAACAACATACATGCCCATCCATAGCAGTATGTTAAATAAACTATGGTACTTCCATATAAAAGAATACTATGTAGTTGTAAAAAAGAGTGAAAAAATTCTCTATGAACTAGAATGAATTTCAAGACAAAGTGTACAGCATAAAAGGCAAATATCAACAACGTACCTGAAATATTACCTTTTATGTAATAAAAAAACGATTTTCATACAAGCATTTTGCATGAGTGTTCCTAACTACTTCATTCATAATATCCAAAAACCAAACTCAGCCCAAATGTCTATCAACAGATAAATGGAATCTATGGTTTGAATGTGTTCTCTACAAAATCTAGATGTTTCTAACCTGATGATATTATGAGGTGGGCCATTTAAGAAATGTTAATCCATCAGCACTCCTCCAAGTTTAATGGTGTTGGAGTCCTTATAAAAAAATGTCTTCATGTAGAATTAGGTTAGTATGCCTTTCCACCTTCTGCTACCTGAGGATGTGGTAAGAAAGCCGTTACTAGACAACCCAACTTGCTGGTGCTTTGATCTTATACTTCCCAGCCTCCAGAACTATAAGAAACAAATTTCTCTTATTTACAAATTATTCTGTTTGAGGTATTTTTTGTAGAAACACAAATGGGTTAATACAATGGGTAAATAAATATGGTACATCCACACCATGGAATATGTTCAGCAATACAAAAGAAGAAACCATTGACAAAACAACATGGGTAAATTTCAAAGGTATTACACTGAGTGAAGGAGCCCATAGGCTGTCATTTATACAATTTTCTCAAAAGGCAAAACGACAGGGTTATCTGGAATGGAGTTGAGGGAGGCTGTGACTACAAAGGAGTAGCACATGAGAACTTGAGGGACTGATAAAGCAGCTCTTTACCTTGATTGTGCTAGGAGTCACAGAAGTCTACAATGTATTTAAACTCCTAGAAGTCTGCACCAAAACAAAATAATTGTATTGTTCAAAAATTACAAAAAGTGTACAGCTGAAGTTTGAGGTAAGAATGTGATGTGTTTATCACAGAAATAAAATAAAAAACTGCTAAAATTTGTATTAACAATGCATTAGTCAGCTTTTCCTTTGCCCAAACAAAGTACCTTATACCTACAACTTAAATGAGGAGAGGTTTACTTTAACTTACAGTTGCAAAGGTTTCAGTCAATAGTCAGTTGGCTCCAAAGCAAAAACAGCATGGTGAAGGAGCCTGGCAGAGGAAAGCTGCCCACCTCAGCTAGGAAGCAAAGAGCAGAGATCCAAAGAAGGAGCCAGTGACCAGATGTAGCCCACATGTTTACACCCCCATGACCCACTTTCTCCAGCTACACCCCACCTTATAAAAGCCTGTTCAACTATGAAATCACCAATGGGTTAACCCATCAATGAGGTTAGTGCCTTCACAAGCCAATTACCACTTCAAGTGTCTCTAAATCCAGTCAATTTGGTTTTTTGTTTGTTTGCTTTTGTCTTTTTGAGACAGGGTCTCATTATGTAGTTCAGGCTGGCCTTGAGCTCACTTTATAACTCAGGCTGGTCTCAGACTCACAATGATCCTCCTGCCTCAGCTTCCCAAGTGCTGGGATTACAGGTGTGTGCCACCACACCGTCAAAATTAACTGGTACAAACAAAAATAAGACCCTGAATAACCAAAGCAATCTGGAGCAAAAAATAAATCAGTAGACATTAAATTATATGATTTCAAAACATACTACAAAGTTGTGGTAACCCAAACAACACAGTACTGGCATAAAGACAGACACATAGACCAATAGAACAGAATAGAGAACCTATGGGGCTGGGGATTTAGCTCAGCGGCAAAAGCACCTGCCTGGCATGTGCAAGGTCGTGAGTTCGGTTCCCGGTACCAGAGAAAAACCAAAACCAAAAAAAAAGAACCTAGAAATAAGTCCACGTATTTACAGCCAACTGATTTTCACAATTTTCAGCAAGAACCTACACTAGAGAAAGGAAAGTCTCACTAATAAATGGTGCTGGGAAAGAAAACTGGCCATTGAGATGCAGAAGAAAGAATCTAGACCCCCAACTCTTGCCATATACAAAAATCAAGTCAAAATGGGTCAAAGACTTAAATAAATGTAAGACTCAAAACTATGAAACTACTAGAAGAAAATACATAGGAAATGCTTCAGGACAGTGAAATGAGCAATGATATTTTTTGATATGACCACAAAAGTACAGGCAACAAAAGAAAAAATTTGACAAATGGAATTGTGTGAAACTAAAATGTTTCTGCACAGCAAAGGCAACTGCCAGGAGACTGAAGAGACAACCCACAGAATGGGAGAAAATATTTGCATAGTATTCACCCAATGAGGAAATAATAATAATGATGAATAAAAAAATTCAATAAATGGGCAAATGAGAAAGCCAGCACTATGCCTGTAATGCCAGCACTCAGCAGGCTGAGGCAAGAGGATCACAAGTTCAAGCCCAGCCCAGGCTATGGAATGAGTACAAGCCTTGTCTGGACTACATAGCAATGGCGATACAATGTAACTATGAACAAGAGATACAGTTGTAAGCAACAGACAAGATCCCTTCCCTTGTGCATCTCACATTCTGGCAGAAAGGAAAAGATAATAAACGAATTTAAAAAAGGAAAATAGTAAGTAAGGCTAAAAGTTATGCAATGATTTGAAATGGGGCAAAGTAGGAATGCAATGACCATTCAGGACTTCATCTACTTTGTTTGCCATTTAAAAAAAAAAAAAAAAAAAAAAACAGTTCACCAATGGCAAGGCAGTGTCACAGAAAATGCTGCATACAATGGGAATGTTTCGAAGAAAATTGACAGAGGAGACAATGTTTTTAAATAGGTAAGGCACAGCCATAATAAAAAGAAAAGAGAAAAAAGTAAACAGTACAAAATGTACAATCATATGTCGTGATTTCCTTCCCAAAGATAACCTCATGATCAGGCTTCTTGGTATCCTTTCAGAGATAGGATTTTCTTTTCATTTTAAAGAACGGAAAAAAGAAAGAAAGGAAAGGAAAGGAGAAAGGAAGAGAGGTAAAGATGGAAGAGAAAGAATGAAAGAAAAGGAGAGGACAGAAAAGAAAATAATTCCATAGAAATGAATGTTTATTTAAGCACAAAAAAGGTCAAGAAAAATGCTCACCCACACACCAAGCTCTTAACTGTGGTTACCTTAGAACATGAATAAGTAGGCTTCAATTTCTTTAATACACTTCTGTACTATTTGTCTTGGTTCAACAAATATATACTACCTTTGTGATTTGTAAATTTCCATAATAGTAAAGAATAAAGGAAAAAATTAGGAGAGAAGGCATCAAATGGCATTGGCACAAATATAGCAAGATAAACTATAAGAAATATTGCCAATTTATAAAGCACTTCTCTGTATATTCCCACAGGTATTAATGTCAGCACATTATAAAGATGCCCACATACCCATGTTTCTTCCAGAACAATTCACAATAGCTAAGCTATAGAGACAGCCTAGGTGCCCATCACTAGATGCATGGGGGAAATGTGGTATATACAATGGAATATTGTTCAGTCATAAAGAATGAAATGTCATTTTCAGGAAAATAGAAGGAAGTAGAGACCACCATTTTAAAACAAGCAAGGCTCCAAAAGTTAAATATTGCATGTTCTCTCTCATATGGGGAAACTAGAGAGGAAGAGAGAGAGAGAGAGAAAGAGAGCGAGAGAGAGAGAGATGGTATGAAAGTAGAAGAGAGGTTATTAGAGAAGAGGAAGAGGATGGGGAAGGGGAGAAACAAGAGAGAAAAAGGATGGAGGTACTGGTGGGATAATCAAAGGATATTATATGCATGTATGATATACCAGAATGAAACCCACTACTCTGTGTAACTAATATGTGCCAATAAATTTTTTAAATATTAAACTAAGGGAATGTGTTGACAGAAAATTTTAGTGTGAGGAGAAACTGGAAATTAAGTGTTGAAGAATTAATAAACTATTAAGCATCTCCAAGGCGAGACCAAGGTGACAGGAGGCTACCTACTGGCTGGAATCAACTAGCTACCTTTCTCCTGATACAAACTTTCTTCTAAGATTATTGACTCTTATGGTTTAGATATAAAGTGACCCCCCAAAAGTCTTGGTTTGAGGTGGGGCTTAGTCAGAATATGTTGGTGGCTGAGGGGCATGGCCTGGAAGGATATGTTCTTGTTCTTGTCCTCTAGCACCTCCTCTCTCTCCCTCCCTCCCTGCCTTGCTCCTTCCTTCCTAGCTTCCGTGAGTTGAACAGCTATCTTCCGCCATACCCTTCTACCATGCTATTTATGCCTTGCAACCTGCAGACCATAGACTGAATCCTCTGAAACATGAGCCCAAATCAACATCTCCTCCTTTAAGTTTCAGATTTCTGGCATTTTGTCCAAGTGATGAGAAAGTGACTAATACATTCACTGACTTCCTCTTTCCCTTTCAAATGTTTATTAGTATATTTTTGTGATGCATAATGAGTATATTGGTACATATGCATCTTGTATCTTGATCCTTTTCACTTCCTCTTCCCCTCCCCAGCCCTCCTGTCTCCCACACACCCCAGGTCCCCTTCCTATCGCCACAAACTCCCTGTTACCTATCATCTTTCTTTTAGTTTGCTCTTTAAATTATTTATACTTTGGGTTTCTCATATAAGAGACAGTGAAATGGAGCAAGAATTGACTGATACAGACACAGGGAATACAGACCTCCTTGATTCAGATGAAGAAGAAAACAGCAATATAAGTATATATTTGACCAGTCAAAATGTTGCAAAATGGCCCTACAGCCTAATGGAACAATCCAACATTAGAACTAGGCCTGAAAATACAGTGAGGGTTTTGGTAAGGGTAAAATATATTGGACAGAATGCCAGCATTGTCACTCAGTGTTGGAAATTGTAACAGACAAAATGCTACAAGATACTGTGAAATACACAAAGGCCAAATACAAGTAAAATGTTCTGTATGCACAAACAGCCATATTCAGAAATGTATTTATTATGACACCTCACTAGCTGAACTGAAAGCATTCCTAGGTCTGCTGTACTTAGTAGGGGTTTCTCGTGGTAACTGCAGGAATGTAAAAGACTTATGGAAAAGCAATAGATCAAAATATGGTATAACCTTTATTACTTGCTTGTAGATGCAAAAATTTATGAATTGCTTGTAGAAGCAAAGACTTATTATGCTTTCAATTTAGAAATTTATCCTGGAACTCAGCTATCAGATCCTTATTTATATATGAATAAACTGAATGATGTTGTGAACAGACTTGTTGCTCCCATCTCCCAAACTAATCAGAATGTGACATTCAACAATTGGTTTACTGTTTTCCAGTTGATGCTACATTTGCTAACAGAGCACAAGTTGACAAGCACAGGAACTGTATACAAAAACAAAAGCAGAAATTTCAAATGAAATGTTGCAATTTCAAAACAGAGAATGGTATAGTACAATCTTTGGATTACAGGAAGATTTACATTGGCCTCATCTCCAGCAAAGAAAAAGAAATGGGTACTGCTGATGTCAAGACTGTACTATGATGGAAATATTGATAAGGAAACCTTAACAAAACAGAAGCCTGAGATGAAAACTTTCTCCAACAAAACCAAAGGCAGACTAGATGTTGTGGATGAGTTATGCAGCAACTATGATGTCACTCAAAACACAAAGCATTAGTCAATGGTTAAGTTTTACTCAATCCTAAACATGAGTGGCATAGTTTAATAGCTTACAAAGAAAATAAAAAGTACAAAATATCACAGAGAAATTTTCTTAGGGGATTGGGACTGGAACTAACAAGAGATCATTTATAACAGAGGAAAAACAAAATGTTTCTGCCCAGGGAACTACACATTCACACAAAAATGTGGACCACATTGGTGATCTGACAGGTAAGCAGGTAAGAGCAGCATCCCAAAGACCTATGACAACAGGAACGCCAAAAATTCAACTCTGCCCTACAAGAAAGGACAGGAAAATAAAACATATGTGCTATCAATGTAAGTGATACTTGTGTATGGAACATGCAGTTTCCATATGTGAAGACTGCCTTGGCTGTGATGATTGACGCAAAGATTATTTCTGTAGTAGGCTTTTGTTTGTGTTTACATCGTAGCTCACATAGGTTTTTATTTCTGATGTTATCTCTTAGTTTTTGTAAACTAATACACAGCTGATGTGAAAATGTTGATGTCTATTCTAAGCATTCATCACATATTTGATATTTTACTGATATATTATTTTCCTGCTAAGTGCATTTTGTGCAAAATAGTAGGAAGCTCCTGATGAAACAGGAAGACAAGAGAGCTGAGAAGAATGGGCTGCCTCATAGAAAAGGAAAGCTAAACACATGTGCTGTCACTGTAAGCCAGACATGTGCATGGAACATGCAATTATTGTGTGTGAGGACTGCCTTGGGTGTGACAGCTGAAGCAAAGATTATTTCAGTGGTAGACTTTTATAGCTCGTATGGGTTTTTATTTCTGATGTTATCTCAGGTTTTGTAAGCAAGTATATAGCTGATGTGAAAATGATGTTTATTCCAAATGTACAGTACATATTAAGAAATTAATATTTTATTTTAGTAATATTTTATGTTCCTGTTAACTACACATAATATAATAAAAACCTCCTGACAAAACAGCAAGGGCAGCAAGATGTCAAGTATGCCCTACAAAAAGGCCAGAAAAGCAAAACATATGTACTGGCAGTGTAAGTGATACTTGTTATGGAATGTGCTGTTGTCTTGGGCAAAGACTGCCTTAGGTGTGATAGCTGAAGATTTTTTTTGTAGAGTGCCGTTGATATTTTCATTGTAGTTCATATAGGGATTTGTTTCTGTTCTTTTTTAGACTGTTAACATCAAAAAACCACTCAATGTTGAAGATTTTGATGCTTTTTTATAAACAGTAAATATTAAAAATACAATACTTTATTTTTGTAATATTTTTTCTGTTAAGCACTCATTGTTAATATAATAAAACTCATGAAGTTAGAATTAATAATTCATCAATAGAAATATTCTAAAGAATAAACGTGGATTTGACACATCCATGTTTATGGGCCTTTATGATAAAAAAAAAATATATATGTTATGCTCTTCAAGCTAATCCTTACAACAAACCCTTAGGAGGAAGAAAGTATAATCTCCATTTTACAGATGAAGCAACTGGAGCACAGAGAGATTGAGTGACTTCCCCAAAGTCACCCAGCTGGAAAGCTGCAGAGCCAACATTCTAAAGCAGATTCCAGAGTGGCAGGTTCCAACCACCACACCTCCAGCCTCTCTCTCTAAATGAGGTCATATCCATTAAAAGCTGTTTGGGGATTCGCTGAGATTAACGTATGTAAAAGCCATTACTTGTCAAGTATTTGATAGGTAGCAACTGTGGTTGTGTAGCAGAAAATGCGCTCCCACCCCCCGCCCCCAGCCAATATCCTTCAGTTTCTTAGTTGCCCAGGCAGTAGTTCCTGTTGCAGTTCTGGTTGCTCCTGTCTCTTAGAAATGGCTGGTCACTATAATGCACAATGTATAAACCAACCCCCAACTGACAAGCCATTCTGCCTCTACTTCCTCCTTGCTTATCCTATATAAGCCCTAGACCACCAGCCATCAGGGCCTGACATTCTGGGTATGATCCCAATCAGTGCCGGTCGGCGTAAATAAATCTGCCTCCAAATCCTGAGCTTCCTTTCGGTGTTTCTGCTTGCCACTGTAGTTGTTATAGGTTTGTCCATTCTGCACTGCAAAACCTTCCAGGCTTTTTCTTTGAGCAGAAATAGAGGTCAAGGGAAGAGGAAGAGAAAAGAGCCAGTGGCGGAAGAGGCTGGGGTGGAATGTGAAAAAAAAGAGAAACGGGGGGGGGGGTGGTTGCGGGGTGGGGGGAGAAGACAGGCAGAATGATTGCTGAATATTTAGGAAGCACGATAGACACCCGGATGAGCATGGCTAAAAATGGATGTGGGAGCTTTGCCAGTTGAGGTGCTAACGTAGGTACTTCAATCCGCAAGCCCTCGTCCACACCCCCAATCCCCAGGCACCTCTCGGGCGTGAACTTGCCTGGCCCTCCCGTGGGGCCGCCCCATGCTGGGCGGGGCCTGGCCCGCTGCCTCTGCCCCGGGCCGCCGGCAAGTCCGGGCCCGAGTCACTCGGTCTCTCCGGTCGAGCTGGCCGGCCTCGATGGCTACGTGGAGGCGGGACGGCCGGCTGACCGGCAGTCAGCGGCTGCTGTGCGCGGGGCTGGCGGGGGCACTCAGCCTCAGCCTCACCGCGCCCCTGGAGCTCGCCACCGTGCTGGCCCAGGTCGGCGTGGGGCGAGGCCACGCCCGGGGGCCGGGAGCCGCAGCGTTCGGGGTGTGGCGGACCGAGGGGCCCCGGGCCCTGTGGAAGGGGAACGCGCTGGCCTGCCTGCGCCTCTTCCCCTGCAGCGCCGTGCAGCTCGCCGCCTACCGCAAGTAAGAGCTGGGCAGCCCGCGGGACGGGGCTCTGTGGCTCACCGCCTCCTGTGGTGGGACAGCCCCCTTCTGGGTCACGGGGGGAGGATCTTCTCCAGCAGCTGGGCCGCGGGGCCACACCTGAGGCCCCCACAGCGCAGTCCCAACGTTTTTCCTGTGCTCTTGAGGTTCCTCTGCCCCGCAAGATGCAGTTTTGTGGCACGTGGCCCTGGGCCCTGAGAGGCTCTCCTGGCTGGGCGGGGTGAGGAGGTGAGAATGCAGTCAAAGGAGATTTGGGGGAAAGAATAAAGAGATCTCCAGAGAGATAACCCCTAATCACTCCCACCTTCCATCAACTTGTAAGGTTTTGCCTTGGCTGACTTAGGAAGAGAGAGACCCTCTTGAAGGTGTGTGTATGTGTCTGTGTGACCGGTACCCTAAGAAGAAAGTGCTTGGTGGCCAGACGCGTCCACGGCCTCAAAATGGCCACAGATTTTTGCCCATCCACTCTAACTGAAACTTAAATTTGGGGTTCTATAGAGGCTGCAGCTCCCCCTCCCGAGCTGTGAACAGTCCCCTCAGCCTTGTGCTTTACCTCACCGTAAACTGCCCACTGGCCTCATTCTTTGGGTTTTTCCCACCTTCTCTCACATCAGCAGCTGCTCTTCAGAAAAAGATCTCAAGATGCAAATACCAGACAAGGCTGAAAATTTCTTCAGGGCTCAGAGATACCTGCGCTGGAATTAGAAAGGAAGTGTAAAAGGAGAAATGGAAATGCTGACATTTCAGGAAGAGGAGCTGTTTCTCTAGGCAGCTCGCCCCTGTGTCCTTCATTTGATGGGCCCAGCACCAACCCCAAAGAGTGGCCTTGACCCTGAATTAGCCCACAGTCAGGAGAACTAGTCAATCTTTTTTTTCCATACTAGGGATGCATATCTCTTGCACAGGCTAGGCAAGGCTTTACAACTGAGCTACTTCCCCAGATGCAAGGGCTGTCCAGTTTTGCCCAGATAGTTCAACCTTGGTGGCCAACAGTCAAAGGATTTTGCCTTGATGCTGTGACTTGGAAAGTGAGATCTGCAAGTCTCTGTTACCTGGCAGCTTGACAAGCTGAATAAAATTACTCTATCAGACTCTTCTAGGCCAGCGCTCATTTCACTTCTGCCTGGGAGAATTCCTTTCTCTTTCTTTGGAGAGGGAATCGTGGGTAGGATCACATGACATTTCTGTCAAGGCTTTCTTCACTCCCCAGGCTGCCTTGCCCTTCCAACGCCTGGCCAGCAGTCTGAGTTTTAATGACTGAATTTCTTCCCAGGTCACCCTGTTCTCCACAAAATGGTAAGGAAGTCTTCCTTTGACAGGATAGATTATGTACCAAAGAGGGGTGGACAGAACTTTCAAAGTAGATTCGAGTGTCTTGGTTCTCTAGTGACCATCTAGGACACAGACATCATTAGATTCTTACAACTCTCGCCTTCTTCCCTGTAAGGTCCATAGGGTGGGAAGTATTGTTCCCCTTTCACAGATATGGAATTGGGCTCAGACTGGAACATCACTCATCAGTGACAGAGCTGGGCACTACCACCTGGCCCTCTGACTCCAAATCTCATGCTCTTTTATTACATCATGCCACCTTTCTCTCTGAGGTAGTTGATATCAATTTAGTTAGGGCACATGAAGTACCTGCCGTGTGCATGATGCTGGGGAGAGGGCAAAGACTAAAGAGGCAATGGTCCCTCTGCCCCTAGGAGTTACAGAGTAGTAGAAGAATAAGGCTAATGTGTCCATAACCATAATACAAGTAGCACATGGTTGCCGTGACTGAAGTGCTGTAGAAATGTACATTTCCAATAAGCGATGAGGTGTGAAGACTTCACAGTGGAAAAAAAATTGGAGTTTGGCCTTGAAAGAGTGAGTAGGAGTCTGCTGGGCAAAGAAGGGAAGAAAGGTACTGCAGGTAAGTCAGCAGATGTACCGAGGTGGGAAGGCATGCAGCATGACTGGAAATAGGCAGGAAAAACAGGTAGAATATCTTGAAGGGTCAGGTTAAGGAATGTAAACTTGGTATGTAAAGGTAGCTATGGGAGACAGTTTTTTTTCAACATGAGAGGCAGTGCTTTGATGAAAGCAGTTCAAATGGAAAGATTGCCACTTGGTGGTAGGAGAGGAGGAAGACTGGGAGGGGCAGGACCAGTTGAAACTTGTTGGTGCTAGTCCACATGGAGGCTGGAGGCGCCTGCAATAGGCTGGTAACAGTAGGTAAAGCATGAGAGAAGAACAGAGTTACATGGGCTAGGTATGCTGGTATTCTTCCTGTGGGGTTGTTTTATTTCTAAAAACTAAAAAGAAGTATTTCAGTGAAGGGCAAGGCAGTTAGAAAGCATAGTGGTTGATTAATCATGATGCTGTCGTTCCTACATACAGATGATAACCTTGGATTGTCATTATACTCTCTGATTCATTTCTACTCCTTCCTACCCATGAATTTGCAAAACAGGTAGTTGTGACACATGATGCATCTTCTAACATTGGGTTTATTTTTTCTTGTTTGTTTGTTTGTTTTGTCTTTTGGAGACAGGGTTTCCCTATTCACTTCAGGCTGACCTTGAGCTCACTTAGTAGCCCAGGCTGGTCTTGAACTCACAACGATTCTCTTGCATCAGCCTCTTGAGTGCTGGGATTACAGGCATGCACCATCATACCCGGCCTAACATTGGGTTTGAACAAAACACAAACATCCAGCATGTTCAGGGAAAAGAGTGGTTAAAAAATTTTTCTACAAACACAGTAGCAGAGCTGGAACTTGAAACCAAGTCTTCTGGTTCCTCAGTCCAAGGCTCTGCCCCCAATACAGCTGAAGTGTCTGCTTACTTGGATTCAAGATCAAAAAGAGTCCACTCAGTAGAGTCTATTGTGAGCAAGGTTCTTGTAAATAAATAATAGCTAACACAATTGGTGGCTTTTAAATAGATCAAATAGAAGAATCTCCCCCAAGTATTTTTCATGACTGTTTGTCTATCTGTGTAAACACAGGTTTGTGTCCCTGCAGCTCTGAAATTGTTCAGAGCAAACACCATTTCCTTACTACATAACCACTTCAGGAGCTAGTGCTTGGCTGCATTGGCTGCTAGCCTATTTTCGTTGAAGTGTTAGCAATTCTAATCGAATGTATCCAATGTGTGTGTAATATTAGTGCTGGCTGAAAGGAAGGGGTTACTCAGTTCATCAGCTTATCCAGTCTGGCTGGAAAAAAGCTTCTGCACATGTATGTATGTGCTGCGGGGGTGGGAGGAAGAGCAAAAAATCGAAAGGCCACTGTCCCAGCCAATCAGGAAAGAGTTTAAGATGTAGGAACCAGGATGATTTCATTGGTAGCCTATCAGGGTTGCCTACTTTTACTGTGATTCTAAGGGGAGATGGCTGCTCCTTGTCCCTATGTCAGAATGGTAGGAGTCTAAGAAGAAAGGACCTCCTTTGGCACTCCTTTTTAATTTTGTATCTGATAGCAAGACCCCACTTCATAAAACAAACTGATACAAGATAGAATTCCTCTTCCTAGTTCAACTCATTCAGTGCTCCCTGTAGTCGCCCCTATGGGTCATTTCTTGTCAGGACTGATCACTTTTATTGTGATCTAGTTCTAGTCACTTTTATTTTGAATCCTCACTGTCCCTCTCTGTATCCCTACTCTCTAGCAGAAAGTATTATTTTTCCTGGTTTCCAAGCCCTTTTGGATTTTGTCATTAGCAAGGAGTAAAATCCCTTTGCCTCCTGGCAGGGAAAGTGTGCTGTATAAAAATCTGCTTATAATATTTCAGCCAGGGTAGGCCCTCATGACTGGGGAAGGATTGTAACTGGGCAGTTTTATCTTCTGCATTTGGAAAAGTCCACCCAAAACCATTTTCAGAACGTTACACCACAGAGTAATACAGACACTCGTATACCCACCATCCATGTTTTACATTATTTTGAGTTGGAGGTCTCACTATGTTGCCCAAGCTGGTCTTGAACTTGTGGGTTCCAGCAATCCTTCCACCATAGCCTCCCAAGTAGCTAGGAGCACAGACACACACCAGTGTTCCTGGCAGCCATGCATTCTTTTTTAAATGTAGGAAGTAAAACATTACAGATAAAACTGAAGTCCTCCTCATTCTTATTCCTAGCCACATTCCCTCTCCCCTTTCCCAAGGATCTATTTTCACATACACGAGTGCATGCATGTGCACGCATGCACACGTGCGCATGCGCACGCGCACACACACACACTTGTTCTTGAATAATATATTGGTTTAGGGATGTTTCTAAATAAGTAGATGGTTATACTACAGATCAATCTACAGCTTGCTTTTTTATTCAACATTGTGTTTTTGTGATTTATCCTCATTGGCACATAGTTCTAAACTCATTCATTTTAACCATGTAGTATCCATTGAATGACAATGCCAGATTTTATTATTCCCCTACCCATGGGTATTTAGGTTGAATTTTTCATATTTACAGTGTTACACTATGTGTTTTTGTATGTTTGCCTGTAAGAGTTTCTCCAGGGATTGCACTTAAAAATGGAATTACAGTGATACATCTGTTGTTGAATTCAATTCGTTAAAAATTTGTGCTCAAACACCATAAAGTTTGAGAAGTGAACATCTTTTCCCATAAGAAATAATGGAAAGTCAAATAATTGGCTATGAGGCCCAAAAATTACACTTATAAATTCATTTTTCCAGGATTTAACAAATTTCACAATGATTTCTTTCTTTAATTTTATTGTGATTCTCAGTTTTCCTCTTAGCTTTACTGCCAGTATCACTAACTTTCTTTGGAGCCATGGTTACAATATTTTATGCAAATAAAGCACGAAAAGAAAGCACAGTGAGGAACGTTTAATGTACTCACTCAAGCACTATATGTTGTCTGGGCCAGAGCAGCGCTTAGACTGAGGGTCACCCTTTTGTGTATGCGGCGTGACACTGTGTGGCTCACTCTTGGCAGGTACAGGATTTTTCAAGTCGGATTTTCAGTTCCACTGTCTTGGTTACTTTTCTCTCATTGCTGGGACAAAATACCTGATGCCCAAAATTAAGGAAGGAAAGGTTTATTTCGCTTACAGTTTGTGGAGGTTTTAGTCCATACTTGGCGGGTTACAAGGCAGAGTGGCACATGGCAGAGGGCTACAGCTCATGGCGGCAGAACACAGCAAAAGCAGCAAGCACCAAAAGGGAGGAATGGCCCCAAGCAGCCTCTTCCTCTCCCTTACATATGCAAACTATCCCCCCCAGGGCGGGTGTAGCTCTCACAGCCATAATCAATCAAATTCTAAAAGCCTGCCCCATGACCGCATGAGGCTTTGGGGGGGACACCCAGACACAAACCATAACACATTATTAACTATGGAGTCAAGTTACGAACACCCAAGTGGATTTTTTCAAACTTTGCTGTTTGAGTAGTGGAAAGTTCAAGCTTGGAGCCATTGGACAACTGAGGCATCGCTGTATTGGGATAAAGGATAAGTGTTTCTCCAGTTTCACTAGATACTGCAAATGACCCTACAAATTCATATTTCTCCCAGACACAGGTGAGAGTTCCTTTCTCCACATATCCTCGCCATCACCTGATATTATCAGACTTTTTGATCTTTGCTAATCTGTTGGGTGAGAAATAATACTTGTTATTGTTTTTATCTGTCCTTTTTCTAAAAAAAAAACTAGTAAGACGGCATCATCTCTTACAATTATTGTTACAAGAAAAATTCCTCATATGAGCTAAATTTAAAGCTTATTTGAACAAAACAAACATGATTCACAAATCAGACAGCTCCAAGAAACAAGCAGGTTTGGAGAACTTCAACCAACATTGTGATTAGACAGCATTTATAGGAAAACAGAAGTGAAGCATAGAAAGTAACTTAATTGGCTACAGTCTAGTCAGCTGGCCAGTCAGCTGGTGACAGTTTAATAAGGAAATTGCTTATAGCCGTGTCAGTTAACCTGCTGCAAGGCCTTCTGCAATGAGCAAAAGGTCAGTTTCTGTGGTTCAACTATATTGGCTTGTTCTCTTGGGCTGGGTGTAGGTGCTCAATCTAAATCCAGGAGCTCCTACAAAATGTTAGTTAATATTATTAAACCATTGTATTTTTAAAACAATTTCTGGGATGCTCAAAGTCGTCATTTCAAGAAGTTCCAGTCCTTTTTAAGTTTGGACAGGACTGAAAGAGTGCACTCCAGTTTGATACTTGCCAAATACCTCTGTGCATTTTTACACCACAGGCAGGGTAGGCTTGACAGGTATGCAGATAAAAGGGGAAAATGTCTAAAATGGGAAGAATTCAGACTGGATGTAAATAAGAAGATTGGGTAACTTTTCCTTACAGTTAATTATCATTATATAAATATGGTATGTTTTAAGTGCATTGCTCATTAATAGAGCACCATAGTAATTTTCACTTTGTAAAGTACTTCTAGACGCTGGAAATAATTTGCAAAATTGGGTACAACACCATAGCACAGTCCATAGCTGATTGCCTTGGGCTTTCCCCCTGTTTTCTCTCAGGTTTGTTGCGCTGTTCACAGATGACCTGGGCCATATTTCCCAGTGGCACTCCATTGTGGCTGGGAGTCTCGCAGGCATGGTTTCCACCATTGTGACATATCCTACAGACCTCATCAAAACCCGGCTGATTGTGCAGAACATGCTCGAGCCATCTTACAGGGGGATCCTCCATGCTTTTTCTACCATTTGTCAACAGGAAGGGTTCCTGGCCCTTTATCGAGGGGTTTCCCTCACTGTTTTAGGTAAAGTAGAACTTTTCACCTTATCTAAGAAAAGCCTGTGTTCTTAGACATATATGAATGTACTATATACCTTTGTGATCCATTCAGTAGCCTTACCAAGGTCAGGGTTACATGGATTCAATCCACATAGCCACACAGTCACTCCATAGCCTCTTATATTTGGGCCACTCACGTCCCCGGGAAGGGGAAGACAGAGCAGAGGTGACTCCATACAAACTGTCAGGAAAGCAGTCCTCAGCACTGCTGCTAGGCTGGGCCGATCTTCCTGACTTAATTTGACTGTTTAATCACCCTCATTTCTCTGCCTTCTGTGACTCCTTCTGAGTTAAGTGGGAACCCATATTCCTTATGGCATTCCAGATCCTTTAGCCATGGTCCCTGCCAGTCCATCCTGCCTCTTCCTGTCCTGTGCTATGCTTCTACCTGCACTCCTGTCCCAGCCAGAAAAAAAGCTTGTGCTTCCTGGAAATACTACTTCCTTAGTACAAGCCATTCCTTCTGCCTGGACTGCGTTTCTACTCTCTTGGTATCTGATGAACTCTCTCCTCAAGACTCAGTTCAAATGATCTCTCTTCTGTCAAGTCCTCCCTGCTTCTCCTAAGAAAAGTTGATCCCTCTGATCTTTGTGGAACTAAAGTATCTTGACTACCTCCTGCTGATGGCATGTATTAGGAATAATATGCTCATTACTTTTCTCTGGCTGACTCCTGCGCTAAGCTCCTCTAGGCCTTAGCCTGCTCTTCTTTGTATTCCCAACATCTAACATAGGGCCCAGCACATAGCATAAGCTCCCCACAATGTTTTTTGAGTAAAGGTAAGTGGGAAGTTGGTGAGTCATTTTTAGTATGACCTTATCTAAAGATAAGCAGCCCCACTTGTGTTATCTCTTCTTTTAATTCTCAGTTTAAAAAATGTAGACCTTCTATCATCTGAAGATGGCTCCCTAGGTTTCAAGAAGTTAGTGAGAGTGCCACCTACTGCATGTCTGTCTTGCCCCCTTAACTATATTAGAAAGGTAAGGGTGTCCCCAGGTGGTCCTCCGGGCTGTGACATGACCATGTCAAAGGCAAGGTCAGATAGCCTCCCTGACCAGTTTTCACGAAATTCTTCCTTCTTAAGCAAGAGAGCAGTCTGTCCCAGCCCGCAAAACTTGATCAAGTGCTACCCACTAACTTCTCTTTTATGGAAGTGATTTGGGGGCTGGAAAAAACATACAGCCAATTTAAAAGAACTAGAAACACACAGAAAAGTTAAAAGAATTGGAAACACCCATGTACCCATCATTCAGATTCTGCAGTCTGAATTTTGGCGTTGTTACATATCTGTCCACCCCTCCGAGCCATCTTCAGTCCATCGTTTTATGCATGATTTCGGTGTAAGTTGCAAGCACTAGTGCACTTCACCCCCAAACCCATCAGCATGTGTTTCACTTACTCAGGTTCATTATTTGTGTATGGTTCTCTTTCATGTACAATGTATATACAGGGAAGTGCACAATCCTTTGATGAACCATTTGATACATTTTGGCAAATGACACAACCCTTGTCACACTACAAGCCTGTCATGCCCTGAGAAAGCGCCCTGTGTTTCTTAAGTTGGAGCCGTTTCATCAAGCCAGGCCCTTCCCATTTGCTGTGCCCCAGTTCCCCCCAGGCATTCGTGTTCTCCTGTTGTTTTGCCAGTAGTTTCCCAAAACAGCAGCTTCTGCCTGCCCTTGATTTGCAGGTGCTCTCCCCTTCTCTGCTGGCTCCCTGCTAGTTTACATGAACCTGGAGAAAATCTGGAATGGACCCCGAGACCGGTTCTCTCTCCTGCAGAACTTTGCCAACGTGTGCCTGGCTGCTGCGGTGACCCAGACCCTCTCGTTTCCCTTTGACACCGTGAAGAGGAAAATGCAGGTGAGGAGTGACAGTAGCTCGTGGGCGATGCCTAGAAGTGTCTGTGGGTGGGTAATGCCAGCAGAGAATGCCAACCCCGAGTGATGCCGGGTTTCCGAGGGCCCTGTGACTGTGCAAATACCATGAGAACCCCCACGCCGTGGCATTTCTGCTGGCTGCTAACCTCAGGACTGTTGGCTGGAACCCAAGCTGCCACCTCATCCCATACTCCATTCCTGGTCCTTTATGATGCTCCCAATGAGGACCCCTTCTCTGTCCTCTCTTCCTGGATACCTCGCTTATGGTTCTTCTTTCTCCAAGACCTGCCAGGAGGAGACTGTAGAATACAGCTTGCTAACTCAGTCTCGCCCTGCTGCTTCCACAGTGAAGCCAACTGGCTTGGATGAAAATAAGCTGGAAGTGTAGCCAACAGGGGTCCGAGAGTCCCTGACTCCAGTGTTGCTGAGGTAGTGACTGCATTTCAGACGTGTCAAATGGGTGATGTCTCAGTAGGATTGACCATGTATTGGCCCTGTTGTTACCTGGGGAGACCCCCATCTTCTCTACAATCCACAGAGGCAAGAGTCTGGTAGCAGTGGATCCAAATAAATAATTAGCTTAGCCTAGAATAAGCTGCTTTACTTTTCAGTACTAGGGATTGAACCTTCTAGGGCCTTTGCACTGAACTACAAAATATCCCAGTTCTTTTTTTTTGGACACAAGTTTTCACTAAGCTGCTTAGTTGCCCAGGCTGGGCTCAAACTTCCAATCCTTTGCCTCGGGCTCCCATAGGTGTGTGCCATCACACCCAGTTTAGAATAAACCAATTTTGATCAAAGAAAAAATCAGACTGGTTCAAATAAAGCGTGGGAGGGCTGCAGCCACATGTGTATAACAGCAGAGTCACAGTCCAAGCAGGACTGAGGCTCTGCATCTTTCCATAACCCCACTCACTGCCTTAGAATCTACTCCTCCTGGCTTGCCTGGCTCCATCACCTCTTCCAGGCAAATCCTGCTTTATGCAATCACATAGTCCTGAAGTGCTGTATTGAAATCAATTCGGGCCCAGTTGGATGTACTATAAATGATTAGTCCCGCTTACTTGTTTTGTGCAAGATTCTGACTTGTCCCTCTGCTTTCTCAGTGTCCTCCCTACTTGTGCTTCCCTTTCGTACTATTCTTGGCTGGACTGGGCCACTGCTTACCTCAGCACTGAAAAGCCTAGAGGAACTCATTTATCACACACACTATCCTTACACTCTAACCAGTTGTCACATTGTTGTAATGTGGCATAGGTGCAAATTTAGAACAACCTTTGCGTGTGCTCATTTATAAAGAACATTATTTCTGATTTTTAAAAGTAATGCATGTATACTTTTAAAACGGTTAGTTGTGCTGGGTGCACGCCTATAACACCAGCTAGTTAGGAGGCTGAGGTGGGGGGATTTCAACTTCCAGGCCAGCCTGGCAGCATTCCAGGCAATCTAGCAAGGTCCAGCATTAAGTAAAATTTAAAATAAAGTAGGCTGGGAATGTATCTCAATGGAACAGCACTTGTGCAGTATGCACAAAGCCCTGGGTTTAATCTACAGTACTGCAAAAAATAGAATGGTTAATTCTATGTTTGACTACGATAAAAAGTAATATACATAGGTGGTAGAAAATTTTGGAAACACATAAAAGTATAAAAACGGAAACAATTACCCATAAACTGAACACCCATAGATTATAATTATCTTTCTTTTACATGTGTTCATATGTGTATGTATATATAAACATATGTATGTATATATAAGGTTATTTATTTTTACAAAATTGTGTTCAGAATGAGTTTTTTTACTTATTATACAAAGGGTATTGCTCCAGGCCATTAAATTTTTAATTATCAAATAATATTCTACCGTATGGATGTACCAGAAATAGTTAATGATTTCTCATAGTTTGAGTATTGAGGCTATTTCTAATTCATCAGCATAATTGCATTGCAATGAAAACCCTTGAATTTTCTCACATCTATGATGATACCCATAGGCTATAGTTCTAGAAATTGACTTATAGGTCACAAGACATGAATAGTCCTAAGGCTCTTAAGGAATTTTGCACTCCAGAAATGTATAGTTTACATTTGCACCAGTACTACGGGGGACTGGTTCATCTAAACTCTCATCAACATTAATATTATTGACACTTTTTAAGTCATTCTGAACCGAATACCACCCAAAAAGTGGTATCACATTGTTCTAACTTGAACTTTATTTTGCATGTTTTTCATACGTATTAGTTGACCTTTTGTCTTTCTTCCTTTCCCTTTTTTTTTTTTTTTTTTGGTGTGGTGCTGGGTATGGAACTCAGGGCCTCATGCATGCTAGGCAAGTGCTCTGCTGCTGAGCTACACCCCCAATGCTCTCTATTTCTTTATAAATTTTCTACTTATGCCTTTTTGCCTGTTTTATAGAATATTCAGCTTTTTTCTATTTATTAGTAAGAAGTCTTTATATAAAAGATATCAGCCCTTTGTTGTACAACCATATATTGCACATAGTTTTCCCAGTTTGACACTTGGCTTCCAATGCTATTTATATGTTGTTACTAGTGTCTTGTTGTATATATTTTTAAAATCTTATGCGATTATATCTTACTGTGTTTTTGTTTCCTTATTTTTCTGCTTAAAAGGCCTACCTCATCCCACAGTCTAATGACTATTCATTCACTTAATGTCCTTTAAATATTTTAGTTATAATTTTTACACTTAACACTTTAATACATTTAGAATTTACCTGGTACATGAAAGGAAGCAATCATCTAGCTTTTTAAAAATGTAGTTTACCAATTATTTAAGCACCATTTTTAATAATATGTCCTTTTGTCACTACTTTGTGATATTACTTTCAACACATACTAAATATTTGTATAACCTTTTTTAGGGTCTCCACCTCTGGGCTGTACTTTCTGTTCTATCGTCTGTCAGTTTGTTATTGTGTCAGCACAACATATTTCAATGTTCATAGCTTTGTAATGACCTTTAATCCTCATTGCTTTTCTTTGAAACATTTTCTTGATTATTCTCAGCCATTTGTTCTTCCTGATGCACTTTAGAATGACTTGTGTTTATGATTAGAACTAAAGTAGAAACTTAGAATAATTTATGTAAGATATTCTTTTTTGGGTACTTTTTTTGAGATAGGGACCCCCTGTGTAGTTCAGGCCAGGCTCGAACCCACTATGTAGCCCAGGCTAACTTTGAACTCAAAGATAGTCTATCAGTTTTTTAGAATCTCTCATTTTGTTTCAGTCTTCTTTCTTTGGTTTTTAACCATAAGAAATTGCCAATATCTCATTTCTCAATGTATTCAAGTGGCAACTTAATATATTTCAACCCTTAAGGAAAAACAATGTTTCTTTATGTGATGTTAATGTTCTTTAAAAAAAAAAAAATAGGACCGGGCGTGGTGGTGCACTCCAGTAATCCCAGTACTCAGGAGGCTGAGGCAGGAGGATCATTGCAAGTTCGAGACCAGCCTAGGCTAGAAAGTGAGCTCCAGGCCAGCCTGAACTGCATAGTGAGACCCTGTCTCAAAAAGACAAAAAAAAATTAAAAATAAAAAAATAGGTGACTTTTTTGTAATGCTGGGGATGGAACCCAGGGCCTCACACTCTGCCACTGAGTGACTGTACCACTGAGCTACATCCCCCAGCCCCAACAGGTACCTTCTTTTAAAAACAAGCTAAGGAGAGATAGGGTGTAAGGGAGATATGATATACTATAAAATTTTGCTCATTTTTTAAAAATATCTTGGTCCTAAGAATCTCTCTCACTGCCAGGAGCATCTCTCTAGCACTTTCTGCCATCTCTTATAACGTAGTATTCTTTATGCATAGTTCCCCTTGTGGGGGATAGGTCTAGTCAGGACAAAGGGTTTCTGATGAAGTCCAGTGACATCTAAATGTGAGGCCTGGAGCTCACTTTGTAGCCCGTAAACCTTTGCATGACTTTCTCTTCCTGATAGCTAGAACAGTGTCCTCCTCGGAGAGAATCTAGCTAACATGAGATTTAACATTAGAGTATGTCCTTATGACAGCAATCTGCTATAAACTGTAGTAGGACACACTAGAAGTGGGAATTCGAGGGCAACCACTGTCAACTTTTCCTTTGTGTAAGAACCTTCTCGATAATGTACACAGAGAGCTTCTAGAAGCTTTCAAGTCATGATGATTGAAAGGGAAAAGTCCAAAGATGTAACTGTGCTGTTTTTACAAAATAGTGTCAGTATGTAATTAGGAATAATATCATAAATGTCGTCCAAAGATACAGGCAATGAATTCTTATGGTTTCAGTAAAAATGTTGTTTTTCATGAGTTAATAAATATAACTTATAGTTATACAATAGATATAACCCGTGGTTATATAATATAAACATCTCCATCCATACTCTAAAAAATTAACCCCCAAAACAAAAACTAAGGGCTTTTAAATGTGAACATGGCATTTCCTTCTCTGGCCATTAGATGTCGCTGCAGTAAACAGCACAGTCTAAGGGCTCTGCAGCCCCAGCTCTGTGATCTCCGACCAGTTACAAACCTCACTATCCCTGCTTGAAATCCACCTTCAGTTTGGAAGATAAGGGGCCTAGAGACATCAGGCAAAAACCTAAAGCTGTTGTTTTTCCTGCAAAGCACACAATCCAAATTCACCAAGGAGAGAGAGCTTGAAGAACCGCCTCCCCCCACTGACGCGGGCAGGTTTTGCCGGCAGAATTGATAAGGGACCTTTGCCAGGGGACTAGGCTACTGTGACTTGAATGCACTTAATGGTAACATTTGCATTCCACTGGCTTTCCCACTGCACTGCCCAACGCAAAGCTAATCAATGGCAGGTGTCTGGTTTAAAACCAACTGGATGGGGAATTTTTCTCAACTCCCTACCCAGACTAGCCACTTTGTCTGAATCACTTGTTCTCCTAATATGCTTTTATCCAGAAACACACACACACACACACACACACACACACACACACACACAAAAGCAATCCGCCCATTTAGTGCCACATCAGGTTGGAACCCTTTTGAACATTAATGACAATAATCAGAAGTCTTGTTTAACCACCTGAGCCCTTCCTTCACCAGGCTTATACTCATTTTATTCCTTTTTTTTCTTTCTCTTGCCTTGGCTCCTGGCTGGCATGCTAGAGAATGGAGAGGTAAATACATTATGCATGTGCATGTTTTAATGGAACATTTCTGGTGGGGAGGGGGGGTCTGCCCTGTGCACCAAGGGAATGAGTGGCTCCAACACTACCCCACCTGAAGTGCCCTTCTGCCCACTTCTGTATAGCCTGGCCCTTTCATCTAGATCTCCCACACCTGGCCCAAATCCTGGGCCAGAGGAGACTGGTAGCACTTAGTGTATTGAGAAAACAAGTAGGAGAGGGAAAATATTGACAAAGATTACTTGGTGTGATGAATCTGTGGGCCCTTGAGAAGGACCAGGCAGTCCTGAGAAAAAGGTTCTCTGGGCAGGTGCATGCAGAGGAGAGAGGAAGACAGGCTGGAGGACACTGCCCTAAAAATCCAGGAAGGAGGTGAGAATGTGGGAGCCCTGGAACCTGTAGGCCTTGAAAAAGTCAGGAGGGAGGCACTGGGACCAAGCATGGTCCCCCACGAGTTTGCCTGACACCCTCCCTTCTTGCCCATAGTGAGTGTCTCCATTCCAACAAATATAAAACCAAGTGTCAGCCTGTTGCTTTATACTCTGGTGGACTTTGCCTCCACCGTAGCTCATGAGGTAAGCAGGGTTGGGCCAGGTCAGCATTTGAAGTGAAAGCACCTAAGATGAAGGACAAAGGTGGTATCCGAGTGGCACAGCTGACTGAGCAGGACACACGGCCGGTGAATAACAGAGGTCCCAGCCTGCTCACCTAGAGTCCAGGCTTGACCGAGGTGGCTGCCACCTTGAGCCGCCTTTGCTGAATTGCACACAGCAGCTTCATTCGTTCCCTCTCCGGATACTCATCCCCTTTCAAAGATTCTCATGATCAAATCTGTCTTGAGCCCCGACCTCGCTTCTGAGCCCTGGTCCCACATTTCTCACAGCCTGCTGAGCATTGCCATCTGGCCCTCACATCTCCACTGCCACCTCTAATTTAATATTTATCAGACCAACCTCTCCTTGCCCTAAAACTCTTCCTCAGGTTCTCCATTTCAGTGCCATCATTATAGCCATTACCCAGGCTGGAAATCCTAAAGTTAGGTTTGACTTCTGGCCTTGCCACTCACCCAGTCCACCTCAGACCCGCTTTCCTCTCCATGCCTAACCTCCCACACTAGTCTTTTTGATCCAACCTCTCCCCCAGTCCAGGACCTTATTAATGCCTATCTACGCTATTGTACAGTAATCCTTTAGTTTTTCTCCAGGATTCTAAAAACGATCATTAGCATTGAATACTAGTATATAACAGGCACTGCGCTAAGTTCTTTCTTGTCACTGTTTTGTTTAATCCTTGCAAGGTGGGCATTGTTATCCCCAAGCCCATTGACAGATGAGAAAACTGAGGCACTGGAAGGTTCTGTAGCCTGCCGGATCCCCACCCAGTGACTGAGCTGGGACATAAGCCCAAGCAGCTTGTCTCCCGGGCCAAGATTCGTTTCAGTGCCCTCAGCCCAGCCATGGGCTTCTGCTGGACTCATTTTCTTAAGGCCTGTGTTGTGTCCTCCTTTAATGCCCCCAGAGAATACTAAAAGCAAAACCCCTGGGCCTGGCCTGTTTTCCTTTACCAACTTTGCCATCCTCACTGCACAGAGGCCCTTTATACCAGAAGTTGCAACATCAAATGCCTGTTGGAACTCGCAAGTAACCTGGAAAGGAGAATGGGGAAACCCGAAGAACATACCCTCATCCCCTCAGTCCCCGCGGACTTGAAGTGCATTCCGAGCCATCGTAGCTTTTGAAAGCATTCTGGAGAGCTGAACTTTACAATATGTGATTAGCATTTAAATATGGATAGCAGAAAGGAATAGAATGAGCCAGTGGTGGCTGGGGCAGGCTACAAGCTTGTCTTCTCCAAAGGATGGATGCCATTTAAAATGCAGGCCCAGTTTCCAAGGGAGCCTAAAACTCAGATTTTTTAAATCTCCCCATTTTTCAGTGTTGCAAATAAAAATCAAGTACTGATTGGGCTAAATAAAGCATGCCTTTTTTATGACCTCTGCTGTATTGAAGCCTCCAGCACCAGTGAAAGGACTTCCCTCATTCCCCTCCCCCATCCCTGAAGACTGGATGTGTTTTACATTCCAGTCACCACACCTTTGTTCCTGTGGCTGCCTCTGCCTCCGAATCTCAATCTCTGGGCTTCTTAAAGGTTCGGCTGAGTTTGCCTCATGCAGGCTGTCCCTCCAGACCTACTGTGGCATGATTTGTTGCTTTTGTTTGACAAGTGGGTCAGCTTTTCCCACCCCTTAAACAGCCATCTTATTGCAATGGCTGAAAGCAGACGTTTGGCCTTTGTATCACCGTGGGGCTGCCCCAGACCACTGGGAAGGGCATTCTGGGGCAAGAGAAGCTGAGTTTACAGTCCGTTCTTTCCATAACTGGATGCTAGGTTTTCACTGACCCACCTCTGAGCCCAAGGGCAAGGTTCTTTTGTTCTAAAACTCTTGTGGAGGCATACCTCCTTTTATCCAGCGCAGTTAGCCTACGTATTGGAGCCAGCCAGTTTCTTTACAGAGCATTTCTATCCATGCCCCCACCTTTTCCATAGTCAGCACATGGCCCTGTCTTCCCTGTCAGAGCACCTGCTCATGTCTTCTGTCACTTTGCCAAGCAGTAGTCTCCTCCTTGATGTCCTTACCTTGCTTCTGCTGCAGGTTGAGCATCCCTCATCCAAAATCTGAAATGCCCAAAATCTGAAACTTTTTGAGCACCAGCATGACACCAAAAGCGAGAAATTCCACACCTGACCTTATGTGATAGGTGGCAGTCACGATGCAGGCACACTAAAATTACTGCATGAAAGTTCCTCCATGCTATGTACGCAAGGTGTAGAGGAAACATAAATAAATTTCATGTTGATATTTAGGTCCCATCCCCAAGATATCTCATTATACACATGCAGATATTCCCAAATTAAAAAAAAAAAAAAAACACTTCAAATTCCAAGCATTTCAAATAAGGCATACTCAACTTGTATAGCTCTCTTATGGCTCATATCACATACTTCCTTGTATTATATCTTTTTGTATCCCTTATTTTCTCTAAATTGCAAGCATTTTACTGGTGGGAAGTATGTATTACACATTTGTATATCCCTACAACATTTAGTCACATGTAGCGGGCACTGAATACTCGTTTAAAAATGAGTGAAGTGGCCAGGAATGTAGCTCAGTGGCACAAGTGCCTGCCTGGCAAGTGCAAGGTCCTGAGTTTGATTCCCGGTACAAAAAAAAAAAAAAAAAAAAAAGAGAATGAAGTGCAGGGCGGCCTTGGGAAATCTCACCTTAAGCACAGCATTGCACCCTCACTGCTGCTGGGTGGTCCCCAGTCTGTGTGGTTAGACCTACCAAAGCAGAAGGTAAGCACACCCAGGCCTGCCCCCTCCCAGCCAAAGGAGACATCTGCTTGTCCCCTGCCTAAAACTGCCTATGTGCTGCAGTTCCCAAATACACGATCTTCCGTGTCCGACTTTAGCAGTCCGGGTGTGTGCAGCCAAGGGCAACAGCTGTGACCACTTCAAACCGGCAAATATGCTAGAAGGCCAGAGGAGAGGATCCTCATGATATTTTTGTTTATACTTCTTAGTGCCAGCCTGCTGCCACTTTGTATGGTACCAGGAAGGGTTTGCCAAATCATAAAACTGTCAAATTTATGTTTTTTTAACTGATGGCTTTTAGTACATGTAACCAGGTCTAAATGAATGTGTGTAAATCTGCTCTTCGGTAAACATGAGGAAAACCTACATTAGGAGAGGTGATAACAGGAACACCTGCCGTGACATTAAGAAACTGTCACCACATAACCAGGCGTGATAGTGCACATCTGTAACCCAGCACGCTGAGAGGATTACAAGCTTTAGGCCAGCCTTAGACATTTAGCTAATTTGGGAGAGATTGTATCAAAAAAAATGTATAGAAAGGCTGAGGATGTAGCTCAGTACAAAGACTTTGGGTTCATTCCCTAGTACAAAAAAAATTGTGACTATAAACCAGTAACCATTTACTGGCCAGGTAATGTGTACAAGGCAGTTTCTTAACCCATTCAATCCTATCGCCCCTACAAAATAAGTATTGTTGTTATTTCTCTTTCATAGATGAGGAAATGAGGCACAGAGAAAGTTAGTCACTTGGCCCTGAGTGGTGGAGCTGGGACTTGAACCTGGATCCCTCCTTCCTTATGCTCTTTTATATACCCCAAGTGCAGGGGCTTGTGCCTGTGTAGGTAACTGCTTCGTTCTAACTTCAGTTCCTTTGCCTGGGGCGGGAGTACAGGATAAAGGGGAGGGAAGCCGAACCTTGCAAAGTGGGAGCTGCAGCATCAGTGCAGGAGGAGCTGAGAAAATAATAGTGTGCATGCTCAAAACTGGTAGGCACAAACCCATTCAGGCTGCTACTTTAAAAAATACCATAGTTTAAAAACAACAAACATTATTACCCACAGTTCTGGAGGCTAGGAATTCCAGAGTCAAGGCAGATTTGGTGTCTGGTGAGGGCCTGCTTCCCAGTTCATGGAGGCCATAGTCCTGCTGTGTCCTCACAGTCAAGGGCCCAAGCAGGTCCCTGGGGCCTTATAAGGCCGTTAATCCTATTCATTTAAGGCTCTGCTCTTGTGAACTAATCGTTTCTCAGTGGCCCAGCCCCCTGAGACCATCACCTGGGGTTGCAACTTCAACATAGACTTTTGGGGAGACACAGAAGTTTCAGACCACAGCAATCCTGGCTTTGGCAGGGGAACAGTTAATGCAAGTTAGAGGGGAAGAAAACGTAGTAGGAAAACAGGGCTGTTCTGGGGCTCAACTGATAACAGAAAGCAGCCTTATTGGCAGCTTTGACTTGAAGATCGTGGTAGGAGCAGAGAGCCATAGCCATAGATTCCTCAGCAGCCACAGACCCTTTCGCCAACCACAGACTGACCACGGCTGCTCCAGATCACTGGGAGGAAAGCCTTGGTGGGAGGAACGCAAGGGCGGAGCTCCGGGAGGGAAGGAGAAATTGCTCTCATGGCCCCGCTAGGAGATGCTGGCAGAGGTGAGGGTTTCTCCTACCTCAGCCTCTCCTGGGTGGCAGAGCATCTATTCTCAGTAGGAATGGAGCTATTTTCCTAACAGAGCCCGCTTACCTGCCGGAAGTACAGTCTTGGGGCTGAGTGAGAGGGGGTGACAAAGTCACCTCTGTTGCAGTTTCAGTTCTTTGCTGTCATCTTGCTTTGAGGTCTGGCCACTTGGAGGGCTCACTTCTGCTAAGTGGGCAGCATTGGCTTGGCACTTAGGGGAAAAAGATGCCTTCCAAATCCAGGTAGATGTCTGGACGTCCCTTAGGCAAGGTCACTTTTTAGAGCATTGTGATTAAAGTGAAGCGAAAGGAAAACTCTCCCCCTTTGTTTTGTCAAAGGTGTACTGTGCCCTAAATACTTTGGGGATGGCAGTTGTTGATCATGGAAACAAGACTGTCCCTAGAGGGCAGGCAGGAGGGAGGAGCCTTCCTAATTCCACTGAAGGTAAAATCACTCTGCCTTTTTCTCCTGACCTGACCTCTGCTACTCCTTTAACGATAAAAAGGTCTGGGAGTCTGCCTGGCAACCCTGTGCTAAGCAGGCTTCTTTGAACTCCAGCTAACCAGTAACAGCTGCTAAGATAGGAGCTTCTACCCACCTTCCTCCCCCAGAGTGGAGGTGAAGAGAGACAGGGAAAAGGAAAGAGGTCCCAGAACATAGCTGCTGTCCACCACAAAAAGCCTAGAGTTAGCTCTTAGCACGCACATGACCCCTTGCTGCTGTGGGGAGAAGATGGAGACTCCTTTGCTGCCCCCTCCACTGGCTTCCAGCCAATTTTGAAATTTCCACTTTTTCCCCACATATGTGTCACTGACTTGGTTTTGATGGTTGTGTTCAACTTGAGGTTCTAATGAACCCACTAGGTCAGTGAATCCTAGTGTAAGCTTTGGATCCCAGCCTGCCCGTTACTCCTGTGTGAACTTGGATCTGAGCCTCATCTTCCTCATCTGTAAAACATGGGGATGAGAGTTATGCCTACCTCAAATACCTATAGAAGAGACTGAATTAGGTTAATGCAAATCCAGAGCCAGACATGTAACCAGTGCTATTTTTACTGTTCTGAGAGCATCCCTTCAGAATCTATACACAGCATACAGGGCCTGGTTAGATCTATAAAGCCAGTCCGAGTGTTTCTGCATTCCCTGATTACTGTATCCACAAATGAGCCAAGATCACAAAACCTTAGTAGGCCCTTGCTCTCTGCAGCTAATGATGAGCAGGGATGGTAGGACAGTTAATGATTCTTTGGTTAATTTAGTGGACATTTACTGAGAGGCCACCATGCACAAATCCTGCATAAATCTGTATGTTCTCAGCCTTCTGAAAACTCATCTTCCAAATCTTTTTCTTCACCTGCCCTATAATCTCACCCTTAGTCAAGCTGACAGTCTCAAAGTTGGCTCTTCTAAAAGCTGACCAACGGCTACTATGCATGGGGTTCCCCAGCCTGGCCTAGGCTTTGGCCTTGCCTCAGCCTGTTCTGCTCACTTGCACCTCAGTTGCCTTCTCTGCACAGTCCCAGCTGCATGCTCTTGTCCTCCCTGCCCCCTACCCCGTGGCCACACAGGAACCCACTGTTTCTTCTGTCTCTGCCCAAGCAGAATACTAACCTGCTGTCATTTGCTGGCTTCTCCCAGAGTGACCGCAGGCATTCCCAGTGGGCTGTCATGCCCCTGGCCTGCTGCTGAGATGGGACGCACACTTTGGTGGTGCTCAGGGCAGCTAGGAGGCACACGTGTTAGAGGCAGTTGCCTACCCACACTGTGTGAGCATCCCACTATAAAGAGCAGCTTCCCAGCTGTACGCAGAGAGCTATTCGGGTCCCAGCCATTACAAGAGAAATGGGTCATGTGACTCACAGGACAGAAAGGCCTTTTTATTCCAATATGATTGGGGTTCCCCCCAACCCTTGATTATTGTTCATTTTCCAAAACATTTGAGCCTGCTACCACACCTGCCTTTCAAGTGGTTTGGGAATTGGGCAGCTGGTCTGCAGGTTGAATCCCATATTGTCTATGAAAGATGAAAGTTGCTTCTAAATGACAAGTTGAAAGGGCCTTAGCTCCAGCTGGCAGACTGTCTTTACTAATTCTTTTCTCTCTTTCTGACTTCTCTCTGTCTGTGTCTCTCTGTCTCTGTCTGTCTCTCTCTGCCCCCCTTTCTCCCCTTTCCTCTCCCTCTCCTCCAACCCCAATTTGTTCACTTTATTTCCCATACTGGCCTTGAACTCCTGAATTCAAGCAATCTTTCTGTCTCAGCCTCCCAGGTAGCTGGAACTACAGGTGCATTCCACCACACCTACCTTTGTCTCTCACAGTTAAGTATTCTCTCTTTTGCTGAGGATATAGCTCAGTGTCATAAGTGCCTGCCTGGCAAGTGCAAGGTCCTGAGTTCGATCCCCTGTACCAAACAACAACAACAACAAAAAGTATTCTCTCTTTTGAGCAGGCTGTGAATGAACATGATAGAAAATCCAAAAGGTGCCATAAGTATACCATATTGAAAACTAAGTCTCCTCACCCTTTGTCCCTTAGCCATCCATGAGACGGCACTTTGTTAGCAGTTTCTTGTCTGTACCCTGCCAGAGAAGGTCTATGGAAAAACCTGCATAAACACGCACACTTATGTTCTTCCTATATTACAGGTACTCTTCTGCACCCTGATTTTATCACCTAAAAATGTCTTTGAGATGATATCATATCAGTACACATGGAGCTGCCACGTATTTTTAAACTGTGACACAGTATTCTGTAGTTCAAATTGTAACATAGTATTCCATAGTGTTTCAAGGCAAGTGAACTCCTTGTTTCAAGGCAAGTGTTTGATGTTTTGTTTTGTTTTGTTGTGGTGCTGAGGACAGAACTCAGGGCCTTGGACATGCACTTCACCATTGAGCTGTATACTCCGAGGCTATGACGTCTTTCTTTATTGGTGGACATTGAGATTATTTCCAATCCTTAACTAATGGGGCTGTAATACTCTTAGAACATACATCATTTCACACATGTGCAGATATATCTGTAGCGTTATTTCCTCAAAGTAGGATAGCTTTGGTCAAAGGGTGTGTATATTTTACCTCTTAATAAATACTGTTGAATTATTTCAGGACCTGTGGAGAGAATGAATAACCAAAACGATGCTTCTGTTGAAAGGCCTCTGTGAAGTTTATATCAGAAACTTTCAATTGCTTTGCTTTGAAGTATTTATTCTTCACTTTCTTCTTATGTAAGTCTGTTCCTTCTTTCCTTCAGTGTATATTAAGCATCTACTATGTGCCTGGAATATTGGTAGACTTTTAGGATATAACCATAATCAGACAGGCATCATCACTGCCCTCATGATGGGGTGGGAGGGTTTGCTGGCTGCCTGGATTTGTTTGCCTGCCCACCATTGAGAGTATGTGAAGCCCCTAAAAATGGGAAATGAGTTTATTCTTTGGCCAAATTGGTAGGGCAGCTACTCTGCCCCTCTCAAGCACACCAAAGTACTCCAGTGTATGGACAGGGTCAGGAAATAGGCATGTGTAGGTTTAGCCAAGCTTGGCCCACCAGAGGGCCCAGGGAATGTTAAATCCTCCTTAGCACCCAAGCTGGGGGGTACAGTTTCTGTTTTGGTCATGGGGAGCCTGAAGAAATAGGTTGTCTTTTTTAAAAAAAAGAAATTCTAATTTTTAAAGATTCTACATAACCTCTTGATTACAATGGTATCTATAGTCAGGGAGTAGGGCTGTGACAGGGGGTAGGAAGAGAACACGTGAAAGAAATAATTGTCTCATTACAAACCATGCTGCATGCAATGAAGAAGCACAGGGGTGACGAAAGCAGTCAGTAGGCTCCTGACCTAAGCTGGGGAGCTGAGACTTCCTGAGGAAGTACTGTTTACTCTGATCAGTAAGAAAGGCTGACCAAGGCAGAGGAAATGGGAGGTGTGAAGTTCTAGAGGCAGGAAGGAGCATGGAGTTGGGCCAGCAGCAAGGATTGTATGAACTGGAAAGGGTATTCAAGGTCATCTGCCCTCAGTCTCCTTGAAACGTGAGGAGACCAAGGTCCAAAGAAGTAGATGATTTGGCCAAGATTACACAGGTAGTGGCAGAGCCAGGCCTGGCTCCCTGGTTTTCTTAGGTAATGTCATCCTGCAGAATCCAGTGTGCTCCCCCGGTGCCTTAGTTATTGTTTTCATTGCTGAGACGAAATAGCAGACACCCAAAGGTAAGGGAGGAAAGGTTTATTTAGCTCACAGTTTGTAGAGGTTTCACTCCATAATCAGCTGACTCCAAGGCAAGGTGGCCTGGCTGACAGACATAGAAAAGGAGAGACAGGTTTATGGCAGACATAAAGCAAAGCAAGCAAGACATCTTAGCAGCTTTTCTCTGCCCCTTTTATATTCCCTCTGTGCCAAACCAATCAGTGGGCTGATTTAGTAATCACACACCCTTAATCCCGGCATCACACTCTCTAGATTCAGCCACCTCTGAAAAGCCCTACCTAGACTGCATGAGGCTTTGGGGGGACATCCGGACGGAAGCCATAACACCCAGAGAGCTGGGGATCTGAGGCAGACAGCTACAGTTTACAGTTTGGATAGTCGCCTGGCTTTGTACAGAGGGAGGATTTAAGTTCGGGTGCTGGTGACTAACAGTCTGACACATTCTGTTTGTCTTTACTAGTGTAATAGTTTGGATAAATGCAGTCTGTCATTCCAGTCTAACAGGTTGGTTTGGTCTTCAGCATATTTGTCTCTTCCAAGTTCTGAATAATCATAATGCCGTGCACAGTAGTAGTTACTTATTTAGTGCTTGCTGTTCATCAACTACAGTTTTAAGCACTCTGCATTAAATCATTTAATATGGACAGCAACTCTATAAGGTAGGTATGAATATGACCCCCTTTTATAGATGAGGAAATTGGGGCTTAGATAGGTCAAGGCACTTTCAGAAGGCCACAGAGCTAGTGCACAATTGCAGGCAGTCCACGCCTTCCCCAGGCACTCACAGTGCAGTCAGCAGGCCGATGGACTCTGAGCCCTGAGCTACCTGTGCTATGGAAGGCACACACTGGTGGGGGTCCACTCTGGCTGCACATCAGAATCACCTAGGCGCTTGTCCAAATGCTGATGTCTAGGCCTCGCCCTAGGTCAGTTAAATTGCAGCCTCTAACCAGGCGTGGTGGCATATGCCTGTAATCACAGCACTCGAGAGGCTGAGGCAGGAGGACCTTGCAAGTCCCAGACCAGCCTGGACTAGTGAGCTCAAGGTCAGCCTGAACTGCATAATGAGACCCTGTCTCAAAAAGACAAAAAAAAAAATTGCAACCTCTAGGGCCAGAGCCCAGTCACTGATGGTTTGTAAACCTTCCTTGGTTATCTTAATATGCAGCTGAGGGTTGACAAGCACTAGTATTTAGCCTAACCATTCCTTCATCCTTTAGGGATAACCAGTAACACATGCTTGCCTTTGTATGCTAGATACCCATTTAATACAGCGTTTGTAGAGGCATTTATTCATACTCTCCCACAAGTTCTGGTCTTTGCATAAAGAATCCATTCAAGCTGGCATGCTGCTGCACACCTATAATCCCAGCACTGAGAGAGGCTGAAGTAGAAGAATCACAAATTCAAGTCCTACCTGGGCAACTTAGTTAAGGCCCTGTCTCAAAATAAAAATTTTAGAAATTTAAAGGGCTAGAATATACCTCAGTGGTAGAGAATCTCTGGGTTCAACCCCGAGTATCAGAAAAAATAATCCATTCAAGCTAAGTGCGGTACATGCCTATAATCCCAGCTACTCAGGAGGGTGAGGCAAGAAGTTTGCAAGTTCTAGGCCAGCCTGAGCAACTGAACAAGACCCTGCCTCAAAATATAAAAGGGCTGAAGAGGTAACTTACTAGTAGAGTGCCTCTGGGTTAAATCCCTAGTTGTGGGAAAAAAAAGAAAGGGAGAAGGGGGACAGGGCACATTTATGTAGGGCCTTGTAGCCTACAGGTGATATGTGAGAGCCAGTTTCCAGTGGCTCGGAGGACCTGCTTGTTGAATTTCAGGAAACCTGGGAGCTGCTGGACCTCACATTTGATAGCCTGAAATCAGCCATGGTGGGAATATTTACATCATTGAAATTAGAAAATGCTGCAAGTCAGAGTTTTATTTCCCCTAAAAACCCAGTTGCTATATATGTACCACCACATTGCCACTGTAGCTTGTAGGCTGCAGTAAAAAATTTAGATTTCACTCAAAGTTGGATGTAAGCCATTAAAATATAATATGCAGATGAATCAAAGGATCTGATTTTTAAACACTACTGCAGAGAATTCTTAAGAGGCAGAAGGCAAGAAAGCCACTGAGGAAGCTACCACCGTAGTCCACATGAACAAGGGTGGTGGCTTAGAGGGTGCATGAAGTAAAAACATCTGAGAGCTCATTAAGGTCCGAGAGTGAATATGAATGACCCTGGATTCATCACAAATTGATTATAACTGAGTGGGAAGAGAACGCATGTAGTTTAACACCTTTCTGTTTTAGTTGCAGTAGTAGCACCAGGTTGCAGAGTGGTTACCTAGCCTCATGAGTTGGGCTTTTGCAGTTCTTACCAGAAACTGGCTAAAGATGAATAATATTCTTTCCTAGCAGAATAAAATTTCTTTTCTACTCACACATAATTTCCTCTTTTCAATGTTTCAGTCATACAGCTGCAAGACGAACTTGAAATCTTGCAATTAGGCAGATTCTTTCTAAGGGGAGAGGAGCCTTAATATCTGCTGGACAGCTTTCTTTACTGATGTAGTAAAAAAGAAAGGGGACCGAGTGTGAACATTGTTAAGAAAAACACAGTAAAATCAGAAATCAACCAAAGCCTCCTGACCATTTTGGCAAATGTAACCACAGGCCAGGAGACTCGGCCTGTCCATCTCATGTTCTGGTTTGTATCCTCTGGCCTGTGCTTAGTTGTTACTGTACCTCAAAGGAAAGGCCCTACTCAGAAGTTTCATCTTCATCCTGATGGAGAAGTCTCAATTTTTAAAGTGTACACTAGTTGGGCTTGGTGGCGCATGCCTGTAATCCCAGCACTTGGGAGGCTGAGGCAGGAGAATCTTTGTGAGTTCAAGGCCAACCTGGGCTGCAAAGTGAGCTCAAGGCCAGCCTGAACTGCACAGCAAGATCCTGTCTCAAAAAAAATAAATAAATAAAGTACATAACATTGATCCTTCAAGCTAGATTAATAAGGAAAGATATGAGTCATTAATAGAATATAAAGAACTATGAAACCAATAATTTCCACATTACTTAAAATTCTCATAACCCAGGGCTTAGTAAGCAAGTTAATCATAAACAGCATGATTATGGGAATATTTGAATTCTTTACCAAAAGAAGCTGCTTTTAAGCCTACTAAATAGCTGTTTACAACTACTAATGGACAGCACCATGGAGCATTTTTGTTTTCATTTTCTTTTTTTTGCAGTGCTTGTGATGGTACTCAGAGCCTCACACATCCTAGACAAGTGCTGTACTGCTGAGCCACATCCCAGTTCTTCGCTGAACACTTACAGTGTTCCTGGTGGTCTTCATTGTCTCATTTAATTTACGCAGCAACTCTAAGAGATAGGTATTATTATGTCCATTTCTGACATGACGATATTGAAGCTTAGCGAAGTTAAGGAACTTACTTATCAAATAGCTGGTGAGTGGGTAGGAATTCAAATGCACATTTGTGTGGTGCTAAAGCCCATGTGCAGAGAGAATGTTAGTGCTCTATGTAGGAACCACTCAACTATGCCCGAAAGTGGGGATTGAATGTTTCTCTGCTAGATTGTCCGTCAACCTAGTTCCAGCCATATATGATAAAAGAGGATCAGATTTTACTAATTCAGACTGACTCCTCGCTACACACACCCACTAGTTGGAATTAGTGATATTTTACTCTGTTTTATTAAATGTTCTATTTATAGGAGAGGGGTTATAAGAGAAGGTAAAGTCTAACTTAGGCAAGGTGGCCACCATCACTGCCAGGGCTGTGCAGCACCAGGAAGTGAGGCAGGGTGTCCTGTGAGGACACGTTATGTAGCTGTCAGGCACAGCACATGTTGTAGTTTCAAGCCTTGGAGTCTAGAAGCTGAGGTCAGGGGATTACCGGTGGACAGGATCCTGAGTGCAGACTGCAGCAGCCTAGGAGGTGAAGTCTGTGGCTTCTGGTCCTGCCTATGCTGTACGCTAGCCAGAGGCTTTGATTAAGTCACTCTTCTGAAGGTCATGGGTTTTCATCTGTAAAATGAAGTAACTAGACTGAGAGTTCTTAAGGTCCCTTTCAAATTTTGAGTTTGTGCTTTGGGGATTCTTAGTTCTCAGGGCCTAGAGTAATCAAGACCTTGAAGATCTAGGGCTCAGAAGGGAACAAGAAAGAATCAGAAGCTGGGCATGGTGTTGCAGACCCATAATCTCAGAACTGTGTGAGGCTGAGGCAGAAGGATGGCAAGTTTAGCCCAGCCTAGGCAACTTAGATACTTAGTATCTCAGTCATTTCGTCATCACTGAGATGCAGTACCCAACATCCCCAACTTAAGGAAGGAAAGGCTTATTTTGGCTCATGTTTCAACCTGTGCTCAGCTGGCTACAAGGCAGGATGGCATAGCAAAGGGGCATGGCAGAGGTGAGCTGCTCAAGACACGGCATCCACAAGGCGGATAAAGTCAAGGGTGGAGCCAGGAAGGAAGATACAGCTTCCCAGCCTACACCCCCAGTAACCACCTCTTCTGACCACACTCCGCCTCCCAGCACCATGCTTAGCTATTAACCCATCAGTGAATGATTCTGCTGATGACTATCAGGCCCCCATGATCCACTCACCTTTCAAAAGCTCCACTGGGAGTGCATGAGGCTTTGGGAGGACATCTAGATATAAACCGTTACAATTAGCAAGACCTTTTCTCAAAATTTAAAAGTAAAAAGGGGCGGGATGTAGCTCAATGGGAAGGCCCTGGGTTCAATTTCTAGTACCACAAGAAAAATGAAAGACATGTCAAAGGGACACAGAAGCCCAGCTTGAAGGGAGTCCTCTCCTCAACACAGGTGAATGGATGGAGCATGCAGATCTTGGCACAGGACACAGGGTCCAGTTTCCAGAGGAGGGAGAGATGGAGCAAGCCTGGAGTTGTCTGTTGTTTCATTGTATTCCCTGTCCCCTCTCTTTCTCACTAGCAAAGGCCCTTGCACACCTGGACACAGTGAGATGGTGATTTGTGGCAATAAGAGGCCCCCATCTCCTTGGAGCTAGCACTCCAAGAGGCTGAAGCAAGAAGATCACAAGTTCCAGCCCAGTCTCAGAGAGACCCTGAGGTCTCTTTTAAAAGGGCGGAGGATGTAGCTCAGTGCAAGGACCCTGGTTCAACCACCACGACCATAAAAGAAGGGAGGACCTCCCATTTTTGTGTGGAGTGGCAAGCAGATGGACCTGAGCAGCCACTAACAAGAATGTCAGTGAGGGAGAGAGTAGTCCAAACGGAAACCGTGACATAATGCTCTTCCTGCAGTGTGAAGGATGAATTAGAAAGGACAGTAGTAGGCCCAGGAGGGCAGTAAGGGGCCTGCAATGAAAATGCATGAGATGATAGAGGCGTGCACTGCAGAGGCAGCAGTGAGGCTGCAGAGAAGCAGATGGATCTGAGAAATACTATATTTAGAGTATAAAATGGGTAGGACTTGCTAACTGATTAGATAGGGCAATAAGGGTGGTGAATTGAAGGAATCGCAGGCTTCTAGCTTGGGGCATCTGGTTGAATGGTGGATCTATTTACTGAGAATAGAAATACAAGAGGGGCTGGATGTGTAGCTCCATGGTACATCATTTTTTAGCGTGCCTGGACCCTGGATTCCACCCCAGTAGCACAAAGTAAGAAAAAGAAGTGAAAAAGAGAATATATTTGACCCCAAAAGGAGAAAGTCAGTAATGGGTTCTAGGTGTGTCAAGTATTTGTATGTATGATCCAGGTGGAGGCATTAATCCAGTAGGCAGTTCAGTGGTTGGTTTTGAAGCTCCAAGACTAAAGATAAAGATTTAGGAGCCATTTGCCTATAAATGGTGCTTAAAGCCATAGCTGTGGTAGAATTTCCAAGAATGGAGGTATGAATTGAGGAAGAGAAAGACTTGCTGGTTATCAGTGCCTAATATTGCCCAAAAATACAGTAAGAAAATGGCCCAAAAGTATCCATTTGATTTGGCAATTAGGAGGTCACTACATTTGATACATTTTGTTTACTCAAAAATATATTGGAGGGGGTGCTGGGAATTTAGCTCAGTGGCATAGCGCCTGCCTGGCAAGCACGAGGTTGTGAGTTCAATCCCTGGTACCAGAAACAAACAAACAAATATATATATATGAGGGCTGGGGATACAGCTCAGGGGCACAGTGACTTGCTTGGCAAGTGCAAGATACTGAGTTTGATTCCCAGTACCAAAAAAGTAAAGTCCTGATAGAAAAGTTATTGGATATCGACTAAGGATGCTAAGGATAAGTGCTGACCAAAAAGATTAAAAAAATCTCTATTCCCATAGAGCTGAAATTCTAGTTCAGTGGAGAAAAAGAAAAAAAATTTTTAAACAAATTATACCAAATATTAAAAAGTGGTAAGTGCTCTGGAGAAAATAAAAATAGGAAAAAGATACAGGCCTGGAAAGATTCAGATAAGTGGAGAGAGGGAGGCAGTTGCTAGACTGCAAAGAGTAGAGCATTGAGTGAGAAGTAAGGAGGTAGGCTCACCCTGAGGCAGCTGTTCCAAGAAGCACAGATGAAAGGGGAAGGAGATGTCCTCCCACAGGTGAATGGATAAACTGTGGTGTAGCCATGAAATGGATTACTACTCAGCAAGAAGAACAGCCAAACTCTGAATGAACACAACACGGATAAATTTCAAAGGCATGCAGCTGAGTGAACGAAGCCAGTCTCAAAAGGTTCTGCTTCCATTTCTATGACATTCTCACAAGAAAAACTACAGGAAAGGAAAACAGATCAGGAGTTTTCTGGGGTGGAAGTAGGGAAGGCCTTGACTACAAAGGAGCATGTTGGGGGCCCGTATTTGAGAATTTGGGGGCCCACAGAACAATTCTGTATCCTCCTTGTGGTGATCTCACAAATCTATACAAGTATTCAAACTCCTAGAACTGTGGGCACAAACAAGGGGTCGTGTGTTAATTTGGGGATGAGACAACGCGTAGTATCTTAAGGACAAAATTCGGATTGATGGAAGGAGCTGCTTTTGAGATGGGAGGAACTTGAGTTTATTCATGTGCTCAGGGGGGAAGGCAGGTCTCTTGAGAAAGGTGCCCAAAAAATTCAAAGGCGTGAGACCCAAAACACCTCTGGGAAGGAAAGACTTTTGTGAAAAGAAGCAAGATTAAGGCTCTGGCTGGAGATGATGTGCATACCTATAATCCCAGCTGTTCAAAACACTGAAGCAGGAGCATGGCAAGTTGGAGTCCCACCTGGATAACTTTGCCTCAAAATAAAAATAAAAAAGGGTTGAGCATATAGCTCAATGCCCCATGAATTTAATCCCCAGTACTGCCAAAAGAAAAAAAAAGGTTGAGGTCCTGTATAATGTCTGGTTTCTCCATGGACGAGGAGGGCATGTCAGCCGTAGAGTGGAGGAAATGGGTGTAGAGGAAGAGTGCAGTAAGGCTTGGCAAAGCCGCTGTGAGGAATGGGAAAGGGTGCTTTGCAGGCCTGCTGTGTAGTCTGAGGGGCAGCCAAGGTCAGAGGCCGTGAAGCTTCCACTGTCCCCATCAGCCTCTACAGATTCAGCAGCAGCAGTGTGGAGCACAGAGGGGGTTTGAGCGGGTGGGGATCAGCCACAGGACAGGCTCCACTCCTGAAAGCTATCTACAAGGGAATAGCAGACAAGTAGTGTCAGTTCTATAGAGAGATGATATATTAATTTTGAGCATTTTGAGAGTAGGAGCAAAAAAGAAAAAAAAAGAGCTGCATGAATGAGAAAGGAACATGAGGCCAATGGCTTGCTCATAGCCTAGAGATAAAGGATCGGGCAGGTGACCAGAGGGGTCAATGTTCTTGAAAGGATTTGACAAGTACAAATTCAGAGTGAAGTAGCTGGATAGATGAGGACTCTGGTCAAAAGAGTCCGATATGTAAGATTGCAGAAGTGGGCATGAGGAGAGCTAGTAAGTACAGTGAGGGAGTCAAATGATAGAATACTTTCAACTTGTGACAAATTTCCTCCTCCTTCTGGGCTCTTGTCCTCAAGATGACAGAGAATGAAGTCAACAGATACTTCGCACTAAGGCGCATAAGTTTGGCGTCTACACACATACAGACTTTGGCAGGCGGTGTTGGGCGCGTGAAAATGAAACTGTGGTTGCCTCTTTTGTTGACCTCTGACATCAGAAAGACAGACTTCACTCACACTCCAACTTCTGGGAGCTTGTTTCAGTTTACTCAGGCTCCTGTGCTTAACTGCCTACTGTCCCTCTAGCTCCTGGTCTCAAACATACTACTAATTAATAGCAACCCTAGCTCGTACGTATTGATCCTGCTATATGGCTGACAGGCTAAATGCTTTACATTGAATTTTCGCAACAGTCCTATGAAGTAGACATTATTCCTATTTTCTTACTAAGGAAACTGAGGTTCAAGAAGATTATGTAAGTCGCCTAGGGTCACATGGCTAGTAAGGGGGAAGCCAGGACTAGAACTTGACCTGTCCAACTCCAAGGTTACGCTCTTATTACCGTTACTCAGTGCCTCTCCCACATGGCAGATCCTGGTTCCACTGCCACAGAATGCTATAGACATTTCACAATCAGCCAAGCTACTGTATGTGCACAGCCTAAAGTAAACCAAACGCCACTCCTGCAAGCCAGCTGTAAGAGGATCTCCCCCTCGTAGTGGGCAAATAGTGTTGATTTCATAGATGGGATATTGAAAAGTCATTCTGTCCGATCATAGAATTCCTTTTCTAATGGAAAAAAGTTACTCTCAGACCTGGAACGTTCTGATGATAATGGGATTCAGTCAGGATAGTTTTGGGGTAGGAGTGAGGTCCATGGACCAGCTGAAAGTGGCTCAATAGGTGAGGATCGCTGAAGTTGAAGACCAGCTGCTGGGGAGGTGTGGGTCATCTGAAACATTCCCTAAGAGGATAATGAGGCTGAGCAAGAGGGAGCCACCAGGTGTCACAGCCTTCAGTCCATGTGGAAGAGCGGCCAGGAGGTCAGTAGATGCACCAGGACAAAGTGTGAATGAGTGACATGAGCCCCAGTTGGGTGCGTCTGGTATGTGAGTGAAGGAGGCAAGGTCTGGGAGCAGCAACAGGAGCTAGAAAAAAGCCACCATTGCTCTGCTTCCCACCCACCAACACCTGTGCTGTGAGGCTAGGCAGCCCCCAGCTACTGTAGTAACTTTCCAGTGGAGGGAGTAAAGACAAAGAGGCAGGAGGGCACTAAAATTGGTTGAGGGCATAGGAGTATTATTGTGCGCGGAGGGCGTCGGCTGGAATGGAGGTAAGTACAGAATCAAATCTTCGGAATGCCTGCTTCCTTCTTAGCAAAATAAACCACACATATGTGAATAGGGCAGCATGGTTTTATTGCATATTGATATTCATTCTAAGCCGATGGGCCAAGAAGAACACTGTGACAGCCATTCTTTGTCATTTTATCTTAGCCGAGAGCATAGCATCCTGAGAGTGGACTTGAGACTGGGTACTAGGACGTTTATTTCCTGGTATTTAAGTCATTCCATCCACCTTCTATTTCCTGCCAGGCTCAGAGCCCCTATCTTCCCCACCGTGGAGGTGTAGATATCCATTTCTCAGGAGCAGTAGACTGTTTCCGGCAGATCGTGAAGGCTCAAGGGGTCCTAGGGCTCTGGAGTGGATTGACAGCCAACTTATTGAAGGTGAGAGGGGTGGTCAGTCTATTGCTTTTCTGTGCCCCCATGGAAACACCCATTAGCACTGAGGATAGCACAAGGACATTGATGCAGACTGGTTGTCAGCCCCAAAGAGTGGGGAGACCCTATGAAGTTGTGGGACTTATTATACCCCATACTATAGGAGCTAAGCCTTTAAGCTGGAGGTTCCTAACGTGGAATTCCTGGACCCCTAAGGAGATCTGACCCGATCAAAAACTGTCTGACTGTGTATGTGTTTGTGTGTGTGTGTGTGTGTGTGTGTGTGTGTGTATGCATATACATGTGCATCCTATTCCCAAAGAATTCCATGACCAAAGGGTGGAAAGTGAAGAACTCCTGGTGAGTCTTTCGCTAGCTGTCATGTCAATGATACCAGTCAAAACCAACATAGATTGACAGGCAGTGTTGGATCGCCCATGCACACATCAGTCCAGGCCCACCATTTGCCCAGCCCATGCCTTCAGTCTCTCCGCCGTCCCTCTCATTCTGCCCACACTGTACCATCCTTCCGCTGTTATCTCAGTATATCCTGACCCACCTTGATTGCGGACATGTTGACATTTAAAATAACATTTCTTTTCTGTTTAACAGATAGTACCATATTTTGGAGTTATGTTCAGCACCTTTGAGTTCTGCAAGAGAATATGTCTTTACCAAAATGGTTACATTGTGTCACCTCTAAGCTACAAGTTGACCCCAGGGGTAGACCAGAGCTTGAAGCCCCAGGAATTAAGGGAATTAAAGAAATTCTTCAGAACTGGAAAACTGAAGTCTAAAAAACCAACTTTGTAAAACCGAACAGAACTAGAAATACACTGGCTGAAGGCATGCTGCAATCACAGATGAATGTAACCTCACAGTGGTGTGTGGAGGAATAGTGAGAGCGTACACCCATCTGCCATGCTTGGAAATGAGATGCTTTGGCCCTGCACCACCTCAGAGCCCCACACTGATGTCCCCATGAACATCTGCACCACAAGAGGATTTCCTAGCACTACTACATCACAGTGGTAGTCCCACCAGATTTTGTGTGTGTGTGCTACTGTGGATGGAGCCCCAGGCCTTTGCACTGAGCTGCATCCTCAGCTGTTTTTGATTTTTGTTTTGAGAATGGATTTCACCAAGTCACTAAGTTGCCCAGGCTGGACTTGAACCTCTGGTCCTCCTGCCACAGCCTCCCAGAGTGCTGGGATGATGGGCATGCCCACCACTTCCAGCTCCCTCCAGATTTTATAAGCAAAGTCTAGCAATAATAAGATGTGCAATTTACCCTCAGAAGAGAAACATGACACTGACACAAGGGCATTTCCAAAGCAACATGTAGTTGAAGTGGCCAACTTCAACTTGAGACCATGTCACCAGCTCAGCCACAGGCACAGTCACTCGCAGTCAATGCAAGGCATATACAGTCTAGTTTCATTCAATTTGACCTGTGGCTTCCCCGTATGTGATTCTTGAGCTCATAACCTCTGCTCACTTCTGAGGGCCCATGCCACAGTGTAGATTGGGCCTTATCAGAAACCAGATCAAAACAGTAGCTTTAAAGTTGATCGCTTCTGAATGAGAGGGCCCAGGGCATGCTCTGCCTTCTCCCTCTGGCCAGACCGTCATCTCCATGGAGGAGCCCTGGGTAATCATGACTAGGGAGGAATAAGAAAACAGCCTGTTGCTAGACACAGATGCAAGTCTCTCAGTCCTTCTTTTCCATCCTGGCCTTCCTTCCAACCGTCACACCTCAGCGACAGGAGTCACTGGTGAGGAGGCAATATGCTATTTTTGACAACTCTTAGGCTGTAACTACTTGTTAGATCCTTCTTGCTTATCTCTGTCTTCCTGAGAAACCACTTTGAAGATACCACCATGTATTACAGCAGCCATTGATATTTTCCTACTGATCTATCCATAACTCTGTAATGTTTGTATTGTTCCTATCCTAGTTCATAAATGGATGCATGTTTATTATTATGTGTTTCCTACAGCAACCATTGAGAATAGTCAATGATTATTCAATAGGTCACTCATGTATAGCTCTATTTATTTTCTTTAGAAGCCACTTTGAAGATACCAAAGTATAGTACAACAACTATTGATAATCTCCTACCTCTTTTATCTGTAACTCACTATTATTTGTCTATTTATTTTCCTGAGAAACTATCTTGTAAAACAATAACCATTGATAATTTCCTACCACTTTGTCTGTAATTTGGTAAGCCCCCCTATTATTATGTTATCCTTCTTTTACTCTTTAAAATTAAAAAAATAAATAAAGTTGATAGCTTCTTTCAGTAGAAGCAACATTCTTACTGAAATATGAACCATCAGAGGCTTAGACGCTTGTTTCAGGAAGGCAGTGTTTACTGTGCTTGCTTAACTCTTCCCCCACAGACCCTCTTCCAGTTGAAGTCGTGTGCAGGTCACATGGCCTGAATTCTCAGCCTTTTTAACTTGCTTTGCAAGCCTACCCTGAAAATAAATTAGTCATCTTGAATTTTTCTCACAAGATGTTCCAGTTGCTAGAATGGATCAAATGAAATGTTTGACATAGATAGCCCCCCAAAATATAAAGAATGAAATCACTTTAACCTAATCACCTGTAGTGAGTTTTTAAAAAATCAAATTTCAAAACTGTTCTGCCTTAGAGATTCCATGTAAAATTTGTGACCGTACATTTCAAATAACATCTATATACATAAAATGCATTCATGTCTAGCATTAAGTTTTTCATTCATACATATATACCCTCTCCCTCTCCTGCATTCATATATATACACTCAGGTTTTCCGTATGTTGAAAGTATTTTTCCTATTAAATTTATTTTCCAAAGAAAAAACATTGTGGTGGTCACTTATTACTAATCAGAATTTTAAAACTATGGTTAAATACCTACCTGACCAAAATCTTTAAACTCTCAGAATTTGTCTTATTTAAGTGCACCCAAAAAACACATTTTTCAACTTCTGTGGTAAACTGAGTTTTACTAGGAAAGGCATTTAACACACACACATAAAAATCTCATTTATAGCCCAGTCTGAGTTTGAAGGGTGGCAAATTCTTAACCCTGAGGGAATGAATAGTTCATGTTTGTTACTTTTTTAATTTCCCTTGACACAAACAACTTTGCAGAAGGTTCTGAAAGCTGCAAAAATAGTTTGTGCACAAAATCTAAAATCCCAAACCCAGGTTATATACGTTGTAGTATGTCCTCTGTGTACAGTATTGTTCTGTATGAAATAGATAGCTGAGCTGGATTTCGTGTCACACACCTGTAATCCCAGCACTCGGGAGGCAGAGGCAGGAGGATCACCATGAATTTGAGGCCAGCCTAGGCTACATAGTGAGTTCAAGGCTAGCCAGGACTACATAGTGAGACCCTGTCTCAATAAAACTAAAAAATGAAATAGCTAAACTCTTGCGACTTGTCACAGGAATGTTTTCTGAGCTCCGGCTTTGATTTTTTTTTGCAATAAATTAAAAAGAGGGAAAGAATAGACCTCATTTTTCTGTCACAAAACTGTAAAACTCTAGTTCTGTTCCTAACTTGAACTTCCAGCCACTTTTATTTTCTTGGAGGTATGTGGGAGTATTCTGCCTTCCCACTTTATGGCCACGATTGTGCACCACACAGGACTCAGTACTTCAGTGAGCTTATAAAGTATGGTGCAATATTGACCCATGGACTTAAGGTAAAATGACTGTATTTGCAATGCAAACATAAGCAAAGGCATGACATGTAGTATCAACTGTTGCCAAGACTGTGAAGGAGCTCAGTACTGTATATACTTACTGAATAAATAACTAAAGGGACCGACACGGGAGGAGCTGTAGTAATAAGCCGGGGCTCTTGTAGGTACTGAGCCTTGAAGTTTTGAAGGAGGTAAGGGATATTAATTGGTCAAGAATAGGCAAGACAGCATTGAAGGATGAAGACAGAGCAAAAGCAGTGTCACAGAGATGGAAGTAAGTGAAGGGTGCTTGGGCCTGAGTGGGAGGGCTAGGTTTATGCCTTTATTTAGCACCTGCGGGGCACTGTGGACAGGGGTATGAAGTGCACATGAGGTCCTGGCCCTCATGGAGCTTCCTTCCTAACATGAGTGGGTGGGAGCCAATAAGCTGATCAGTTAGGTAATCATGCATTGTAATGCTATGAGGGAAACAAACAGAGTGCTTTACTAGAGCTTTAGGTGAGAGAGAGGGAAGGCCACTCTGAGAGGTGACATCGGACATGAGCCCTGGAGAACAACTGACCAGCCATGGAAAAATGAGGAAGAAGAGCACTCTGCAAAGGGAAGAACAGGTGCACAAGTGTGGCTGTGCGGAAGAGGCTTGGCGAGCGGGAAGGCGGGAGGTATAGCCACGGTAAGAGAGAGAGCAGTACGCGATCAGATGGGGTGAATAGAGAGCCAGCTCGGGATTTTCCTTTGCACTACTAGGGATTGAACGCAGGGCCTTGCACGCACCAGGCAAGCAATCTACCACTGAGCTACACCCCTTGCTCCTCAGAGCTGGACCTGATATAGCCACGTAGACCAGAACAAGTTCACTTGTATTTGAAACACAGTGGGAAGCATGGAAGAGGTTTTAGCAGAAAAGCAATAAAATATGGTTTTCATTTTTAAAAGGCCAGGGGCCCAGGATATACCTCAGCAGCACAAGCACCTGCCTGGCAAGTGCAAGATCCTGAGTTCGATTCCCAGTACCGAAAAAAAAAAAACCAACAACACCTTTAAAAGGCCGCTCTGGTGGCTGCATAGAAAATGATTCGGAGGGAAACAGGTATGGCAGAAGGAAGACCAGTTAAGAGATGATTATAGGTGCACACCTATAATCCCAGCACTTGGGAGGCTGAAGCAGGAGGATCACTGCTGAGTTCAAGGCCAGCCTGGGCTACATAGTGAGTTCAATGCCAGCCTGAGCTACACAGTGAGACCCTGTCTCAAGACAAAATGAAAGAGGTGATTCCAGAAGTTCAAGCAAGAAATGATGGCTTGGACTAGAAGAGTTTCAATAAAGACAGAAAGGAGTAAAGGACGTCAAATTGTAGACTCAGTACAATTTGCTGAACAATTGAATGTAGGGGGTAAGTGGAAGGAATTAAGTATGGCTCCTATGTTTTTGACTTTTGATTTGAATTAACAAGATAGATAATGTTGCCATTTGCTGATGTGGGAAAGATGAGAGCCAGAATTTTGGTAGATAAGGAATTTAAAGTTCGGTCTTGACAATGTTAAATTCAAAATGGCCAGAAGACCCCCACTTAGACAAGCCTAATAGACATTTGGCTAATGCATAGGCCATCCATGGAATTGTCAAAACCAACTGTGGTCAGCAGAATCATGGCCCTCCCAAAGGTGCCCACGTGCTAATCCCCAGAACCTGCAGCTGTGTTCCCTTAGAGACAAAAGAGATCTTGCAGAGGTGATGACAGGTGCAGATACTGAGATGGAGAGATTGTCCTGGAGTATCTCCGTGATTCCAAGCTCATCACAGGAGTTCTTAAAAGTGCAGGAGGAAAGCAGAAGAGTGGATCTGAGATGCAAGGACAGAAGAAGAGGCAGGAGACATGAAGCATGGAAAGGACGCTGCTTACCATTGCAGAAGCCAGAGGTGTCCCGGAGCCAGGGAATGACGATGGCCTCTAGAAGCTGAGAATGACCCTCAGCTATCAGCCAGTAGGGAAATGAGCACCTCAGTCCTACAATCACAGGAACTGAATTCCGTGAAAAACCTGAGTAAGCGAGGAAATGGATGTTCCCCTGGAGCCTCCAGAAAGAAACCCAGCCCTGCCAACACCTTGATTTTGGCCCACTGAAACTTGTAACCTACAGAACTGTAACATAGTATATGCATATTGTTTAAGCCAGCGTTTGTAGTAATGTGTTACAGCAGCAATAGGAAATGACTATTCCAGAACACCATTAATAATTATGTCAGGATAATAGGGCTAAGCCTGTTGTTCAGGGCAGAGTGATAGTGGAAGATAGAAATTTGGGCATCCTCAGCAAATGGATGGCATTTAAAGTGGAGGGACTGGGCTGGGGAGATAGCTCAGTGGCACAGTGCCTGCCTGGCAAGCCCGAGGTCCTGAGTTCGATTTCCGGTACCAAAAAATAAAAATAAAGTGGAGACACTGAACAAGACCACCAAAGGAGCAAATGGGAAGAAACTCCTGGGGGAAGCAAAAAGAAATGACACTGAGGAGATCGTGGCTGAAGACAGGCCTCCAGAAGTGGAGGAAATGAAACACTCATCCCTGCTGATGGGAATGTAAATCACTCAGGAAAAATTGTTGGCAGCTCCCCAAGTAGTCCAAAATATACTGCAGTTGCCCTATGACCCAGCAATTGCACTCCTAGATATACACCCACAAGTGAAAATCTACCTCTATGCAAGAAGTTTTATAGGAATGTTTATAGCAGCATCATCCATAACAGGCAAAAGTGGAAATGACCCAAATATCCATCAAGTGATGGATAGTGTGGCATATCTATATAATGGAATACTACTTAGCGACAGGACAAAATTCATTACTGATACATATAGCAACATGGGTAAGTCTCAAAAAATAATACGTTGACAGAAGTCAGACCCCTAAAAAAGAAAATATATTGTATTATTGCATTTATGTGAAATTCTAGGAAATGCAAACTAATCTGTAGTGGCAGGAAGCTGAACAGTGGTTGTCTGGGATGGAAGGATTACCAAGGAACATATAAAATTTTTGGATGGGTAGTGGTTCACTATGTTAATTGCATGATGGCTTCCCATTTGTACACATAAGTAAAAACCTTACCAAAGTGTACACTTCAAATATGTACGGTCATCATATGACAATTATACCTCGAAAAGACTGTTATTTCATTTTAAGCAGTTAGCCAAAGACTGAAAGCTGTCACATGCTTCCTAAGCCTGCCAAAAATGAAATCCTTCCAAGAACTTGGGGGAAAAGAGGGTTCAAATGCCATTGTGAGGTTTGATCCAGTAAGCAAAGGGGAGACACAAGGCTCTTGGGAAACGGAGATGTGGTAAACCTGGATACGAGCAAGAATGTTCCAGAAGCTGAAGCAGTAAGAGACTAGATACAAGAAGACAGGTCCAGAATGTAATCAGGTATGTACTAACAAAAATGTAAAAATAAATTTTAAAAGAGAAGGAAGGGCCACAAATGCTGCGCACTGATTTCTCTGCAAACACAACAATGACATTAGTCTTTCACACTGGAAATGTGAGCAAGCTCTGAAAACAGTGCTTTTTCTAGGTGCCTCTTAGGGATGCAAATCCTGCTTATGTGGTCTCTGATGTGGTTACCAAATTATAGGTGGGCCTAGAACAGAGAACTGACTTATAAGCAGAGTTGGAGTGAACTGTTCACTAAAATTGAAAGTCCATCAACTAAGTTAGTGTTTTTCTTAACAGTAATAAAACCAAGTATGCATTGAATGCTTACTGTGTACCATGCTCTGATCTGTACACACATTATGGCAGTTACTTGTCCTGATACTACCATATCATAGTATACATACTACCATCCCCATTTTATATCTGAAGAAAAGGAAGTTTGGAGAGTTTAGCAGCTTATGCCAGGCCTTACAGCTAGCAAATGGTAGATCTTGTATTTGAATTCCAGCAGTCTGGTTCCAGAGTCCATCTGCTTAACCACTGGGCTAAATTACCTCTCTTTTCCTATTTTTCCCCCTGATTCCCAAACCCAGATCCTCAAATCCATTCAGTCTTACAGATACGGAAAAAAAAAAAAAAACACAGAGATGTAGAATTTTAGAACTGGAAGCCCTGGAGAACTCTCTCCTCAACCAAAATAACACTGTGCCTACTAAGTGACTATTCTGCCTAAATTATTAGCATTTCCAGTAACAAGAAATTCATCAGATTCTGCAGCAGCCCATTTCAGCTTTAAATACCTCATATTTGAGAATAATCTTTCAGTGAGCTGAAGTCTACCTTCATGAGGCTTCTACAGCTGGTGTTAATTCCACATAGGAGATCTACTACTGTACTCTTCTACCCAACAGCCTTTTAATTATAAAGACAGTCAGGTTGTTCCTCCTTTACTAAAGCTCTTTCCCAATTCAGCGTCTCTCATTCATTCCACCATTTCAGCTGTAACATGATTCACAGACATTTCAGTTTCCTGATAGCCTTCTCTGAATATGTTCCAGTTTGTTTAATGTCCTTTTTTTTTTTGAGACAAGTCTCCCTATGCAGTTCAGGCTGGCCTTGAAACTATGTAGCCCAGGCTGACCTTGAACTTGTGGCGATCCTCCTGCTTCAGCCTCCTAGGGAGCTGCAATTGGAGGCATGCGCCACCGCACCAGGCTTAAATGTATTTTTTAAAATCTGAGCTCATCAGAGAATAATCTGCATGGACACTGTAGCTTATTAGATATGACTCCTTAAATTTCTCATTGGAAATTTTCTTAATTGTACTAAACTGAATTTTCTTTCTTTTTGGATCCCTTGCTCTTCGGCTCTGTTTCTCCTTTGGTGTGTAACCAGGATACCATATTTATCTTCACTGATCCTTTTGACATGTACCTTGTACACACACACACACACACACACACACTAGTTAATGTATAGCCATGGCCAGCATTCTTTTTCTTAACAGATCCAGATGGGACAATCACTTTTCCCAGGACTTATCACTTTTGCTTTGCTGACCCGATCTTCCCTAGCGTCAGTATTAAGTCAGTTTAGAAATACACCTCATTACTTCTCATAGTTATAAGACTGTAACTATCAGGAAGAGAGTCAAGAACTTATCAAATGTGTTGCTATTAAGATAATGAAACTTCTAGGAGACATTTAGATGGTCTATGTCTCTCATCACCATTTTCTGCCTCTGTGACAATTTTGTGAAGTGCTATCCATGTTATTTACCTATCTGACAGATGGCTTGTATATTTACACAACCCTGAGCACTTTCATTTTTCCCTTTCATTCCTAGTGAATGCTTTTCAGTCGATACATTGTTGTTCTCCTCTTGCTATATAGTGTCTCTCAGAATCAGGTCTACCCTTCCTTTTCAAGATGTCAGCCAGAAATCCCATTTTCCACAGCACTTGTACATAAAGTACATAAACTACCCATGGGCATTTTACACAGTACTCATAAAATTGTGTTTTCCTGCCTGTATTAAAATTTTACACTCACTTTACTACCCATATTCTGGGTGTTGGCACATAGTATCTGAGGCCCTAAGTTTTGCTGCTTACTCTTCCTCATTTTTTGTAGAGAATTACTAGGCACTGCTTTCTTTCTTGTATACTGTATTCTACATAGTTCCCAGAAACACAGCAGTTATTGCTAACAGAGCCCCCACTATGTCTCACTGGAAGAATGAGTCTTTAATGAAGTGATATCAGTATCATCAACAACATTATTATCATTATATGAATATTATTCACTATTCTCCCAGGCTTTTGCTCTTGGTTACTTTTTCTTTTCTCTTTTTTTTTAAAAAAAAGTTCACACTTGTTAAAACGGTTGCAAAATTTAGTACAAATACATCTGACAAGAGGTTGACCTCCAGAATATATAAGGAACTCTAAAAACTCAATAGCACAAGGCTTGATGGTGCATGCCTATAATCCCAGCTACTTGGAAGGCTGAGGCAGGAAGGTCAGAAGTTCGAGGTCAGCCTAAGAAACTTTAGCAAGACCATCTCATAATAAAACTGAAAAGACTGGGATATAGCTTACCTTAGTGCTCTCTGGGTTCAATCCCGAGTACCACAAACAATTTTAACAGATAATAGATCAAAGTAAATACTTCTCTAAAGAAGACATACAAATGGCCAACAGGTACATGAAAACTCAATATTGCTCACCATCAAGGAAGTGGAAATCAAAACCACAATGAGTTATCACTTCACCACAGTAAGAACAGCTGTTATCAGACAGGCCAGACATGGTGGCTCATAGCTATAATCCCAGATACTCTGGAGGCTGAGGCAGGAGAATCACAAATTCAAAGCCAGCCTTAACAAGACCCTGGTTCAAAATAAAATTTTAAAAAAGGGCTGAGGGTGGAGGTCAGCATTTCCTGGGCTCAATCCCAAGTACTTCAAAAACTAACAAAAAAGACAAAAATAAACTGGGCCTAGTAGCACACACCTATAATTCCAGATACTCTGGAGGCTGAGATAGGAGAAGTGCAAGTTCAAAGCCAGCCTGAGCAATTTAGTGAGACCTTGTCTCAAATTTCTAAAAGGGCTGGGGCTGTAGCTCAGTGGTAGAGTGCTTCCCTAGCATGCATAAGTCCCTGGATTTGGTCCCAGTACCCCCACCCACACAACAAAAAATAACAAGCTTTGGTAAAAAAGTGGAGAAAATGTAACACTTGCCCATTGCTTTATCCTTTACCCATTCCATATATCCTTTACCCAGCACCTCCAAGAAAATGTAACACTTGCCCATGGAAAACAGTATGGGGAGTGCTCAAAATTTTTTCAAATATATCTACCATATAATCTAGCAATCCCAGTAGTGGGTATATATCCAAAGAAAATGAAATCCATATGTTGAAGAGACGTGTTCCAAGTGGCAATATTCACAGTAGTCAAGAAATGGAAACAACCTACAAGAAGCTCAATTGATGAAGGGGTACAGAAAATCTGGTACATATGCACCATGGAATACTATTCAGTCATAAAAAGGATGAAATCCTGCCATTTGCCACAACAGACAAACTGGAGACCATTGTAAGTGAAATAAGTAAGCCAGACACAGAAAATCAAGCATTGCATGATCTCATTTATGCATGGAAATCAAAAAGTTGTTCTCAAGAAGATGAGAGTAAAGGGGGCTGGGGATTTAGCTCAGCGGCAAAAAGCGCCTGCCTGGCAAGCGCAAGGTCATGAGTTCGGTTCCCGGTACCGGAGAAAAACCAAAAAAAAAAAGAAGATGAGAGTAAAAAGGCTGGGAAGAATTGGGGGGTTGTAGGAATGGGGAAAGGTAGATGAATGGGTTCAAAATTACCATTAGCTAGGAGCAAGAAGTTTAGTGTGCTATTGCTCAATAGGATGACTATAGATAGCAAAATGGTGCCTCAGTTTACAAACTTTAATTTGTTTTACGATTTTGGAGGAGATGACTGCATTTGTGTTTGTGTAAGGAAATGGCTGCAGTTGTGTTTGTCACCCACTGTGGAATTTGTGAACGGGAGCAAAATTTTGTCAAACACGTTTGAGCATGAAATTGTTTGCAAACAGAAGTGTTCATGAACCAAGCTATCACTGTTTTATGTTTCATAAAGCTAGAACAGAGGATTTTGAAAGTTCTCTCTATCAAGAAATGATAAATGTTTGAGGAGATATATATGTTTAACCTGGTTTACAAATTACACAATATATACCTGTATAGAAACATTACATAATACCCTATGAACAAATGTAATTTTAATTTTATGTATCCGTTAAAGATAAATTTTTAAAATAGTAGAAGGAATTTCCATATATCCTTTACCCAGCACCTCCAAAAGTTAGTATCTTACATAACAATAGTAAGACTAGTACAGGTACTATCATTAACTTGTGTAAAGATACTCAAATTTCACCAGTGGCATCATCAAATCTGTTTTCTGGTTCAAAATCATACATTGCACTGAACTCTCAGGACTCTCTCTCTCCTCTCTGTCTCTGTCTCTGTCTCTGTCTCTGTCTCTCTCTCTCTCTCTCTTTGTGATACTGGAGCTTGAACTCAGGGTCTTTACACTGAACTATATCTCCAACCTTTTTTTTTAATTTTGAGACAAGTTGTCACTAAGTCACTACCTCGTCTGAGCTGGGAGGAAACTTTGACTCCTCCTGCCTCGGCCTCCCCCTACCCCCCCAATGCTGAATTTATAGGCATGCGCCACCACTCCCAGCAATTAGTTCCCTTTATTCCCTGACTGTTCCTTAGTCTTTGTCTTTTATGACCTTGACACTTTTAAGAATGTCTGACTTTAAAGTATATATGGTAATAGGCAACTAGAAGAGCTCTAGATCATGGTGGAGTCAGCAAAATGCCAAGTTGTGTCACTAAGTTGTTTTAAATGATCCATCTTGCATTTCATCTTCAGTAAAATTGCATTTAGTCACCCAAACTGTGCCAAGGGACAAATTGTATGTAATTATTTTATCATATTTTTTGTTGAACAAAAGAAATCTGACTTGATAGTACATGGGGAAGTACTTGAAATGGTAAAAGAGTGCTGCAGTGGAATACAGGAAGGAATCATGCTCAAAGGGAGTAGCAACACATGTGGCCAGTGACAGCTCATTTGTAGAAAAGAGATGTGAAAGCGATGGTGGTGGTAAGGTCTACCAAGGAGTAACATTTGAATAAATGGATTCATCAAAATGTCAAGAGTTCAAACTGGAAAGGTTTTTAATTGTATTTTGAAGTGCATTATAAAAATCACTTCCCTCCAAAAAAAAACCCTCTACAGGATTTTGCTTTAGATGTTGTTTCTCTCACCGGGAGACAAGAAACTGGCTTTGAAAGCGGAGTTATCATTGCTCAAAGGAAGGAATGACTGGAATGAGGGAAAGAAGAAAAAAGAAAGAAGGAAGGCAAAACATAAATATATATATGAATAGCTGCGATGACTATTGCTGTTGTCTGATGGTGTATTGAAATGAACAGTTAATGCTCACAATGTTTTATGTTCTGATCGACTGTGCATGCTTGTGTCTGGTGGTCTGAGCAACGGATTTGAAGGTTACAATATGCAGTGGAATTACAATGGTGAACTCCTGCCATCTTGTCTAGTGAAACTCTGTGTTATCTCTAAGGTTTTATTGAAGAATTATTTTCTTATTCTCTTTAATGGTTTGAGCAATCTTTCATTCTTACATCTGGTAATCTGAGCAATGTAGTTGAAGACAGTGATATGTAATGTAACAACCACTGTTGATTTGCATTATTTTGTATTGAGACCCTGTATCACTTTGAATGTTCTTGCTCTGATTTGTTTATGTTCGTGATACTGGTATGCTGCTACTGTTCTTTTTGTTTGTTTGTTTGTTTGTTTGTTTTTCATTTACTACTCTCTTTAAAAGAAAAAAAAGAAAATGGATTTCTCTTAGTATCAACAAAGCAGGATCCAAAATTGCTCCTTTGAACAGCTGCCATTTGTGCCCATTGCTTTGGACTGCTGAGGTTCTTTGGAAGACTGACAAATTGCAAAGCGTTCTTGTAGAAGTGCCTAAGAGTCATGGAGAAAGCCTAGAACCCCATCCACTGGCAGGCAGAGCTGGCGAAGGCAGGGGACGGCGGGAGAGGAAAATGAGGGACATGCCCACTGCGCCTTCGGTGTGCACAGGCCTGCTGGCACCTTGCCCTTGGGAATAAGTTGCGGCTGCCATTGCAGTTTTCAACAGTTATCCTTATTTCTATAAACAGTTTGATTATTTAGATGTGAGATTTGCGATTACATTATCTGCTCTTGTTCTGAACCTGACGCCATACACTCATGCTTTAAGGACGTGTGTAGCCAATGGTTACCCAGTTCAGGGATTAAGGGGCTCAGTGAATACTTGATCACTGACCTGATGGCTGTCGATCTAAGTCTATTGATTCCTCTAAACGTTTTGGAGTCCAGAAATCTATTCATCTCAAGAGCACTTCCCTTGAGGGTTCAGGAGGTCAAATGTCAACATGGTTCTTAACGTTCTTAAGCCTTTTAACCCTCTGGGTGCAACCTCTATGTCTGCCTTCTGGCTAAAGTCACTTCTGTGCCCCCATCCCAGTCCTTTGGACTCTCCTCGGCTAACTCTCCCTTCCCATGGATGGTTGCTGACTGCATTTGCACAGCACACCGGGATCTAGGGCACGCTGGCAGAGTCCTGGCCTGCTGCTTCCCCCGATTTCCTCTGGCTCCACTGGCATAGCTCCAGCGCAGTACCCAGTCTAGAGTGAAATGAACAAGGTATTCGCCTTCGAATAATTTAGTAATCAAGATAAATGACTCTTAGTGCACTATTTTTGAGAAGGAAAAAAATGTGAAAATCGATCCTGCTAGCTTTAAGAGAGAATCCCCTCCTGCACTTGCATGACGTTGATTAACTTGCCTCACCCTAATCCCAGCCCTGGGTCTCCAGACCAACTTCACAAACCAGGTGAGCAGCCTATAGACCATAGTTTGCCTACAGTGATTTTATATATATATATATATATATATATATATATTGCACTAAATAGTATCTATCTTGATTACTGAGTTTTTCCATTTGCCCCCACCCCACCCCGTCCCATTTACTACTGTGCCTCAGGGAGGCCTGGCTCTGCTCCTGGGGCTTTTCTCCAGGCACACGGTGACCTGTGGGTCCCCTGTGGGTCCGGAGGCCAAGTTCAGGGTAGACCCTGGGGCCGCCCCTTCCTCTAGCTTGGTCAAGTGCCCCACGAGCCCAGACGGCGGGGAAGGCGGCGCCTGGCCAGACCTCCCCGCTCCTCCCCCGGCTTGCTGAGCCACTCAGCACCCCGCGCGCCCCGCTTCGCGCCCGCCCCTGCCGCCCTTGACGCCTGCCACTCGGCGGCCGGCTCCTCCTATATAAACCGGCCATTTGCTTTGCTCCTCCCTAGAGCCCGGGAGTCAAAGCCGGTTCCCAGCCTAGCTCCGTCCCGCAGTCGCCTGCTTCCTCTTTTCTTCCAATATGACAGATGCCGCTGTGTCCTTCGCCAAGGACTTCCTGGCAGGTGGAGTAGCCGCTGCCATCTCCAAGACTGCGGTAGCGCCCATTGAGCGGGTCAAGCTGCTGCTGCAGGTATGTCCTGGACCGATGAGCCAGCCAGGAAGCAGGAGGGGGCTCCGCGCAGAAGGCGGGTGTCCCCAGGGCTGGAGGGGGCTAACGCTTTAGACCTGTGGCCAGTGAGGGTAGGGGTGGCTACAGATTGGGACCAGAAGGCGTGCTTCAGGGAAGTGCCTTAGTGACCTGAAGTTAGCGACTAGGAAGTGGCCGGGGACAGAGGATGTGAGGAAGATCAGGCCTCGGCATCCCCGAGCAAAGCAGCGAAATCGGATGGGGCTGCTCGGGAGAGACTGTTTCCCCGGGCCTTGGGGTCAAGGGCACAGCTCGGAAGCCTCTGCTAAAAGAGGAACACTTGGCCTGCTCAAAGACTTCAAGGTCAAGGCAAGGAGATCGCAGCCTTGCCGAGGCCATGTGGACCAGTGCGGCGGCTGCCCAGCCGGCGGATGCGCTCGGACCTCGCCCGCCGGAAGCTGGCGCAGGGAAGCGCGTGTGCCTTCTGCGTCCGCCGGCGCAGCCGCCGCGGTCCCTGGGCCTGCCTCCCTGCTAGCGCGCTCGGGCTCTAGAGGGCGCGCCCGCGCGAGCGTAGGGGTGGTGGCGCTCGGGTCACCTCCAGTAGATGAGTGGGGGCGGAGCGGGAAGGAAGCAGCTCAGGAGACCGGAGATGTTAACCAAGGTGACTGCGCCCTACGTGGGACTCGCCCTAATACCTCTGAACCTGAGACTGAAGTGAATGACCTTTCTCCCAGGTCTAAAGGTCACAGGTCTGCTTCAGGGTGTCCACCTCCCTACCTGGAGGGGTGGAGGCTTAACGCCTCAGATCGCCTCTTCCCCCTGTGACACCATCAGCCTGGGTGATGTGGAAGACTAGATTTGGAGAAAGCAGAGCCAAACTTGAAGGGCACTGATACAGATGATGTATGTGTGTTTTTCCCTTCTCCATTGCTGTAACTGTCTCTGTTGGCTTCTTTCCTGTCCGTCAGGTGCAGCATGCCAGCAAACAAATCACTGCAGATAAGCAGTACAAGGGCATTATAGACTGTGTGGTTCGAATCCCCAAGGAGCAGGGAGTCCTGTCCTTCTGGCGTGGTAACCTGGCCAATGTCATCAGATACTTCCCCACCCAGGCTCTCAACTTTGCCTTCAAAGATAAATACAAGCAGATCTTCCTGGGTGGTGTGGACAGGAGGACCCAATTTTGGCGCTACTTTGCAGGGAACCTGGCATCAGGAGGTGCCGCAGGGGCCACATCCTTGTGCTTTGTGTACCCTCTTGATTTTGCCCGTACCCGTCTAGCAGCTGATGTGGGCAAAGCTGGAGCCGAAAGGGAATTCAAAGGCCTTGGTGACTGCCTGGTTAAAATCTACAAATCTGATGGGATTAAGGGCCTGTATCAAGGCTTTAACGTGTCCGTGCAGGGGATTATCATCTACCGAGCTGCCTACTTTGGTATCTATGACACTGCAAAGGGTAAGTTTGCTGTGTGTTTTGAGGCTGTGTTCTTAATGAGACAATTTAAAGGATCATTATGGCAACCTAACATTTCAGGAGCTAGTGATCTGTTTTTTAATTGCTAGAAGAACCCAGGCTCCTCTGATACAGTGCTCATGTACAGATGAAATGCTGGTGGGAGGTGAGTAAAACTCTGCTTCTTGATAAAAAGTGTCTCTTTCCTATTCCCAGGAATGCTTCCAGACCCCAAAAATACTCACATCATCATCAGCTGGATGATTGCACAGTCAGTCACTGCCGTTGCTGGCTTGACTTCCTATCCATTTGACACCGTTCGCCGCCGTATGATGATGCAGTCAGGGCGAAAAGGAAGTAAGTTCCACTTGAGCAGAAGGTAGTCATGAACACGAGGCAAGCTGTGGCCACAGACTAGCAGTGCCTGCCTTAAGTGGCGATCTGTGCAGGTGCAGGGATGGGTTGGTAGCATTTACGTCTGCTACACAGCTGCCTGGTGAGCAGGCCCTTTCTAGGCATCAGCAGGCCCTCATGCCTAGGAATGAGGGTGCTTAAATGGTATTAGAGGTAAGACCATGAGTAGTCTTCATATCCCTGTTCTCCAGTCATGGAATTAATATTTCAGTATTGACTGAGCTGATGTGTAAATGCTCTGCTAAAAGCTCATATTAGGGGCTAGGAGTGTAGCTAAGTGCAAGAGCGCTTGCCTACCATGTCCAAGCCCCTGTGTTCAAGCCCCAGCACAACAAACGAAAGAAAGTCGTTAGTTTTCAGAGCTAGGCCTCTGTTTATTTAGTCTAGGGAATTTTAGGACTTTGGTTGGCCTCTAGCCACCAACTCATGTCTTTATTCTTTGCAGCTGACATCATGTACACGGGCACGCTTGACTGCTGGAGGAAGATTGCTCGTGATGAAGGAGGCAAAGCTTTTTTCAAGGGTGCATGGTCCAATGTTCTCCGCGGCATGGGTGGTGCTTTTGTGCTTGTCTTATATGATGAAATCAAGAAGTTCACATAAGTTGTTTCCTAAGTTTCTCCTCCTGTGAACAGGCAAGTTGTGTTATGTATCTTGAGCATTCCAAACAGACTCTGCTGTCTGCTTATCGTGGCAACTATTTACTGGTTGAAAATGGGAAGCAATAATATTCATCTGACCAGTTTTCTCTTAAAGCCATTTCCATGATGATGGTGATGATGATGATGGGACTCAATTATATTTTTTATTTCAGTCACACCTGATAACAAATTTGAAGAAATAAAAGTATTTAAAGCAGTTCTGTTTGTTGGCTGTTTATTTTCACTAAAAATATACTTTGTATTCGAGTAAGTGCTACATTTGGGTAAATGCTACCTTTTTAGGAAATGCTACAGTTTCTCCTGAGGTGAACTTTCTTTCTAAACTGTCAGCCATCATGTTAACAACAAATAACTTGGTTGTGTGACCTGTCAACATTTCCAGTATGTTAGCAGAATAAAATTTGGGCCCAGTGTATCCACAAAAGGGTGGCCTACTGCCTGTGGACTGTCATAGATAGCTGAATGTGCTTTCTCCAAAAAGCACCATGTACACATGCATGCCTGCAGTCCCAGCAATCTGGGAGGCTGAGGCAGGAGGATTGCAAGTATGAGCCCACCCTGGGCAATTCAGCAATTTAGTGAGACCCTACTTCAAAATGTTAAAAAGGATTGGGGATGCAGCTCAATGAGAAGACCATGGGATTAATCCCTAGTACATAACACTGCCAAGTCCTAGGTTATTAACCAGGAACTGTAGTGGTACCTCAGTTCACAAACCATTCTGATTCTGGAAGGATGACCACGTTCATATTCATGTGGGAAAGATGGTCATGGTGGTGGTTGTCACCTGATGTAGAGTTCACAAACAAAAACAAAATTTTGCCAAATGCTTCTGTTTGCAAACTGAATTGTTCACAAACAAAAGTGTTCCTGATGAGGTGCCTCTGTACAAGATGAATTGTTCCCTTTAAAATGGTTACATTTGTTAATGTATCACCTCATTTAAACAATTTCCTAAGGTACAAGCTAACCAGTTTTCATCCAGTAGCCTTTATCCATCTTCACCTGGCTCAAGCCATTTTTATTTAATCTTATTCAGAGCAGAGGATTAGCTGGTACCTATATGAAGTGCTGAGATTGCAGTGCTGTTAAAAGATTATGGAGACCTCAGGCCACAGCTCCAACCTCAAAACTCCCTTCCCAAAGAGGAGCTAGCACCTACATTTTGCCAAGCATACTAATAACCCTGGTCGATGGAGAACACGCGATACGCCCTTATTTGGGAGCCACATGAGAGTGTTTGGCATTTCTGTAGCTCTTGACTAGGGCTCAGAAATCCAGTGTATTTTGCCTGTAACATGAGATTTGTGTGAAGAATAAAGCACCCTGTCTGTGAAGCCACAGCATTAAAAATAGAAAAATGATGGAATAGCTAACACGCACAGGTAAAACTCATTCCTGAGGAACACATCCCACACAGGGAAGTATAAGGGCTGTTGACAGATAAATAACAGCACGAATTAATGCCTGGGAGACCCTAGAGTCTCTGTGCTCCCTGGCCAAGCACTGAGTCATAGTATAGATGAGTTGCTAAACTGTTTTGATCGAGAGGAGGAGGCACATTCTTTCCTGAATGTGAAGCTGGCTCTTGATGTTTCTTTTCTGCAAATGTCATTTGCGATTGATGATCATACTTCTCTTCCTTCGGGAGAGTTAGGAGATGGAGAGTGCCATCTGAGCGCTTCCCAAAGAAAAGGATTTAAAAAGCAAAACAAAACAAAATACTATTTGTTCTGGTAGCAGGCCTGGGCTAAAAATCAGGAATGCTACTTCATTGTGCTGTTGGGCAAGTTACTTCATTTCTCTAAGGCTCAGTTTTTCTAACCCACAAAACGAGGATAACAATACCTGCCTCAGAGGGTTGTTGGAAGATCAGTCGTTTCTACAAACCACCTACCATACAACATATGTAATCAGCATGCCCCCATTGTGGCTGATGATGGGAGGTAGTGCAGATTTCAGGAGATCTAGAATCAGAAGTACCTGCATTTTAATGCTGGCTCTGCTTGCTTACTTAAGTGTATGACCTTGGGCGCATCAGTTAATCTCCCAGACGGAGCCTCCATTTCCTCTTCTGTGAAATGGGGATATAATAACGCCAGCCCTATTTCTTAGGGCTGTTATGAGTGAGAGGCACATAAGATAAAAAGCATTTCAAGCAGGAAATATCATGCCTGGCATCTAGAACGCGCTCCCGGATGAGATTGCTTTCATAACTCGGCACCCATTTTTGTTGAGTGAAGATTTGCCTGCATAGAGCACGACATGAGTGAATTCAAGCCCTCCTTTCTTTTTCTGCCACAGCCTAGACACACTGTATTGCACAGCATTTATGGAAAATGAACTTCAGCTTAGGTCTTTTCAGTTATAGATTTTGTATCTGAAAGGGGATAAGAGGCTCTCCACTTGGGGCTGCATAGACAACAGAAGAGCACCCAAGCCCCTTTATGGTTATTACAATAGATGTGGGCTCACTGAGCTGGCAGCTATTAAAATAAACATAGGACCGGGCGTTAATGATCAGAGAGCAAGAAGTGGCGCCTCCTGCAACTGGGTGGCTGACAGAGATGAGGTGGGGGGTGTTGTTGTTGTTCTTGCTATTCTCGTTGTTCAGTGATTTTTGAAATTTAATTTAAAGACAAAGTGATTTTAATCTCTCCAAGCTGTGCAGGATAGTGCTATAGAATTCATTATGTCCATTATGCTCATGCGAACGTTGATGGTACACAATCTTAGCAACCCCCTAATTTATGCGGTTGTTTTGTTACTATTCAATGCATAACAGGATCCGTGAAGCCTCATTCCAGGTGAGAGAGCCAGAATACAGGTCAGCTCGTGCACAGCCGCGCTGCCCATTCCGGGGGCCTCTCCACTCAGTCACTGGAGGCAGTGTGCTGCGGGTGCTCAGGACTGCCGCAGGAAGAAACAAGGGGTGTCTTCCCAGAAGAGCAATTTTCGTGGATGGTAAGTCATTTAAGCCATTATTTTTGTATTAAAAGAGATGAGGATATACTAGAGAGTCTATTAATTTGAAGGCATTTTAAAACCACAAACTGCAAAGAGAGTTCTTGTATACAAGGGCCATTTCTGGCACTGCCCCCAGACTCCTGGGGGAACCCATTCAGTCTTCTCTGTCGCTGTGGATACTTGAGTAGAAAAAAAAAAAAATGCTAAAGTAGTGCTGTACTATATAATGGATTTGCAAGCATTGGGTTACTGGAGTAAATTATATTTCCTCTTTGAAGTTTGCGAGTACAACATTTCTAATTTACCTTTCAGGTTTTTAAGATAGTCAATACGTATACATGGCAATAAAAATCAAGTAGTAAAGAAAAGATATAAAATGAAAAGTAAACATCTCCCGATCCTGCGTCTCTCATCCCTAGTTCCCCCCCTCCCCGCAAAGGTCACTGTTAATAGCAGTTTCAGATTTAATATCTCCCAAAAAATTCACGCTTACCATTGTAACAGCAGCTGAATTATTGGAATCTTATTCGGACCAGTGGGATTGAAAATGGCATGATTCATGAAGAATATCGGGCTGGGTAGGAGGCAGGACTCTCAGATACTATCGGAGGCAGCAGGGCAGGGAGGGTTAGCTTCTGAACTCAGCAAGGGCGTCTAGGTTTATTAAAACCCTAAACCAGTCCTTTTTGTGGGGGCTTTAGCTTTGGTGACTGAGTGACATAGGGCCAAGTCACTATAACATCAGAGTCTTAGTTTCTCTTCCAGGAAAGGAGGAATTCAGGGAGAAGACAAACTCTAAAGTCCCTTCCAGTTTAAATATCCTCCGGCTCCCTGATTTTTACATAAAGCAGAATCAGTGAAAAGATCGGTATTAGTTGATTTAATCCATCCAGAGAACATTTTAAAATATCTAACACAATTGTAACTGAATAGTCTCTGACTCAGAGCAGTCATTTACAGATTATGTGGGCAGGTTGGCATTGACAAGTAAAACTACAAATGTAAAGATTTGCATTAATTTCAGTACCAAAAAGCTGAACAACAAAATTACAGCTCAGGGTTTAGGTCAAAGGTGATCTGATTTACCTCCAAATAATTAACATCTGTCTTCTCAAAGGCTTATTTTATTCCGTGTAATGTGCACTTCTGTATGCAGGTTGAGATTTATTTGAACAAGTATTAGACACTGCAATTTTGGGACACAAACATGCCTTGTGTTTTGCTCAAAATGTCTGAAGGAGCTTTCCTATCCTGTTGGCCATTATTTGTTGTATGTGCCGGTGAACAAGGTCAGATGCACAGTGCTCTTTTTAGCCTAAGGCTTAAAAGAGCCTTTGGTATCACGGCAACAAATATAAACACTGTTCAAGTGACAGATTGGTCGGTTGCTTTCCCTGGACCCTCTTCTTAACGTAACTGAGTTAAATTAAAAGAATCTATTAATCTACGGCACCTCCGCAACTTCAAGGAAGGGCAGTCGAAATAGGATCTTATTTGGATGGTCAGCATCTGCCTAGGGATTTCATTTTCTCAGACAACTGTTGCTCTTGTTTTTGTGGGTTTTTTCTTGAGACAGTCTCGCTTGTTGCCCAGGCTGGCCTTGAGCTCTTCAACTCAAGCGATCCTCCCACCTCAGCGATCCCCGAGCAGCTGGGTCTACAGTAAATGGCACTTTCCGGCAACTTTTGCAACCCAGGGAGGAGATTTAGCGCTGATGAGATTGGAAAGATCATGCCAAATCTGATCACGCTAGAGACATTTGACCATCCATAATGTTTTCACTCCCAGAATGGAGGTAGTTGTGGCTGCAAAGGCAGAATCAGGGCAGAGTTTCTGCTAAATAGCTGTAGAAAGATCAGGTTGCCCAGGGGGCCTCATGTTTGCAAGTGAAAAGGAAAAGTCTTCTGTGCGAGTGAGCGTGAGCGCCAAAAGCAAGCTAGGGAGAAGAGGAGAAGTGGCTGCGTCTGGGGGGGCAGATGCTCCCTCTCACAGACACCCTTGCCTGGGCCCCTTCCGAGCCAGGGGGCAGGGCAGGGTGGCTAGCAATGTATTGATTTGGTCAGATGGTTTGGTAAATTTTTCAAAAGCCGTGTTTTGTGCTTTTACAAAAGGATGACCAAATTCCACATTCTGATAATGTCTATGATATCTCCATCCACTCCTGCTCATGGAGCTGGAATACATAAGAGGATTTGGAGGCCACGCTGTACATCAGGGCAGCGGTGGGACTGAGGCCTGGGACTTTCTTATCACTCAGCTAGTCCCAGAGTAGAGCACAGACCCCTCCTTGCCTTCCTGCTCAGGACTTGCTCATGAGGAGCTTTAGGGCTAGAGGTCTCATTTCCAAATGCCATTTTTCTTTCACTTAACTATCCAACTTTTACTTCACTGCTCTATGCCTCAGTTTCCCCATTTGGAATATGGGAATAACAATAGTACCTACCTCATAGGAGTCATGTAAAAGTTAAAGGGATTAATATGTGTAAAGTGCTTAGAATAAAGCTGGAGGCCTACTTTAATTTTTTGTTGTTGTTTTTAGGTGCTGGGGATGCAACACAGGGCCTCATGCACGCTAAGCATACACACTGAGCTACATCTCCAGTCCCTACACAATTTTGTTTTGTTTTGTTTGTCTTTTTGAGACAGGGTCTCGCTATGAAGTTCAGGCTGGCCTTGAACTCACTTTGTAGCCCAGGCTGGCCTTGAACTCGCAAGGATCCTCCTTTCTCAGCCTCCCGAGTGCTGTGATTACAGGTGTGCGCCACCATGCCCAGCTACAATTTTGATATTATTACTTTTGTTTGTTTGTTTTTTGAGACAGGGTCTCACTATGTAGTTCAGACTGGCCTTGAACCCACTAGGTAGCCCAGTCTGACCTCCAACTTGAGGTGATCCTCCTGCCTCAGCCTCCTGAGCTCTGCGATTACAGGTGTGTGTCACCACACCCGGGTCTATTATGATTGTGAATTGTTTTTTTTTGTTTTGTTTTTCTTCTGGTACCAGGAATCAAACTCACGACCTTGTGCTTGCCAGGCAGGCGCTGTGCCACTGAGCTAAATCCCCAGCCTCATGACTGTTAATTGTTAAGACGTTTTGTTTTCATTTCATTCATGGGAAACTGGTGTACTGGAATTATCTTTGACCTGAGGAACTTTTAAAACAGTTTGAAGAAAATGCCACATGTACTATAGCAAGTGAATGGGGCGGGGCACAAAGGCTATAAAGAAAGAAAACACGAAAATGCTTTTGGAATGCACTGAGCAGGAACATGTGGTTATAGTGATAATCCTGATCTTTTACTCATAGCCTTTATTTTACAGCACTGAAAGGGAGCAAAGGCCAAAATTTTATGCAATCTGCCTCATCACCCAGCTGCGCTGCTCAGCTGCGGGGGCAGGACACAGTCACTAGAGTTCTTCTAGCTTCTTTTGCTCTTCTGGTGTTTCAAGAAATCCACGAGGTCCCAGCTCAATTCCCCAAACCTGTGACCTCACTCCCGAGGGAGAGAAACTGCAGGGAATAGACAACTTACTGAGATGTTTAAAGGCAAAAGATTTCCTTTCACTTTTACAATTAGGTTCAGGGTCCAGAGTCCATTTATGGTAAAAATTGAGCCAGGGATAGTGTCACATACCTGAGTCCCAGCTACGTGGAAAGCTGAAACAGGAGAATCACAAGTTGGAGGCCAGCCTGGGAAATGTAATGAGATACTGCCTGAAAATACAATTGAAAGACCAGTTGTGGTGGCGCACGCCTGTAATCCCAGCATTCAGGAGACTGAGGCAGGAGGATCGTTGCGATATCGAGACCAGCCTGGGCTACAAAGTGAGCTCAAGGCCAGCCTGAACTGCATAGTGAAACCTGTCTCAAAAAGACAAAAAATAAAATAAAATTTAAAAGAGCTGGGTGTATAGCTCAGTGCCTCGTGTGCTCAAGGGCCTGGATTTAATCACCAGCACTGCTGAGAAAAAGAGAAGGAGTGGGTATGCTCGGGTTTCTGAATAAAAGCATCTCACTTGCCACTTTGGATTTAAAAATGAGTGGCCACTGGAACTGTAATCCCACTTCAGCTCCATGCTTGGATGGGGGTCCTATCACACACCATCACTGGCTGGTATTTCAGTTTGTCCAGCACAAAAACTGGAAATCAACTTTTCTGTTAGACTTGTAATATTATTTACTGAAATGTTCCACTGAGGCTGTGTCCCTTCCAGAGTTTGGTTTTTGTTTTTGTTTGGTTTTATTTTTTGAGACAGGGACTCGCTATGCAGTTCAGACTGGTCTTGAACTCACTATGTAGCTCAGGCTGGCCTCAAACTCACAGCAGTCCTCCTGCCTCAGCCTCCCAAGTGCTGGGATTAAAAGTGCAAGCTACAACACCTGGCATTTCCAGAGTCTAGAGCTAGACAGACTGAATGAAGTCAAGCCTGCTTGTGCTGATGAAACAATCAATACTACCGGGTACCAGTGGTAGTGGGAATCAGAGCTCATTATTTTGCCCTCCACCATGTCAGGTGTTGTACCAAGCACGCGACATGGGTTAACTCCCCTGATTGCCTCCACAGCCCTAAGCAGTAGGTGTTATTACTCCCAGCTGGTGAAACTGAGGCTTAATGAGGTGAGAAATCTGACATGATTTCAGAGAACTTCAAGGTGAGCCTGTCCAACTGTGCATTTTGGGTCATGAAATGTATTAAAAATATGAAAGCTGGCTAGTTTCAGGATAAACTGACAAAATCCATCGGACAAATATTAAAGAAACATTGTGATAACCAAAGTATTGTTCAAAGTCCATTTTTAGAGTATGGGTGATTTTTTTATTCTCAACCAATTTAACAATTATCGCACAAACTATTTCAACCTAAAACTCTAGATTTAAATTTGACTCTACATTTCTTTAGCATTTGTAGGACAGACTTTTTTTTCAGTACTGAGGAATGAAACCCAGAGTCTTTGCACTGAGATATATCCAGCCCTTTTTATTTAGTTTTTTTAAATTTTGAAACAAGTTCTCACTAAGTTGCTAAATTGCCCAGGCTGGACTTAGTCTTCCTGCCTCAGCCTTCCAGAGTGCTGGGATTAGAGGCATAACCACCACACCTGACCAGACCTCCGAGGTCACCAGCCTGAGGCTAGAGCTATGGGCGCGTGGCTGAGATCCCAGTGGATTAACATAACCACATAAGCAGTAGGCATTCTGTACCCCTTTACCTGTAGCCGGGGTTTCCTCTCCAGGAAATGCTGAGAGCTAAGCTTTGGGCTCTTTTCGCTGATTGCACCTCTGTGGAAAGACAGTAACCCACACCTCTTGTTCTCTGGCTCCTCCTGCACATGCTCCAGGCCCCAGTCCCCGCTCTCTGACCCCGCCGTTCACTCTCACGTTCCTCAGCTTTGTGTGGGCACTTTGCCAAGCATTCCCTTCCTTGTGTCTCTGCCCGTGCAGTCCTTCAGGACTCAGCTCAGCCCATACCTCCTCCAGAAGCCTGCCAGCACCCTGTCAGCCAATACTCGTGACTCTTACTCCGGTCTTGCAAGCAGTCTATTTCTCTCAGCTTCTCCAGGAAAGGGATTGTGTCTGTTTCATTCATAGTTGTATCGCCAGTATCTAGAGCAGTGCCTGGTACATAGTAGATGTTCAAGAATTATTTGTTCAGTGACTGAATCTTCATGTTTATTTCATAGTAAAGTCCTTGTCTCCATTAGGGGCTGTGTCTGGTTCCTATTTTTGTTCTCCACGCTGAGCGTAGAGCCTGACATACAGTGGATGTGTGGTTAAGGTTCATCAGAGGGAGAAATGAATGAGAGAATGAATGAATAAATGACATGTTGTATGAGTTGTTTCTTTGGTTACTGGTTAGTATGAATGAATGCTTATCAGCTAGATCCAGCCCCTCGATAACGGAGAACAACTCTTCAGGAATAAATCATTCAGAGCCCTTCTGGTGTGCATGTCCTGTTTGGAAATCTCATGTTCCTATACTGCTGCTGTGCTGTCCATACTAGAGAACTCCTCAAGAGCCAGGGGCTTGGGGTAACACCCTCCCTACATCTGTGTGAAATCTGCCTCCAGCGCTCCTCTCATCCTCTGAACATATGCTAGCCATTCAGTTGTGAGCCTCTGACACACAGCCACACAGCGAGTTCTTGATGGCTATCCGGTTGTTATGGTGACAATAATGAGCGCTGCCTGTCACACAAAATGACTCAGGCCACTGCAGGGGGAGAGGAGCAGGAGTGTTACCAGGGCACCTGAGGACGCTGCCATTAGGGCTGTACCAACTGCACACCCATGTGACTGATTAGGACCGATTAGGCTGGGCATGCTCCGGGCCTGGGCCTAATGTTCTCTGCTCTTAAGACTACCCCAGCCACTGAAAGGAGATGAGAACCCTTCAGTGGATTTGATCTGCTCCTAAGGCAGTTGGGGTTTGTTCCTTCCCACACGTTGTTCCCTCTCACAATAAAACCCCTTATCCTTTCTTGGGCTTTTACTGTGGGCCAGGAACTTCTTTAACTGTGCACGGATTCTCTCATTTAGTCTTCTCGGCAGCCTTATAATGAAGATGCTATCGCCGTCATTTTCCAGATGGGGAAACTGAGGCACCTGGCAAGCCACATCTAGTTCCTGCAGCTGAAAACCCTGACAGTGGAGGACTTCCACTTAGACAGGGACAGGGAGCTACACAGGATTGCGTGGAGCCTGGAAAACGACCACAGTGACCCAGATGAAGGGGACTGGTTCAGGCCAGCAACCATCGCTCTGTATGGGGACTGCCCCCAACGTCAGGGACATAAGGAGGGGCACTTGATGCAATGGTTAAAAGCATGGCTGTGCCCCTTTCCAGCTTGGCAAGATACAAAGAGACCTTGCGTGAGATACAGAGCTTTCAGTGCCTCAGTTTGTCCAACCGTAAAATGGGATAAAGAGCAGCACATGCCTAGCACTGTCGTGAGGATTGAGTTAGTATTTGCTAGGCGCTTGGCATAGCATAAGTGATTGCTAAATGACTATGGGTTCGTGTTTTTAAGACACCGGGGTTTTCCCTCGGGAAACTGTAAGGGGCGCTCTCAGCATGGTGGCTCCATCTTGGCTGGGAATGTGGTGAGTAGTGGAGGGAAATGCCCCGCCTGGGCAAATAGGACCTAATGACCACTAGGAGAAAAGGGGGCTGGGGAAAACGCGAGCGTGGCGGACCTAAAGGCGACTGAAAGCTGCCACGGTGCCAAGCTGGATGGAAGATACAGGCTCAGAAAGCCCCTGCGCAGCCGCCCCAGCAGCCGACAGAGGCGGCTTCCGCCTGCAGCCTCCAGCTGCCTTCTAGAAGCTGCCTGAAGAGGGCGCGCTCCTCCTCACCAGCGACCGAAGCAGCGACCAGCTAGCACCTCAGTCCAACCCACCTCCTCGTAGGAGCCTCCCCTCAACACCCTCACCCCCCCCACACGCACTGAAGCATCCCCAGCCCTGCAGAATTTACAACTTGGACATGTGCTGGCTAGTCTGCTAAGTGTGTCGGACGTGTTAGACAAGCCTTGGCTCCCGAGCATTATCCTACTGGTAGCCAGATGGCGTGTACCCAGCAGACGCCTGCTGTGCCTCTGCTCGGCCTTGCTGGAGCGGTTCCCAAGGAGACTCTCAGGCTCCCGGATTTCAGAGCCCAGGGATGATAGAAGGGACACCCACCAGGACGCCTTCATGGCCTCAGTTGCCCCTGTGAGCCTGCCACAGGGTCAGATGAGGCCAGCGTGGCTCATCTGGGAAAGCAGTCCGCTGACAGGGAAGCAATTGCTGAGCCCCAGCTTTGGTGCAGAGCCCCTGTATAAACAGGGTCCTCGCCCCCATGGGAGGAAGCTGGGCAAATAGGAGCAGCAAGAGACTGCGTGAGAAGGTCTCTCACACATATTAGCTGTGTGACCTTGGGCACACCATGTCCCTGCAAGCCTTATTTTCCTCCTTCATGTGTCTTTCAGTGTCTGGAGTGGGTGGGGAGAATGGGTAGCCAGATGTGTCGTGTTTTCATGTTCATGATGAGAATATCTGTATCTGTGAAGTAATGTAAATTATGTTTTCCAAGTTGAAGGATAAAATGGAAGTGGCGATGTTCTGCGACAATCAAATGATAAAAGTTATGAAAGTGCTGTTAGCTGTCTTTTCTTTTTCTTTTCTTTCTTTTTTTTTTTTTTTTTTTTTTTTTTTT